>NC_081542.1:7370453-7452686 GCF_901000735.1 Corylus avellana | reverse complement strand
TAGGAGACATATAAACGCAAAGATGACCACTCTTGCTACCGGTGTTCAATGGAAATTAACTGGCTTTTATGGCCACCCAGAAGCTCATAAACGGCATGAAGCATGGGCACTGTTGAAGTATCTTAAGAGATTTGAGCCATTGCCTTGGCTATGCACTGGTGATTTCAATGAAATATTGGAATCAACAGAAAAAATGGGAGGTAACGGCAGAGCTCAAAAACTCATGCAAGATTTTAAAGAAGCTTTGGAGTTTTGTGAACTGGCTGAACTGGACACTAAGGGACCAAGATTTACTTGGTGCAATGGAAAAGAAGGTCAGGATATTATCATGGAGCGCCTGGACAGAGCAGTCGCAAATAAAGAATGGTGTGAAGCCCATCTGGCACATGAAGTTTCTGTGGAGGTAGCTGCTGCATCGGACCATGCACCGATCCTAATATCCCTCTCCAGTTCAGGTGGAGTAAGGAAAAAATGAACCTTTAGATTTGAAGCAAGTTGGGCACATGAAGAGGGCTGTAGGCAGATTGTAAAGCAAGTGTGGCGTGAAAAGATGCATGGAAAAAGTGGATGGCAGAATGTCTCCTCAAAATTGGAAAAGTGCAAAAGAGAGATATTGACTTGGCAGAGGGTGAATAAACGACCAGCTGGTCTTTTAATCCAAGGAAAGGCCCACCAATTGAAGACACTTCAACAGGAATTACCAAACTCGACTCAAGTCCGAGAAGTCCAGCAGGAACTAAATTTACTACTAGAGCAGGAAGACCTTCATTGGCGTCAGAGAGCAAAAGCAAATTGGCTGAGATTAGGGGACCGAAACACCAAGTACTTTCATGCAAGTGCAACCCAGCGGAGGCGGGCAAATACCATTCATAAAATTCTGGATGAGCAGGGGAGATTATGGGAGGACCAGGAGATGATCAGTAGTGCGTTTGTTCAGTACTATACCAACCTATTTAGCACCTTGGGAACGCAAGATGCTGCAGTATGCCTCTCGGGGATGGAGAAGAAGATCACGCCAGAAATGAACCACGAACTACTGCAGGAGTTCACAATGGACGAAGTCAGTACTGCTCTCAACCAAATGCCACCAATGAAGGCACCTGGCCCGGATGGGTTTTCAAGCTGTTTTTTCCAACAAAACTGGGCTACTGTGGGAGAACAGGTTAGCCGTGCTGTATTGTTTTCTTTGAATAATGGCATTATCAATAAAGACTTGAATTATACCTACCTTGCTCTTATTCCTAAGAAAAAAAATCCCACCCGTGTCACTGAATTTAGGCCTATAAGCCTTTGTAATGTGATTTACAAAATCATTTCAAAGGTTTTGGCAAATAGATTAAAGAAGGTGCTCCCGAAGATTATCTCTTGGAACCAAAGTGCTTTCATACCGGGGCGCTTAATCACTGATAATATTTTAGCAGCATACGAGACACTCCACACCATGCAATCAAGAATGTGGGAAAAGAATGGTTTTATGGCCATTAAGCTTGACATGAGCAAGGCCTATGATAGAGTGGAGTGGGGTTTCTTATTTGAGGTTATGAGAGCTATGGGATTTGACGAAAAATGGATAAAACTCATCATGATGTGTGTGACTTCAGTTAGCTATTCGGTTCTGGTTAATGGAGTTCCAAAGGGCCAAATTTTCCCTACTCGGGGAATTCGACAAGGTGACCCAATCTCGCCTTATTTATTCCTCATTTGTGCCGAAGCCTTAAGCTCCCTTCTAAGCCAAGAGGCTCGACATGGGGTTTTGACAGGTGTCCCCACGTCCAGAAGGGGCCCCCGGATAAACCACTTATTTTTCGCAGATGATAGTTTGCTTTTTTGCAGGGCATCTATTCAACATTGGAATCGACTGTCAGAAATTCTCCGTATATATGAAGGGGCATCGGGTCAGCGATTAAATAAAGAAAAGACCTCCATTTTCTTTAGCCGCAACACAACAGATGAAGTTAAAAAAGAAATTTTGGAGGTGGCAGGGATCCCAACTTCACAAAGGTATGACAAGTATTTGGGGCTTCCAGCGTTGGTGGGGAAATGTAGAAATAAAGCTTTCCAAGAAATAAAAGACAGAGTGTGGAAAAAATTACAAGACTGGAAAGTGAAATTTTTGTCTCAGGCGGGGAAGGAGATTCTTTTATAGGCAGTTATTCAGGCAATACCTACGTATAGCATGAATGTTTTCTTGCTTCCCAAGGGACTATGCAGGGAGATTAACTCCCTTATGCAAAAATTTTGGTGGGGACAAAAAGATAGGGAGCACCGGATCCATTGGATGAGTTGGGAGCGAATGGGGGTTTCGAAAAATAAAGGTGGTATGGGCTTTCGAGATTTGGGGTGTTTTAATAAAGCCTTGTTGGCTAAACAGGGATGGAGACTTTTGCAATCCCCGGATAGTTTGATCGCTCAAATACTAAAAGCCAAATATTATTCGGGATCTTCCTTTCAAGAGGCGAAGCTGGGTTCTAAACCATCATTTGCATGGCGTAGCATCTTTGGGGCACGGGACTTGCTCTTTGAAGGTTTAATGTGGCGAATTGGTAACGGACAGGGAGCTCGTATATGGGGAGACAAGTGGGTACCAATTCCCACCACCTACACAATTCAATCTCCACCAAGGCTCCTTGATCCTTCGGCTAGAGTTTGTGAACTTGTTGATCAGGTGAAGGGCTGGTGGAAGCAAGATCTGCTAATGGAATTATTTACAGCTGAAGAGAGGGAGGCCATCACCTCCATTCCTATTAGCTTGACACAGCAACCAGACGTAATGATTTGGAGATGCACTAACACAGGAGCTTTCTCTGTCAAGAGTGCATATCACCTGGCAAAGGAATTAATTACAAAATCAACTCCTGAATCTTCGGTGAGAATAGCGGAGAAGGAAATTTGGAGAATCTTGTGGAGGCTTCCATTGACAAATGCCGAGAAAAACTTCATGTGGCGAGCATGCTAGAATCTGCTCCCGACAAAAGACAATCTGTTGAGACGAAAGGTAGTAACTGAACCCCTCTGCCCCATTTGCTGCTTGGAAGCTGAAACTCTCTTCCATATTTTATGGGATTGTCCCTCGGCGAGAGATGTGTGGGGTGTAAGCAAGCGAATATTTCAGAAATACTCTCACGGTGGACCAGAATTCCTGCAAGTAGCAGAGGATGTTTTCATGAATCATGGGCAGGAGAATTTATGCACTTTTATACGTACAGCACGGAAAATCTGGTTTAGGCGAAATGGGTTTGTTCATGGTGAAGAGCTTACTCCTCCAAATATTATTGTACGCGAAGTCCAGGCCTCCACGGAGGAGTTCAACCGGGCCCAAGAAGTTTTGGCGACACAAATTGCTATACATCAAGCTCCACCCATAATGGTGTGGTCTAAACCGCCGATACATTGGTGGAAGGCCAATTGGGATTTTGCAGTGGACAGAGCAAGTAGACGCATGGGTATGGGCATTGTGATTAGAGACACTAAAGGTGAAGTAGTGGCAGCAAGGTGCTTAATGAGACAGGGACTTCTTGACCCAACAGCCGGGGAAGCTCTCACATCACTAAAGGCAGCAAGTTTGTGTCAAGAACTGGGAGGCCAAGCAATTATTCTGGAAGGTGACGCTAAGAATGTAGTGGAAGCCATTAACTCTGATGCAGACTGTGGCAACCGTTTTGGTCACCTTGTGCAGGATACTAGGCAGATTTTGCAAACGTTCCCAAGGTGGAAGTGTGTATATGTCAATAGAAGTGGGAATGTTGCTGCTCACACTTTAGCAAAGGTGGCAACAAAACTTGTTGTGGATAGAGATTGGGTCGGGATTACACCTGATTGTATCCATGATACTATTGAGAGCGAGAAAATTTCTCCTCTTCACGACTGATTATTTAATGAAAGCTACACAGTTTTTTCAAAAAAAAAGTAATGCATTTTTTTATTTTTTTTTTATTTTTTTTTTTATGGTGGTTGAATTTGACATTAATGGGTTTCTATTCAATCAAAAATTTTGTTGCTTTGTTAGATTTTTGGGTTTTATGTACTTTGATAATTAGAATCTAGATAATTCTTTATGCTATTTTTTTTTTCTTTATACTTTTCATTTTAAACCATGAATAGCAATGGGAACAAATTGTTATTAATTTTTTTTCTTTGTATTTTTTTCGAATATTCAAAATTATATGTGTTTGATTAGTATTGAAATATTCTAGTTATCACACTAACAATATTAAAGATTTGTGCTAATTTTCTATATTATAATCCATGTATTCTTCTTTTTATTTATTTTTTCCTTTACTTTTCATTTTAAGTCATATATACTTATGGGAACAAAGATTAAACATATTATTTATATGGAATAAATTAAAATTAAGAGTCTTATTTTTTTTTTTTAATTCATTTGAATGTTTTTATGGATTTTTTTTATTTTTTTTATTTTTTCATTTGTATGAGAGAAAAAAAGTATCACACAAATTTCATTTGAATATTTGTTCACAGCTATTTTTCATTTGTTTTATTTTGTATTCATAAAAAAAAAAAAAAAAGATTTGTTATTTTGCTCTGTATTTATTTTTAAATGTTCAGAATTATATGAGTTTTATTAGTATTATAGTAAGTATCACACAAATATCATCACGAATTTCTTCTAATTTTCTATTAATGCTTTAATAATCAGAATTCAGATTTTCCTCTTGCTATTTTTTTTTTTCTATATACTTCTTTTCATTATAAATTAAACATATGTGAGCAAATATTTTAACATGTTTAAATTTTTTATGGATTAAAATAAAATTGTCTTATGTCATTTTTTTTTTTGGTGATTTATACATTCATGCAATGTTTTGTGTAACTTTTTGTCACTATGTTTAGTAATGTACTGGTGTATGACATAATTTTTTTTGTATTTATTTATTTTTTAATTATTTAAAGAGATGAGATATAATTATTATACGTATTTTTTAACCTATAATAAAAAGTACAATGAAGATGCGTTTAAATTTTAAAACTAAATTATAATGAAAAATCCAACGCATAGCGCGGGTTATGAGCTAGTATATATAAAAGCCGAAACCCATCTTAAAATTGCGACATGTGACATGAATCCGTATTTTTTAGTTAGTGAACAACTATACAACTTTCTAAATGTGATTTTATAACTACAAATACAACTTTTATAAAATGTATTTTACTACTGCTATGGAAACAAAGATTTTAACAAGTTTTTATTTATATGAATTAAACTAAAATTAAGGGTTGTATGTTTAGTTCATTTGAATGTTTTATGTATGATTTACTCGAGTTTTCATGCATGTTTTGGAAGTGATTTTTCTATCTTTGAAAGTAAAAATAAAAACTTATTTGGGGTGAGATGATTTATTTGATTTTATTAAATATACAATAGAAATGTGTTTTTTAACCTATAATGAAAAGTACGATGATTTTAAATTATAATGAATAATCTCGCGCATTGTGCGGGTTATGAGCCGGTTTTTAATAACCTCCTCTCTTTTGATTGAACATACCAAACATGACTGACATTTTGTTTGGATATCTGCCAATATATATGATCTTTCTCTCTTTATCATATCATTTCTTTTACATGTCTTTCGATTTCAATGAAACTATAACAACCTAAAAGACTTTCACTCTCATTTCTCTTCAAGGGAAAATTGGATAATTTATTAATTTCAGATAAACTACATATTGTTTAGAGCTTTTCAAAGATAATGGTATAATATATTAAAAGATTTGATTTTAAGATTTGTTATAATTAATTGTAATCTTCTATAATTAGATTTGATGGCAATCAAATTAGATTAATTTGATTGTAATTAAATTTAATTGTAAAATATGGGTTTACACCAAATCCGGAAAGATATTTTCAAATTGAATATCTATGCAAACCAATATATCACGAAAACCAACTAAACTTTCGAAAATCTCTGTAAATCAACATTCCTAAATCAATTCAATATCTTTCTCTGATCTTCTCCAGCAATATATGTGTATATATATAGAGATCGAATAATTTCTATGTGCTCTTCAGTTTCCACTGAGAAAAACCCACCGCCATATAAACCCCCTTCCCCTCCCAATTACGGTTCTAATTTTGTGTATTATTTTTCTAATTTTCTGTCTCTCATTTGGTTTGACTGTGCGTGATTTTGGTTGATCTCTCTCTGAGAAAATGTCTACCGAGAAGGAGAGAGAAACCCAGGTTTACATGGCTATCATGAAGGTTCTCTTCTTTTTCCTTTATCTTCTTCTTTCTCTTTTTGTTCCATTTATTTTATTTGCTTGTAACGCTTGTTTGAGAATATTGGTCGGGATTTGTTTGATTAAATTATTCTTGGGCTTATTGTAGTTTATTATTATTATTATTTTATTTTTTATTTTTATTACTTAGAGATGACAAATTAAAAGTCTCCTTCTTTTCTCAGTAGCCTATAGCTAACTGAGAGCATATATCATCAATGAGCTCTCTAAAGTTTAGTCAAATTTTAGTTAAAAAATTTACTTTTATTATTTTATCTAAGTACTTTTTACAAGCAATAAATATGAAGCTCTCTAAATATTTTTTAAAATATATATTTTTTTTATTAATTGTTAGTCGGTTGAAACTAACCACCAAAGAGTAAAAAAAAAAAAAAAAAAAGACTTTCAAGTTCACATATAGAGAGAGAAAACAATAAAAGTAAAAAAAATAAAAAATAATGAATGGCCAAAGAAAAACTAACATAAAATATGAAAAGAGATTCTGACAAGAATTAATTTGAAGAAATTATAAAGAACTTGATAAATAGGCACTTTTTAAAATCTTCTCTAAGTTTTGACTAAATATACATAAACTTAATAATTTGCTTATTTATTTTATACAATAACTGATCCAATAATTGATAAATGGTGTTCTAGCTCGTTTGCTAAAAGTGTGGTTGTATTATTTGTTGTGATTAATGAAAATAATTCATTCATAAAAAATAAAAATAAAAAGGTGCTTTGTGAGTACTTTTCTAATTCAATTTATTAAATTGATATTTGTTCTTAAAACATGTAATTCTCATACATAATTTAAAATACTAAGAATCAAATGCTCTAAAAATAAATCTTTTAATCCCATTAAAAATACATATGAAATGTTTAATAATAAACTAAAGCGTTGTATGTTTTGACGTAAACAAAATCATTTTTCAGTGCTTGACTCGTACGGAAAGTGAGCAATGGTGAAAATTTGCGGGTGACTTCCAGAGCCCGGCGGAAGATATCCAGCCACCACAAGAAGAGATTGAAAAGAAGGATATCTAGCACGGAGAGTTGAAGTACATGCAAGTGCAAGGCCAATTCTCTAACAACCGTACGTATTCCTTCTCACGACATTATCCATAAATATAACCAAAGTCTTCCACATTATCCATAATCATTTGCTAGACTTAGTCCCTAGTGCTGGATCTTTTTTCTTCCCCTTCCTGTTGTTGTTGGTTGTAGGAAAATGCACAGTAACCAAAAAGAGATTGCCATTGAATAAATATATTCAATTTCCTGTAGGGAAAGAGAAATGACATATACTTCATTCCCATTTTATTGGGTTGATGTCGCTCATTAAATTTTTTTTTTAAATCGTAATGCCAAACACGGCATATGTCTTATGTTTTGTGATATCTTTTAAAAACACAAATAATTTTTGCGAAATCGCAATTTCAAACGCACCTTAAGTTGACTTTGCAGGGTCTTGTTGCCATTGAATCAACAATTTTTTTTTTTTTTTTCTGAAAAAAAAAAAAAAAAATCAGTAGTATTTGACCTTGCAATGTTAATTTTGTGTGATCTTTGAGTAGTATGTAACAGTTTACTCTTTTTTTTTTTAAACAAGGTTGATCTAAGAATTGATAAACACTCTCATATCAATCCAATGAGATGGAGATGTAGTATATAATATTACTCCTAGTGTAATGGTTCTCTCATTATTAGCTTCTGATTAGAAAGTGAAAATAGACATGTAACATATCCCACAAAAGTGCTAGTAGAACATCACATGGTATTATTAGGTTATTCTGGTATTATTTATAACCCAAAAAATGCACTAGCTATTCACTATTACTCTAAAAAAATTAGTCACTCATGAGCACTACTCATCTGATGTATGAATAACTTTTTGGGGTAACGAAAGAGAAATATTCAAAGAATTCTAAAGGGAGATGATTTTCTATGAGAAATGTTATATACCATATTTTTATTCCAAAATATTTACATAGCAATCCCATCCAATCTTTGAATTTTTATTTTTATTTTTAACAAAGATTGATCGAGGAGTTAATTAGAATTATCCAATCAGGTTCATTTATTAATGGGGAAAGTCCACTTAACCCCCTCAAACTACCACTCAATTGACAATGTCCCCCTCAAACTTTCAATTGTGACAATGTCCCCCCCAAACTACCAAAAATTGTCAATGTTCCCCCCAATGACAAAATTACCCTTAGTAAAATTAAAAAAAAAAAGAAAAAAAAAAACTAAAACTTCTAGAAAAAACCTAAAACTAACAAAAAAAAAAAAAAATCCAAACGTTGAATTTTTTTTTTTTTTTAAATCAATTTTATAAGAAAAAAATTTTAAAAATTTCGATTTTTTTTATAAAAATTGAAAATTTCCATTTTATTTTATTTTATTTTTGTTTTATAATTTTATTTAAATAAAAATTTACGTTTAAAAAAATAATAAAATTTTCGTTTAATAAAATGAAATTTTTTGTTTTTTAAAACTAAATAAAAAATAGTTTTTTTAAAAAAATAAAAATTTCTGTTTTTTTTAAAAAAAATATTAAAATTTTTTGTTTAAAATTTTTTTTTTCTAAAAAATATTATTTTTAAATTAAAATTTTTCGTTTTTTTTTTTAATTTATAGGGGTATTTTTGTCTTATTGAGAAATCTATAGGGGTATTTTTGTCTTATTGCTAGTCTTGGGGAGGACATTGACAATATTTTGGTAGTTTGGAGGGGACATTGTCACAATTGAAAGTTTGGGGGGGACATTGTCAATTGGGTGGTAGTTTGAGGGGGGTATGTGGACTTTACCCAAAAAAAAATTAAAGAAGTTAACTCATATGGACAATAAGGTATTTAACCCATATTTTTATTTTTAAATAAGATGGTTATCCAAAAGTTTCGAATGACATAATCAATGATGAAAGAAAGTTCGGACTCGAATATCGTAGCAGACTAGCAGCCTTTTTATCTTCCGCTCTTAACATTCTACATACATTTGTGTTTGCTTGAGAGAGAGTGTGACGATAAGTGCAAAGGCAAATCCCAACAAGACATTGAGACAGAAAATCTTGAGAAGAGAAACAAACGCTCATCTGAAAGATGGCAGAAGGCAACGAAGTCCAAATTCCAAGAGTGAAACTGGGCACTCAAGGCCTTGACGTAAATCCCCAATGTCATTCCTTGAGTTCCATTTCAATTTTTTTCAGGAAATTTCTGAATTTATCTGTTCAAGCCGCATTTCTTAGAAAAGCGATCTACATAATTTGATATACTTCGAGTTTTTGAGGTATCAAGAAGCTGATCACACTCTGATAACAGATTGTATTTATTTCTAGTCTGGGAATCAGCATAAATTGTGTTGTCAAACTAATATTTGCTCAATTTCCAACTGCAAAATAAAGAGAAATGTCTAGGAAAGCTTGTGCATTTCAAGTTAGCCGAATTTGAATATTGGTACCTTCTCTTCTCATATGCAATGGCCAAGCTTCTTTCTTCCATCAGGACTCTCATATAAATTGGACCTGCAGAAATAACTTATACCCATGAAAGATTAATAATTTGGTTTCACTGAAAATATAAATCCTTCAAATTGCTACAACTTATCAAAAATCTTGAGGCTAATCTTTTCAATGTTCGAGATGCATAGGTTCCAAGGTTTTAAGGAATAGTTTTCTCGATTAAAATACTTTTTGGTACTCAATTTTCATTCCAATTCATTTTTTGTTAACTTTTTGTTGTTCATTTCGTTGTAATTCTAAACTACTTTTTTTTTTTTTTTTTTTTCTTCCATAGGTCTCAAAGTTGGGATTTGGATGTATGGGCCTGACAGGAGCCTACAATTCTCCTGTCTCTGATGAGGATGGAATCTCAATAATAAAGTATGCTTTCAGTAAGGGAATCACTTTCTTTGATACATCTGATGTTTATGGACCCCATACTAATGAAATTCTGCTTGGGAAGGTACTCATCATCAATTTTTACTCTTACTAGCTCAAGAAGTTGGATTTTTTTTTGGTCGTGGTAAATATAAAGGCTTTCACTAATGTAGAAATATCTTTGTGATAGTATATTCTATTTGTTCTGTTGTTAATGAACTGATTAATAATCTTCCACCATGTTAAGACTTTGTGATATTAACTGGAAGAAGTTTATACCTTTCAGGCCTTGAAGCAGTTGCCAAGAGGAAAAATTCAAGTAGCCACCAAATTTGGCGTCCAAGGAGTGGGATTTCCTCCCACTCATATGACAGTGAGCGGTAGCCCTGACTATGTTCGCTCATCCTGTGAGGCTAGCTTGAAGCGTCTTGATGTCGAATACATTGATCTGTATTATCAACATCGGGTAGACAAGACTGTACCTATAGAAGAAACTGTAAGTGTTTCCAACTGGATGCCTGCAATGCAAGGGTGGTTCTTGAATTATTTTCTGTTTGTAATTTAAAATGATCAAATTCTCTGCAAATTAGTTATTCCATTGTGGAGATAGTGGGATCTAAATGGAAAAACTGATCAAATCCTTGTTGTTGGCATGTAGATAGGTGAACTTAAGAAACTGGTAGAGGAGGGAAAAGTCAAGTATATTGGTCTATCTGAAGCCAGCCCAGACACAATAAGGAGGGCACATGCTGTGCATCCCATCACTGCTGTACAAATGGAGTGGTCTCTCTGGACTCGTGATATCGAAGAAGAGATAATTCCACTTTGCAGGTTTGTTCAATTTACAGCTCCAGTTTTTATGAAAATTGGTCTCACAAGTCTCTTGAGTGCTTTAACTTCTACGCAACCTTTTAAGAATGCTGCAGCGACGTGTTTATCCCTTCCTGATGCGAAAATTTTTATTTAGAGCTGCCTCCTTGTTTGATATCTATTGGCTCTGAAAATTTTAATTTGGAGATGAGATAGTATGTATCATAAATATCTTTTTTTCTTTCTTAGGATTCCAGTAGTATTATTGTTTTTGAAAGAAATTGCAACAATAGAAAATATTAATTGGGTGGTTTTTATGTCCATTTTGTGTGGCTTTTTGACATCTTATATATCCAAAAGTATGAGAATGCTATGTTGATACTCTTGTGCATGCAGGGAACTTGGCATTGGAATAGTTCCATACAGTCCTCTTGGTCGTGGATTTTTTGCTGGCAAAGGAATCGTGGAAAGCTTGGCTGCAAACAGTAGCTTGGTATATGTTTCGCCACATTTTTCCCATCCATTTGTTGGCTTTCAATGAATAATAATTGCCCGCGTAATTCTTTAGGCAACTATATATTTTTCTTTCAGCAGTGCATTACTCTTCAGGGTTAATTCGAATACAATGAAACATGTCTATGCATCTGCCTTTAAAAGAAAAATACATCTTCACATCTGCTATTTAGTTTTTGTCTTATGAGAATGAGGATTTCAAGGCTTTTGCCGTTCCCCATAATGATATTAATAGTAAGAATAAAAAATAAAAAAAAGCTTAACTAACAGCCAGCTCTTTTGTCTATAAGGCCATGTATCCTCGGTTCCAGGGAGACAATTTGGAGAAGAACAAGGCTGTTTATACTCGGATCGAAAGCCTTGCTAGAAGGCACCAATGCACTCCTGCTCAGCTAGCACTAGGATGGGTACTTGAACAAGGGGATGATGTTGCACCTATACCTGGTAAGTGACTTTCTCTTTTTAGTCCTGATTAATTTAAAGAAATTACTCTGAAATGTGCTACATATATAAGTTTTCCTCAGAAATGTGGCTGAAAAGAAAAAGAGAAAGAAAAAGAAGTGGCTGAAGTTCTATTCAATGTTATTATATTCTATCTCTTCTCCAAGGGTCTAGTGCTTTTGCTTTTTAGGCGTTACAATGTAGGATAAGATCTTAGAGGAGATAAAGTTGACATAGAATCCAAGTAAAAATATCGCAATTATCCCAATCCATGTGCCATAAGAATTTCCTGCCTGAAGACCCAAAGTTCAGTATATATTACAACAACCCAGTTCGGTATATATTACAAGAACCCATTGCTTGGCTGGACAATTCTATTTTCTGATGCCATAAGAACCTCAAAAGAACTCAGAGATTTTAGTTTACCCTTAACGTATTCATTAATATGGTGTTAGGTTGCAGTCATAACTAAGTAAGATTTGATTTTGAATTGGAATTTGTGATCACGGTGTCTTAGAAGCATCATTAAGCATTTCATCCAAAATGCGATGCGCCTTATTTTGAAAGGGACAATAACACTTGTTCTGCAGTTTAAAGAGATCATATTAGCAAAGCTGCTAACCATATGGGTGGAGCTGTGTTCAGGAGAACCTATTGGCATTGATCAAGGCTTAGTTGAATTGAAATGAGCTGAGTTGAGTTGTTCTAGAAAACGTAATGGCATTTGATTTCATTCAGTACATACAGTTGCTTTAGATTTTTGTCCCCTTTGGAACAATTTTGTAAGATTATTTTATCCAATGTGCCAAATCTTTTCATTTTCCCTACAAATTCTAGAATCCAGAGCTCACATTGTGATGCAATTTCCCTAGAAATTCTGATGCTAATGCTTACTTATACCACCTTCTAAATAATCAAACCAAGTTGAGACTTTGACATGCGATTTCTCATTGTTCATTTGCCTTGAATTTTTAAAGGGACAACTAAGATCAAAAACCTGGATGACAATATTGGCTCTTTGAAGATGAAGCTTACAGAGGCAAGCCTTAAAGAGATATCTGATGCAGTACCCATCGAAGAGGTAGCTGGTGGTAGAAGCTTTCAAGGCAGGGATCATTTTCTATGGAAGTTTGCTTACACTCCTCCAAAGAAATGATTGTCTCCACTTATACTTTCATGGATGCTTTCCACTTCACTTGGATAATGCGAAGCTATTGTGAATCGAATGGCCAGATTTATGTTAATAACCTTCTGTATTATTCACACTACGAAGCTTTTGTGAATCGAATGGCCAGATGTATGTTAATAACCTTCTGTATTATTCACACTGCTGAGTTAGTGGCATGATTATATGAATTTTTTAAGAATGTACCAGTAATGTTGCTTTATGTTGTTATAGTAATGATTAAGTGATTAAATTTATCTTTTTTTATCAACTTAAGCTTTTGAAATAACTAGGAATTTTACATGTTATTAGAGCCCAAGGTCCTGAGTTTGAATCTTGACTTTGTCAATTCACCCATAATTTCAATTAAATATTTCACGTGTTGGGCTATCACCTATTAAAAGGGAGTTTGAGCTCACACGTGAGGAGGAGTGTTAAAGTAATGGTTAAGTGATTAAATTTACCTCTTTCTATCAGCGTGAACTATTAGGATAACTAGTGATTTAACATATGTCACGCATTAATGTTTCAAAAACACTTTTGGGTATGTTTGTTCATGTGTTTTGGGGGTGAACTTTGTCAGACGAACCAAACAACATCAAGAGATAAGTTAATAGGTGTTTGTAAAAAAATCACCACTAACGAAAATTTCACAACCACACGTAATATCGCAAAAATTAAATAAAACAGTAAAGAAATTGAGACATTTTGAATAGCTCTTCAAAAGTAAAATCATTTCGGAGTAGTCGTACTCAAGAAACTTATTCACTATAAAAGATTAAATTGCAATGAGTTTATGTTACAAGCCTAGTATTGTAGTACTATTCCAATAAGGAGGTGTACTCCACTATAGGTTAATAGAAGTATTTTAGTCCTATTCTAATAAGGAAACTTTCTCCACTGCCGTGTAGGTCAAGGATACTCTCTTTTGTTTTCCTAGTCTAGGTAGTATTACTTTTACAAATCCTAGAAGGATTTGACCTAAATTGTAGTTCTATTTAAACCCATGTTTGGGGTACAATGAAGCATGCAAAATTTAATTCTCAAACCTAGTGTTTGGAGGCCTAGGAACCTCAGATTTCCTACCGTCCATTATTTAGCGAAAATAGGTCGGAATAAGAAGCAAGATCCTGCTTCTTTTCCGGTTGACAGGCGAATTACACGTTCAGTTACGAATTCTCGTAACAATTTGGTATCAGAGACAGGTTTCTTTCCAATGGCGGACCCAAGAATGGAACGTATGGAGCAGCAAATCTCCAACTTGCAGAAGATGCTCGAAAGCTTCATGAAAACTTCGACAGAGCAAACAAAGAAATTGGCGGAAAAAATAGACGATGGGCGAAGCAAAGGGAAGAGTGAGTCAGGAGAAAATTCCACAGCCAAAAGTCGTGGGAAAAATTCCTTTTCCAGTTCAATTGTGTCGAAAATAGCTAAACTGGATTTTCCTAAATACAATGGGGATATTGACCCCACAAGCTGGATCTGTAGGGTTGAGCAATTCTTCGAATTTAAACAAATAGAGGATGAGGAGAAATTACCTCTGGCACCATATCATCTGGAATCAGAAGCGCAGATGTGGTATCAACTCTTCAAAGAAAGCGAGGAGTTTTTGACTTGGGAATCCCTAAAGACGGCTCTCCATACCCGCTACGGGCCAACAGCGTTTGAAGACCACTTCGGTGACCTCACCAAATTACAGCAAACTGGATCGGTGAAGGAATATCAACTCCAATTCGAACATCTACTTAGTCGAGTGGGTAAGTTATCAATTCAACACCAACTAGGCTGCTTTGTAAGTGGATTAAAAAGAAACTTAAGAACAGAGGTGCAAGCCGCACAAGTGCACAACCCACCACGGTGACGGAGGCCATTGAGTTGGCGCGATTGTATGAAGCAAAATATGAAGTGAAAAATTGGAGTCTAAAAAAACCCCCAAATTCAGAGGACAAACGCACAAACCAATGGGCAGCAACCCCCCCTCTTCCATCTGCGAATTTAACTCGGAGCAAGCCACCACCCACCCGACGGTTGTCCCCTGCGGAGATGCAAGACTGAAGAGCCCAAGGATTGTGCTTCAATTGTGACGAAAAATTTGTTCCCGGCCATAAGTGCAAGAAGTTATTTTTGATTGAAGGCGTCTATGCGGATGAAGAAAATTGGGAGGAGACAGATGAGTTCGAAGAAAGGAGGGCCGAAGAACCAGTAATCTCCTTGCATGCCATCACCGGAACACCCACGTCCCAGACGATGCGAGTAAAGGGGGCACTAGGAAGCCACGGATTGACGGTGTTGATGGATACCGGGAGCACCCACAACTTTCTCAATTCCCGCGTGGCGGCACAGATGGGGCAAAGTCCCACCCACACCGGAATGCTGTGGGTCACAGTGGCGAACGGCGAACGCATGAGCTGCTCCGGTCAGTGTGCTGGGATGCTGTTGAAGATCCAAGGAGAGGTATTTGTGATTGATTTCTTCTTGCTGCCCTTAGATGTGTGTGATATTGTGTTGGGAACGCAGTGGTTGAGAACCTTGGGTCCGATCCTATGGGATTTTGAAAGAATGTTTATGAGGTTTACATGGAGAGGAAGAGAAGTAGTGATAAGAGGGATGAGGCCACCATTAAATCGTGTGGTGGAGGAGAGGAGCTTGGGCAGAGAGCTGAAAAGAAAGGGAGAAGGTTGGGTTTGTCAGATAATGGCACATAGGAGGGAGAACACGTATGAAGGCTTATTACAGTGTATTGTATTAGGTGCACAAAAAGGTGGGCCGAGTTCTACTGAAACACAATTGGGCTTGGTATTAAAAGAATTTCCAGAAATCTTTGAGTAACCACAAGGTCTTCCACCCAATAGAGCTCATGATCACACTATCCCACTTAAGCCCGGAAGTGGCCCAGTTAATGTGCGGCCCTATAGATACCCTCATTACCAAAAAAGTGAAATTGAGAAAATTGTCATGGGATTGCTACAGTCAGGAGTGGTCAGGCCAAGTACAAGTCCTTATTCCTCGCCAGTGTTGCTAGTAAAAAAACATGATGGGTCATGGAGGCTATGTGTGGACTACCGAGCACTCAACCAAGTAACAATCAAAGATAAATTTCCCATCCCAGTGATTGACGAACTCCTTGACGAACTTAATGGGGCCCACATCTTCTCCAAGCTAGATCTCAGATCGGGCTACCACCAGATCAGAATGGCGAAGGATGACATTGAAAAGACTGCGTTCCGAACTCACCACGGTCACTACGAATTTCTCGTGATGCCGTTTGGTCTAACAAATGCACCTTCTACTTTTCAGTCTCTCATGAACAATATTTTTTGGGACTTTCTACGAAGGTATGTCTTGGTTTTCTTTGATGACATTTTAATATATAGTAAAACATGGGAGGAGCATCTGGTGCACTTACGTCAGGTTTTGAGTATTCTGAAGGCTCAACAATTGTTTGTTCGGAGGGATAAATGTCAGTTTGGACAAGACACTATAAGTTATTTGGGCCATATAATTTCACAACAAGGGGTAGCCATGGATCCTGATAAAATTCAAGTCATGATACAATGGCCCAAACCATCGTCTGTTAAAGCCCTTAGGGGTTTCTTGGGACTAACCGGATATTATAGGAAATTCATTAAGGGTTATGGCTCCATCGCTGCCCCATTAACTCAGCTACTCAAGAAAGATGCCTTTGTTTGGTCAGAAGCAGCAGATAAGGCTTTTTCTCTCTTAAAGCAAGCTATGACTACGGGACCCGTATTGACTTTGCCAGATTTCAACAAACCCTTCATTGTGGAGTGTGATGCATCGGGTTCAGGAATCGGTGCAGTTCTTATGCAAGACTCAAGACCCATTGCATTTTTTAGCCAAGCTCTAAAAGGAAGAAATCTATCTCGTTCTACATATGAAAGGGAAATGTTAGCTCTAATCGCCGCCATCCAGAAATGGAGACCATATTTGCTTGGTAATAAATTTATTATCAGAACAGATCAAAAAAGCTTGAGATATTTGTTGGATCAAACAATAACCACAGAAGCTCAGCAAAAGTGGTTGGTCAAATTATTGGGCTATGACTTCACCATCGAATATAAGAAGGGCCTTGAAAATTCTGTTGCCGATAGCTTATCAAGAAGAGAAGAGCCTAGCCATGTGTTGGCCCTCTCAAGTCCCATTCCTCATTGGCTAGAGCCCATTCAAGAAGAAATAGCAACCGAAAAGGAGCTGCAAGATTTGGTCCGAAGAATTCAACAAGGAGAATCCGTGGGTCCATGGAGCTATAAATCTGGCCTAATATTCTACAAAAATCGTATATATTTGAGTCTGACTCTCCCCTCACAAGGGCTATAATCCATGAGTTTCATAGTGGCTCACATGAAGGTTTCAGCAAGATGTGGCACCGACTCAAGGCAGTTTTTTATTGGCAAGGGGCGAGTTCTCAAATCAAATCATACTTGCGGGAATGTGACATTTGCCAACGCAACAAGAGTGAGACCACCAAACCAGCAGGTTTACTACAACCTCTGCCTATTCCGACAGTCATATGGGCCGACATTTCTATGGATTTTGTGGATGGGTTACCGAACTCGCAAGGTAAGACAGTGATATTTGTGGTGGTGGATCGTCTCTCTAAGTATGCCCATTTCATTCCATTGAAACATCCCTATTCGGCGGCTAGTGTGGCCCAAGTTTTCTTTGATAACATATTCAAACTCCATGGACTGCCAACATCTATTGTGTCAGATCGGGATCCTGCTTTCACCAGCAAGTTTTGGCAAGAGCTCTTTCAATTGCAAGGTACTCGGTTTAATTTTAGCTCAGCATATCATCCTCAAACGGATGGTCAGACAGAGGTAGTCAACCGTACCTTAGAAATGTACCTCCGTTGCTTCACAGGGGACAAACCCAAGGATTGGGTCAAGTGGTTATCTTGGGTTGAGTATACATACAATACTAGTTATCATGCTAGTACTGGCAAGACCCCTTTTGAGGTGGTTTACGGCCGACGCCCTCCCACATTACTCTCTTATATCCCAGGGACTGCAAGAGTAGAAGCAGTGGAACATGATCTATTGGAAAGAGATCAGTTGCTCAAAGATGTGAGACTCAAGTTACAAGTGGCTCAGAATAGAATGAAACAGATATATGATAGTGGGCACCATGAGCGTGTTTTTCAGCCGGGTGATCAGGTGTATGTTCGCCTCCAACCCTATAGGCAACATTCCTTGGAGAAGCGGTCTAACATGAAGCTAGCGGCCAAGTTCTATGGACCATACCGCGTGTTGGAGCGTATTGGTGAAGTAGCTTATCGGGTGGAATTACCAGCTGAATCCAAGGTTCATCCAGTTTTCCATGTATCGTTACTTAAATTGAAGGTGGGCAACCAAGTGTCCACAAGTACTGTTATGCCTGAAGTTAACAATGACAAGTCTCCACAACTTCAGCCTCAAGCTGTCTTAGAGTACCGTGGCAACACCGACAACAGGCAAGTCCTCATCCATTGGCAGGGATTCAGTCCAGCAGACGCTACTTGGGAAGAATTGTCCAACATGAAGGCTCGCTTTCCAGATTTTGTCCTTGAGGACAAGGACACACTCAACGGGGGAGGAATGTTACAAGCCTAGTATTGTAGTACTATTCCAATAAGGAGGTGTACTCCACTATAGGTTAATAGAAGTATTTTAGTCCTATTCTAATAAGGAAACTTTCTCCACTGCCGTGTAGGTCAAGGATACTCTCTTTTGTTTTCCTAGTCTAGGTAGTATTACTTTTACAAATCCTAGAAGGATTTGACCTAAATTGTAGTTCTATTTAAACCCATGTTTGGGGTACAATGAAGCATGCAAAATTTAATTCTCAAACCTAGTGTTTGGAGGCCTAGGAACCTCAGATTTCCTACCGTTCATTATTTAGCGAAAATAGGTCGGAATAAGAAGCAAGATCCTGCTTCTTTTCCGGTTGACAGGCGAATTACACGTTCAGTTACGAATTCTCGTAATAGTTTATCGTTATAAAACCTTTGCAGTAAAACCTAAATCGTATCCCAACAAACGACTCGTATGTTTCCTACCGTAATAGCTCTAGAACTTTGGTCAATAATTTACAAGCTTCCTCTGCAACCCGGAATTTCAGTGTTTAATGTTTGTTTTTGTTTGTGTGGTTTAACAAGTCTATGAAAGGTTTAAGAGTGAAGGACGATTCTCTCCAAGAGCACATAATAATAGCCTAAGGATCTAATTAAAAACATGCATAACGATGTTTAAAAGTTTAGATCAAAGTCGGTTTATGAAAAAACACAATAAGAGGCAGAGGTGTTTGAACGAGTTAGTGAAGCGTTCAAATGCATACTACTGTTTGAACGAGCTAGCAACATTCGTCGAACACAGTTCAACTGGAGTTGCTACGGAGCATCTCGGATCTACCTAACTAAACATCATGTTCGAATGGGCTTGCAATCAATCTATTCTGTGGCTCTTATAAGCCTAATAAGATGGCTTTAGCCTTTAGTCATTAGTTTATGTATTTTAATTAGTTTATCAGTAAGAAATACTCAAAGGTTTTTCGTATGTTTTACCTCAGTTATAGTTTTGAGAAGAGTTGTAATTCTTGTGTTTGTTGTTTTTGCGAACTCACTATACCACGCTGCATTAGATTTCCACGGGTATTATTTGTAATACGTTTGTAAACTAAGTAGGCTATTTGATTACGAGGCAAACAACATGCAATAAAAAAGTATTTACCCCTAATATTTATAAATGAGTTTGTGGAAATTCTTGTGCCTTTTAATTGAGAGATGATGTATGCTTGTTAATGTTTTTTTGATAATAGGTTGTGTTTTCGAATGAATCCGTATTTAACTATGAGATGTGGCAGTTATAGTTGTCGGTCGATTTCTGTTCTGATATTAGGTTGTCATGATATGAAATTGTTTCATTTTAAGGAGTATTTGGTCATGCGATTCAAAAATTCCTGTCGGTTTCCTGTTTTTGGATCATTTTTTTGGTTAAGATAGTTGGGGACTTGGGGGTTGATTTTCTCAGGTCAGCGCAAGTCAAGCAATAAAAAAATGTTTTAAAGATTATTATTATTATTATTTATTTTCAAACGAACTCATTAATAATTTTACCAGTGCCATGAACTATAAAATAAAGTGCAAAAGAGGGCTCTATATCTCTTTCTTTGTTCAAAGTCCAACAGAATTTACAGAGAATAAAGAGAGAATAGAAAAAGAGAGAAAATGGTTGCTCGGAAATTCCAGGTCCGTCACTCCGACCACGACTTCGATGTCGACTACGATACCGACGACGGCTTCGAGGTTCCTCGCTTTCTCTCTCTCTCTCTCTCTCTCTGAAACTGTCTGCCTGCCTGTCTGTCTCTCTCTCACTTGTAATTCTTTCCAGGTTTTCAAATTCCAGCTCTTCTCTCTCACCTCAATCCTCCCTGAGGAGCAAAAGGTCTTTTCTCTCTCTCTCTCTCTCTCTATATATATATATATATATATATATAGCGCGCACACAATCTATATGTATTGAGAATTTGTGCCTCTTTATGTTTTTTATGATAAATTTTCTTTGTAGATCGTTAGCGTGGATGACAATCGTGTGTTATCGGACGACTCGGATCTCATTTCCATTTCCGAGAAACTCCGAGTGGTCTCGATTAACGATGAAGTCCAAGAACATCGAGGAACCGAATCAGCGAGTAACAGTGTGCGAAACGACTCCCAGTCGTTAATGTCCGATGAGGAATTGGCTAGGATGTTGCAGGCTCGTCCTTTAACTTAGTTGATTTTCAGTTTTGTATTTTTTTTGGTAATTGAGTTTTTGAAGCGTTTTTAATGCAATTAAAAATGCTTTGCTTTTTTATGGAAATTTTTAGGCGGAGGAGGAAGCACTTCTGTTTCAGCAGTATGTTGCGGCGGAGGATAACGGAGAATTCGAGAGAAAAATACGACCTTATGTCGATCAAGTTCGCATGGTAATTGTGATTTCGTTTTCAGTCTGAGTTGTGTGATAATTTGAGTTTCATTTTCTTATCAGCTTGTTTGGTTGCCCTGAAAATGCAGGAGAAAAAGAAATCGAAGTCTTTACGTTTTGAATCTCTCATTTTTTTGATACAACAAATGAATAAATGACTAACACGTTTTTACTTTGTTATGTTTTGTTTTTAATTTTCGATTTCTGTAAATTTTCTAGGGAACCAAGAAGAAACTGTGAAATTTTGAAACTCTCAAGTGTTCCTAAACCAGAATGCTAGAAGCTTTAATGAACTTATTGAGATACAACAAAAGATAAATTGAAAAAAAAAAGTTTTTTTTTTTTTTTTTTGGTTTTTGGGTTTTGTTAGAATATGAATTAAATTCACTTTTTTTCTATCAGCTTTAAGTATTTTTGTTAACTTAAATGGAGGTTATTATTTAAACTGTTGATGGTGTAGTACGAAGACCCAGTACGCCAGGAAGCTGCTCGGAAGACAGTTCCTGTAGAAGAGCTTGAGGAGAAAGCACTGGTTTCTCTGGCCAAGGTAAGAACAGCTCTCTCTTACATTTGAGATTTAATGTAGTATATTTGGAGAGAGTGGAATGCAAAGAGCTTTGAAGATTGTGAGACTGTGATGTTAGAGTTGAAGAAGATGTTGTTCCAATCTCTTTATACATGGAAATTAGTGTTGAATAGTTTGCTTGTTTCTAATTTCTTTGAGTTTTTGGAGTTTTGTTCTTCTTTTCCTATACTTGGGTTGTCTTTTATACTTTTCCTATACTAGTATTGCGTCCTCTGCTTGCTTTTAATGAATTTGAATTACCTATAAAAAAAAAAGGATCCTGTTATCAAATTTTTGGTTAATCTCTTAATGGAGAATGTGCCAATTGTCATTTTGCCAATGTTAGACGAATAAAAAGTGTCTATGTCTATCCAGATTAAGCACCATGTCACATAGGCAATTGTGTCTAATTTTTTTATTTAAAAAAAAACTGAGAAATAAAAAAATTAGTGGAGATCCATCCTCCACCTCTACCCTCTATTTAGGTGGAGAGCCACCTTGCAGAGGCGTGGGAGGGTAGAGCTCTCAACCCTAACAGAGATGTGCGGGGGTGGAGCCATCCTCGTAGAGGTGGGCGGGGGAGGAGCTCTCTACCCTCGTCTGTTGTGGGGGTCAAGCCACCCGCCACCTCCTCCCTCTGCGGGGATAGAGGGTGGATCTCTCTCTTTTTTTTTTTTTTATTCTTTTCTGTTTTTTTTAGTATAATCGCTTATGTGGCATGCTGACGTGGATATGGATACAGTTTTGATTGGTCTAACATAGAGAAAACGACAATTGGTCGGTCCTCTGTTAAAAGATTGATGGAAAATTGGACGGTTGGGCTTATTTGTCAAAGGCGAAAACTCATACTTTTAATTGCCAAAAATAGAAACTCAGACGCTTATTTGTCACACAGGTAAAACTCAAGTTCTTATAGAACAATTTCCCTAAAAGGTAGGCAGCTTAAATCTTTACTCAATTATTGCTCTAAAGTAGGCAAATGTCAAATTGTTAGAAGTAGTAGTACCAAAGATTTGAAGTATGCTATACTTGTTCTTTTGTTCATTTTTACCCACTGCTAGTAACTTGCTTTAATTAGAATTTGTATATTGCATTGATTGGACTATTCCAGGTTTGTTGTTGGAATTTTTGTAGACCCTTTGGTGTAGTATGATTATTTGGTGAGCAACTGAAAATTATCTTCTTCTTCTTCTTCTTGTCTGTGTGTGTGTGTGCAAGGCTTGTATTTGACAATTTTTACTTATGATGTAATTAAATTATTATTGAGGATGGAATAATAATGATTTTGTGGCAAAGATTGTATTGATCAGTAGCTATGTATAAACTGTTCCACTTTACGAAAATGCTTTCTTAATTATTAAATTTGATAAACTTGTTTTTAGGAGGGGAACTTTAATCCATCAAAAATCGAACAAGATCATGCCTTCCTGCTGCAGCTGCTTTTCTGGTTCAAAAAATCCTTCAGGTGTATTTTCATTACTTTTCTGTTTTTAGCAGAGGGCTTGCACACAAATAATTTATATTGAACACTGCAGAGTTCATATCACTCAACAAGTATTACAAGTTAATCAATAGTGAGTGATAATTTTTCTTTTCATTCAAAGAAAAATATGATCTTGTTCTCCACAGCTACTGATGGAGAATGTATGTATTTCAACACAGCAATAAAATTAATCAATAAAGAATCATATTTTTCATTTTATTTCTGTAACTTTAGGGTTGCATGGAACTACATATTGAAGTGTAGTAACATCACGCTAGGGTAATCTTGATGGGGTAATTGTCTTGAGAACACTATCATACACTTGTATTCTTGTATTTTGATCTTAAATGGAAAAGAAAGAAAAATAAAGGAATTTTATGTGATCAGTCTTTGCCCCCTTTGACATAGTTAGCAATAAGGGATTGACATTGCACTGTTAGGTTATTGTTTTTGTCCATGAATCATGTTTATATGAGTAAACAGAATGTGGTGATGAGAAGAATGTAGGTCTTTGTAGGAGTTCTCCCAGACCAGAGAAGTGGAGATGGAAAAGAGTCCTAAAGCTAGAAACAACTATGGTGAATTGGATATGAACAAAACATAAGTGCAAAAATCTTAAACCTTGATTAGCAGTAATTTAATCCCACAAAATTACCAGACTTTGCAGAGTGAAGTCAATAGGAAACCACCACCATGCACTCCTTAATTTTGTTAATTTCTTAATCCAGCCACTTGGATTTTGTCATGCTTAGATAATAATCTGCAACCAAAAAAAAATTGTGCCCAGTATTTCATATACTTTTGGCTAACTTGAGCCCCTTGGTCTTGTCATCTAAACATGAAATACTCAATTGTACGTAGTCATTTTACTGAGTTCACAAGTTTTCAGTAAATGGATTGGGAACATCAATATTAATCCTAGGTTTTCTTATGAGTTCAATTTAGTCATTGGATTTCCAATTTCGACAATTAGGTTATTAGGTTTTATGCCAATTTCAAATAAGTCTCTTCGTCAATCTGCTTTACAATCAATTGGTGGCATGTCATGTTAGACCACTAAGTTGATGATATGTGGTTTGTGTCTGAAAAGTTTACCCTTAAATTATAAATCTCCCATGAATAAAAAAATAAAATAAAAATAAAAAAGGGTAACGGCTGTAAGGAGAATCTGCCCCTCAAGAGAGGGGCGACCACCCCTCATATAGTGGTGGCTGGCACCTCTCACAGGAGGGCTGGCCACCATTCATCTAGTGATGGGTGACCACTCTTCATAGATCTATGTGGGGAAGCCTTCCCTTGCATTGTAAGGGGAGGCTGACCCTCAAGAGAGGGGCAACCACCCCTCATATAGGGGTGGTCGGCACCCCTCACAAGAGAGGTGGCCACCATTCATCCGATGATGCAGCCATCTTTCACAAATCTAAGAAGGGCAACCTTCCCGCACAGTTGTGTGGCCACCTCCCAAAGGGGAAGCCTTCCCTCACAAAGGGGTGGCAGTGGCCACTCCTTTGTGAGAGAAGCCTTATAGCCGCCATCCCTTTTTTTTTTTAATGTTGTTATTACTTCTTTCTTTCTTTTTTTTTGTTTATGGTAGATTTGTAATTTAAGGTAAATTTGCAATGTGGAACGTACAATTGGCACATGGTGTACTAATTACTAAATGTGAGTTACGTGTCATGGACTTCGTAGTTTGATATGACACACTGATAATTAATTGGACGGTAAGTTGATGGAGAGACCTATTTGAAACTAAGGTATAACATAGGGACCTAATTGTTGATATTGGAAATTTGATGACTAAATCGAAATCACAAGAAAACCTAGGAACTAATTTTGATTTTTCACAAATGGATATGATTAATGGCATGTGTTAGGACAATTTACTGAGAAGAGCAACTATCCGAATGGTTGACCGAAGGCCGGAATAGTTGTCTTCAAGATGTCTGTAAAAGAAGGAAAACATAAGGCATAAAGCTTGCCAGAGCGGGCTGGTGGGAAATAGTTCCGATTCCTAAATTTGTTTGTTTATATATGAGAGAAAGGAAAAGAATTGATGACTATTCAGGGAGATGGAATCGAGTGTGGAGTTTTTTGGTGTACTCGGGTTTTTGGTTATTGGGCTGAGTATTTGGGTCGGATTGGGCCTACCGTATCCAACAACGTGCATGCTTTTCTTCCAACAAATGGTTGCGTTGTAAATAGTGTTAGGAATGGGAAAATTTTAGTGGCTTGTGACATAATGTAAAAGTTATAATGGTCCATCAAGGAAGTCTGAATTACACCATAATCTTTGATCAGGGTATTCTTTTTATAAGGGCTGAAATTTGTTTTTGCTTTTTGACCCTAGATTGTAGGGTGGATCTCGAAAGATATGAAAGATTTTGAAGTTTTAGTGGCTACTTTTCACTTGAGGATAGTTTTAATGGTTTAGACATTTTTGGTGCTTGATAAACTTATATGAGGTTGTCCAGTGGTTCAGCAACATTTTGAATATCAGGTGTTGGGTGGAGGTTGTTGAATCAATTTAAAGTTGCTTTATCTTAGGGATATAGCGTGGGCATGGCCTGACATAGTTTAAGATATTCTTAAAAGGTTTCTTTAGCTTCAACTTTTTCCAGTTTGGTATTAGAATCAGTTTATCGAATTCTATAACTAAAGCATCAATTTGACTCGTGTTTTGAAGTTTAGTTGTTATAGAAGTGGAAATGTTCAGTTCATTTATGTACATGTGTGGAAGCTTATAATCATGTAATACATGCGAAAGCCTTTGCCTTTGGAAACTTGAAGACCTTCAAAAATGATTATTTTAGTGTTACATGGAATGTTTATCACATTTTTGTGTTGGAGAATGTTTCTGTGGTTATGCTGATTTTGTTTTAAATTTCATTTTAACAGAATTTTGTTCACTTTTGCCATGGATGGCTAACAACTGAATCTTGTGTGTGTATTTTCCATGTTTTCTGGAATTGTAGGTGGGTAGATGTGCCTCCTTGTGATGGTTGCGGCAGTAAAACCATACATCATGGCATGGGTCCTCCACTCTCTTCAGAAACTCAATATGGAGCATCTCGAGTTGAACTCTATCTGTATGACTACAGAATCTGCTTATTCCAAAGTTCTGATTTTTCTGTCTGAATTTTCCATTTTTTGTTTCATACGTGGTCTAATATGAGCCTACATGTATACTTGATTTATGTTTCCCTCTACTCCATCTCTTATCAAATACCAAAAGTTAACAGATTTAGATCTGGAACTACTGGTACTTCTTATTGAGTCACTATGTGTTTTTCTTTTTATGCTGGGCTGGGGTGGGATGGGGTTGGGGGGAATACCCTGTCCAATCTCTCTATTGGGGTATTTTGATATCTGATGTAAGAGTACTACTGCTGGTATTTTTATGTTCATTTGACTGGCATATATATGTTAGTTACTATAGTTAACCATCTTGTGCACACATAATCCTTTTGAAGGTTCAATACTGCTGCATGAGTTGACCATCTTGGCTTGAGGTCTAAGGTTCAATCCCATACTGCTGCATGAGTTGTGTTTTCCTATAAAAAGAATGATTTGAGCCAACTCATGATGGGATTCTTGAGCTTGGCCTGTTAACTTAAAGAAGTTCAAACTGGATTAAGGTGTGATCTTTCATCTCATGAATCCTCTCGATTTAAAGTGGCTTGGATGAAGTTGAGGTAGGTGTAATTTTCTCTTAAAGGAGAGTCAAGTCATGGGATTGTCGAGAGGTTGGGTTGTGGAATCTAAGGAGTTTGCAGTGATAGTGAAGGATGGAGACACGGTATTGAAACTACAGGAGCGGTGCAGAGGCAAGATGCGATCGATACGTTTGGATTGGACAGAAGCGGTTTGGCTCTTGAGGATTTTTGAAGAGTTGATGGATGTGGGGGATTCAAGGGTCTTTAGGGACGAGACCATTAGAAGTTTTCCACGCGTGTTAGTCCAGAAATGCTTCAACAGACACGGGAGCTTTTTGGTTTTGGAGGAGAACGAAGGCAGCGAAAGACGAGGGAGAGTATTCGTGCCTGAAGGATGGAATAGGAAGGGATGGAACCGGCTACAGTCAGAGCTTCGAATTGCTGTGGATTTTGTACAGCCATTCGTGGGGGATGCAAGGAAGCTTATATCAGGGAAACAAAGAAGGAGCTTCTCGGAGGTCTTGATGTCTAAATCCAACCAAGAAGAGGAACTTTTCGGGTCCTTCGAAGAACCCATTGCTAGAGTCCCTAAATGGCTGTTGGGGGAAGTTAAGAAGAATGATAAGAAAATGGGGCCAAGTTTCTCTGCAGTGTGCCAAGCCAAGGCAGTCGAAGATGGTTTGGAGGTTCAGAAGACTGTTCCGGCAGCAGGTCCGGCGGAGAGAACAGTAGCGAACTGTGGAGTCAGAATTGAGGCAGTGCAGAAGAAAATTTCAAGTCCCGAGGAGAAAGCATACGAAGCTGGCTGTACTGGAGCGTGCTGTCCAGGTTGCGTGTCGGCGGGAGGAAAGGAAAAGCTGAAGATTTCTTTGCTGAAGATACAGGAGGAGATCAGGATTTGCCTCGAAGGAATCGAAGCGTTATCGCGCTCCCCTTGTAGAGGCGAGGCCAGACATACTGGGCCTATAAGTATGAGTGTCTTGGAGCATTCTGAGGAGGCCCATTTCATGAACCCATACGCTAGTCAGCCTATAAGCCAGCCCAAGGCTTCTGTCATGCCACAGACAGGCCGAAAGGACAAGGCCATAGTGGTGGGTTCTGGGCCCAGCAGGTCGACGAAATTTTACAGTAGGAAGACAGTGACGCCTAGTGGTCCTGGCCCATCGGGTCCTTCGTCTTTTTACTCAGAGTCTCGTTCCTTTACGAGCTTAACGCATAAAACTATGCCGGAGACGTCGAGAGTTCAGGGGCCGAGGAAGGTAGCGTCGACAAGGGAAGGTCTCCGATCTCCGACGAGAGATTCTGAGGAATCACGGGATGGCCAGCGGGGGGCTGACAGAATCGATGGGTCCTCTCCGGCGACCGATTCTGTGGAACTCGCGGTCTCGGCGAAGCAGCAGAGCGACCCAGTCTTGGGAATTCTGGGTAAAGCGCCGACAGCTCTTATCGCATGTGCCAGCAAGGAGGGTACGACCAATTATGTGCGGCCGGATATTGCGAGGCTTTCTGTGGATGATAGTGGGAAGCTGAAGAAGTCTATGTGCGGGAGGGAAATGGAAAAAGGGGAGAGAAGCGGTTCAGGTCAGTCAGACCCAGTCAAGCAGGGGCAAATGGAGCAAAAGTATGATAAGGCGGGGTCTGATACCCAGGGAGAGCTATTTCCGGGGCTCGAGAAATGGATTTTGCCGAGCGTGGGGCAGGAGATGGTGGGGAGGGATTTGGAGGAAGAAACAGTACTTAGTTCAAAGCAGGTCGAGGAGAAGGAAGAGATTCCGCCAGGGCTTGAGAAGTGGGAGATATCAGGTTCGAATCCTTTGAGGTCGATTGGGGATGTGGTCAGTGATCATGAGGAGAGTCCACATCCTGTTTCAGATTCTTTAGCTGTGGTCCCCTTTGAAGCTCAGGAGCCGATTACAGTGGAATTTGTTACTGAATTCAGTAAGCTTGTAGGCGTCTCTTGTGGCGGTGAAGATAGGAAGCTGTCGGAAGTTTTTGGGTTAATCTTGGATGACACTGAGGGCAATGGTAAGGAAGAGGGAGAGGCAGTGGAAGAGGGAGTGGGTTTGGAAGCTCTTTCGGTTAAGAAAGGTAAGCGAGAGCTCAACAATCTTAATTTTTCTATTAATTATGAGGGACCCAATGGTAGCTCTTCGAGGGTTAGAAGTAAGGGGAGGGGTTTTGGAGCTGTTAAATGAAGCCAAAGATTCTTTCATGGAACGTAAGAGGGTTGAATGAAAGGGACAAAAGATTGAGGGTTAGAAGTCTTCTTAGAAGTTGGAAGGTGGATGTAGTGTGCCTCCAGGAGACTAAGGTGGCTTTCATTTCTAATAACTTTGTGAGGAGTTTATGGGGATGTCCTTATGTGGAGTGGTGCTATGTTCCGTCCAGAGGGGCCTCAGGGGGAATTCTGGTTATGTGGGATAGGAGGGTTGTTACGAAGGTTGAGGTTGCTATGGGCAGATTTGTGGCAGCATGTTCTTTTAGAAATGTTGATGACGGGTTTGAGTGGGCTTTTGGGGGGGTTTATGGTCCAAACAAAGACAACATTAGACGTTATCTTTGGGAGGAGCTGGTGGGCCTTATGAGTTGGTGGGACATGCCTTGGTGTATTGGTGGGGATTTTAATGTTACTCTTCTTTCTAGTGAAAGGTCGGGGGGAGTTCATTCTCGATCCGCGATGAGGGAATTTGCAGATTTTATATCGGAGCAGGAACTTATGGATCTTCCTTTAGCTGGGGGGGTTTCCACTTGGTCTAACAATCAATCCTGGTCAAGGCTAGATCGATTCCTTGTTTCCACTGATTGGGAAGTTCATTACCCGGACGTGCGACAAAAAAGGATGCTTCGTGTTTGTTCGGATCATGCTCCTATTGTTCTTGATTGTAATTGTTTGTTGGGAGGTAAGAGACCATTCAAGTTTGAAAATATGTGGCTCAAAGCAGAGGGATTTGTGGACAAAGTCAGAAGTTGGTGGGGTTCTTATCATTTCCTTGGCACTCCGAGTTTTATATTGGCAAAAAAGATGCGAGCTCTCAAGGAGGACATTAAGAAATGGAATAACCAGGTGTTTGGCAATGTGGAAGGGCATATCAAGGCTCGGATGGAGGAATTAAAAACTCTTGACAGGGTGGATGAAGAGAGAGGTTTATCCTCTGAAGATATTGAGAGGAAGGGGTCGCTATCTAGAGAATTGGAGATCCTTCTGTTACAAGAGGAAATTAGTTGGAGGCAAAAATCTAGGGTCCGGTGGTTGAAAGAGGGAGATAAATGCACAAAATTTTTCCATAGGATGGCCAATGCAAATAGAAGACATAATACTATAGAGACGTTGATGGTGGATGGCTCAACGACTTCAGATCAAGAGGTTATTAGTGATCATGTTACTCACTTTTACGAGGCTCTTTTCAAAGAGAATCTCACTTGGAGACCGAGGCTAGAAGACCTTGCTTTTGACATGTTAGATGTTGGGGAGGCTTCTAGGTTGGAGACTCCATTTGAGGAAAAGGAGGTTTGGGAGGTGGTGAAAGGGATGGATAGGGATAAGGCTCCAGGTCCGGATGGCTTCTCTATGGCTTTCTTTCAGGATTGCTGGGATGTGATCAAGGGGGACATTATGGCGGTCTTTGCGGAGTTTCATGATGGAGGTAAATTTGAAAAGAGCCTTAATGCCACTTTCATATCCCTTATTCCGAAGTCTCATGGAGCAAATGATTTAAAAGATTTTCGTCCGATTAGCCTTGTGGGAGGGACTTATAAGATTATTGCCAAGGTCTTGGCTAATAGGATGAAGAGAGTAATGAACAAGGTCATCTCTAAACCCCAGAATGCTTTTGTTAAAGGCAGGCAAATCCTGGACTCAGTTCTCATCGCCAATGAGTGTCTGGATAGTCGTATTAGATCGGGGGAACCTGGATTATTGTGCAAATTGGACATGGAAAAGGCCTATGATCATATGAATTGGAAGTTCCTTCTTTATCTTCTAAGAAGGTGCGGTTTTGGAGAAAAATGGTGTTCCTGGATTGAGCATTGCATCTCGTCTGTGAGATTCTCGGTCTTGATTAATGGATCTTCGTCTGGCTTCTTTGATAGTTCACGTGGTGTGAGGCAAGGCGATCCTCTTTCTCCATTCCTATTTGTTTTGGTCATGGAGGCATTCAGCAGGTTGATTGAGGCATCAATAAATAGGGGTCTCATCTCTGGGTTTTCAGTGGGGGCTAGAGAAGCGGATCAGGTTATCGTCTCTCACCTCCTCTTTGCTGATGATACTCTGGTATTTTGCGGGGCAGATCCTTTTCAAGTAAGAAATATTGGTGCTCTCCTAGTTTGCTTTGAAGCGGTCTCAGGGTTAAAGGTAAACTTGGGCAAATCCGCTTTGGTTCCTGTAGGCTCTATGGAAAATGCGGGCATGCTGGCCGGTATTTTGAGATGTGGTATAGCTACTACGCCACTCAAGTATTTGGGTCTCCCCCTGGGGGCCTCGTTCAAGGTCAAGACCATTTGGGAGGACGTGTTGGAAAAATATGTCAGAAGGTTGGCATCTTGGAAACGCTTGTATTTATCTAAGGGGGGGAGGATCACTCTCATTAAGAGCACCTTATCCAATCTTCCCACTTATTTTCTGTCTCTGTTTCCTATTCCGGCATCAGTGGCGAAGCGCATTGAGAAGATTCAACGCGACTTCTTATGGGGTGGGATTGATGATGAGTTTAAGTTCCATCTGGTCAGTTGGGATAAGGTTTGTTATCCGATCACTGAGGGAGGGTTAGGCATACGAAATCTGCGGTTGATGAATCAAGCTTTATTGGGAAAATGGTTGTGGAGATTTGCTCATGAGAAAGAGGCTTGGTGGAGAAAGATTCTGGTGGCGAAGTATGGAGCGGTTTGGGGAGGTTGGCGCTCCAAGGTTCCCAGAGGATCGCATGGAGTAGGGTTTTGGAAGCACATTTGTAGGGGGTGGAGGTCGTTCCAAGACCACATTAGATTTGTCCCAGGTCGTGGGTCCAACATCAGGTTTTGGGAGGATATCTGGTGTGGTGACATGCCTCTTAGGGAGGTTTTTCCTGGACTTTTCAGCATTGCCACCAACAAGGATGCGTCTATTGCAGACAATAGGGAATGCTCAAATGGCTCTGCTCAGTGGAGTGTTTCCTTCACTCGCAGGGTTCATGATTGGGAAGTGGAGGTTTTGGCTTCTTTTTACTCGCTATTGTATTTGCATCCATTTGGTGGGGAAGGGGAGGATAGAATAAGGTGGATCTATTCGCGGAAAGGCAATTTCGAAGTAAGATCTTTCTATAGGATTCTTGCTTCTAAAGATCTCACTCCTTTCCCTTGGAAAAGTATTTGGCGCACCAAGGCCCCTTCGAAAGTGGCTTTTTTTGCTTGGACGGCCGCGCTTGGAAAAATTCTTACTTTGGACAATGTTCGGAAAAGGGGTATTGTGGTGATAAACCGATGTTGCATGTGTGAATCAAATGGGGAGTCCATTGACCATCTCTTTCTACACTGTGGGGTGGCGCGCTCCTTATGGAACGCCATTTTCACTCGGTTTGGTTTGTGTTGGGCTATGCCGGGCAGCGTTAAGGCGATGTTCGATTCTTGGTGGACGGGTGGTAAAACTAGCAGTGCCGTTGTGTGGAAGATGGTCCCTCTTTGCCTCATGTGGTGCATTTGGAACGAGAGAAACGCAAGAAATTTTGAGGATTCGGCCAGGAATTTAGAGGAGCTTATTCACTTTTTCTTGTACACCCTCTTCACTTGGACTGCTGGTTGGCTTGCGCCTATAGTGATCAGCTTCCAAGATTTTCTTATTAGATTTTCTTCCTCTCTTTCTCTTTCTTAGTCGCTCTCTTGTATACTCCCGGTGTACTAGGGTTGCGCCCCTCTGCGCCTTTGATAAATATATCTTTACTTATCAAAAAAAAAATAATCCTTTTGAAGATGAATTCAGCTGAATAGAACTTTAAAGCATCATTGCATGTTCAGAATAAGTAGACTTCTTGACCGAGTCTATCCTTTCCTTTTCTTTTTTGTCATCATGAAGAACTGAGCCTTTGATTCTTTCTGCTTTACTGCCATGCTTTGGTAGCTTTAATAGCTAGATTTTCATTTGGAGAGAATTTTCATTTTTTAGCTAATTGTCTCACTTATTGTTTGTGACAAATGTTTTACCATGTATCTCTTGTGGGATGGATTTACTGCTTCTATTTCCATCAATTACCATATTTATGAAATGTAATTGGGCTTTTCTTGAAGTTCTCTAAGCCAGTTTTGTAGCCTCTAATCCATGTATTGGTATAAAATCAAGTGTAATGTTTCTACATTACATTTTTGTGTGGATTTGGACAACTTGTGACAGGCATTACATAGATTAACCGATTGGTTTTTGTCCATCTTCTACTTTTCTGCTTATACAAGCCTTCTAAGTTGAGCAGCCGAATTGTAGGTCTATCAGAAATGGATTTGTTCTTCGTCTTACTTATTTCCTTTTTATTTAAATTTTCTTTGCCAACGGCTGACGGGCTGAGTTGTTTGTCTACACCATCATTATGTGCCACCTTTTACACAGCTGCAGTTTTTGCTCAAGAATCACTCGTTTCCCACGCTACAATGATGTATTAAAGGTACTTATTAGTATTGTGACCTGAGTAGAAGTTTATTTGGTATTTCATAAATTTTTCATCCTCTCTCCCTTTCCTATATGCAGCTTCTGGAAACAAAAAGGGGGCGATGTGGGGAGTGGGCCAATTGTTTTACACTTTACTGTCGAGCTTTTGGCTATGAATCTCGTCTGGTTAGTCATCTGCCAGTATGTTAATATAGTAACAACTTAGAATGCAGATTTGTACTAAAATTTACGTTCTCCTTTTTGTGGGGGTGCAGTGGGCATATCGAAATGAAAATCCACGTTTTTTGGAATGGTGAATTATTTTCTAGTATATAGTATGACCCATAATCGATGGGAGAAAAAATCACAAATTCTTCACTCAAAATAGTTAGGACCTGACATGCATGTGTTGTACAGAAACGACATCGATATAATAATCAGATAATTGATCACACACTGTCTCACATCAAACACTTACCTGAGAGGCTGAGAATATTGATAATGCATACAGGACCATGATATCAATGATTTGGATATTTCTACAATACAATGTTTGGACTGCGTGATTTTGAAAATGTTTAGGCAGTGTGTGTGTGTGTGTGGGTGTGTGGATGGGTGTGTGTATGTGTGTGTGTGTGTGTGTGTGTCTGCATGTTTTAGCACTGTGAACACTAATTGGAAGAGGAAGCATGATGGGACTTTTAATTATTTGGTTTATGGAAGAACTGGACGCTTGAGAAAATATAAGCTTTGTTCATGCTAATATCATTTTTTTTTTCAGATCTTGGATTTTACTGATCATGTTTGGACCGAGTGCTTCTCACAAGTTTTAGGAAGGTGGATTTAATTCACAAATAGCTGCTCTTTATTTTCTTCTTTAGGAGCATGAGAAATATTAAGTATTCTAGTGGATGTATTCTGACACCTATGATTCTGCAGGTGGATGCATCTTGATCCTTGTGAAGGAGTATATGACATACCATTGTTATATGAAAAGGGGTATTTTGAATTTTCCCAAGTCAAATTACTTCTTTCATCCTGTGTTGTGATACTGGACGAACTGTTATGTTCCTTCTTTATTCATACCCATCTTTTCTTGTAGGTGGAGTAAGAAATTAAATTATGCAATAGCCATTGCAAAAGATGGAGTTTATGATGTTACCAAACGCTACACAAGGAAGTGGCATGAGGTAATCATAAAAATAGTAGTGGCTTTTTCATCATCTAGATTTTCATGAACACAATTCTTTTTATATAAAAAAAATTCTCTTCCCTTACACACACACACGCTATCAGGTTGAGTTGTTGACGAGGAAGAATTGTCTAAATTCATAGGTTCTGTCCCGACGAAACATTACTACAGAGCCTGCCATGTCAGCTGTCCTTACTACTATAACACAAGAATGTAGAAGAGGTTTTACTTCTCAGGTGCTTTCTGAACTTGACGACCGTGACAAGAAGGAAAGAGAAGTACTTGAGAGAGATTTACATTCTACAGATGATGGCTCAATCTCATTACCTGGAAGACAAAGTGGGGACAAAGAATGGCGCAAGTTAAGACTGGAATTTGGCTCTGATTCTCTAACTTGTTCTTCTTGTCCAGTTCGGATATGCATAGATGAGCATGTGACAAGGATTTACAATGCATTTCATCCTGTCCTTTCTCAGTTTGTTAAGGAAGAACATGCCAAGGCTAAAGCTATTAGCGCGCTCGAGAATTTTAAAGGAATTATCATGGATGTCAAGAACTCACCTTTTAAAACGAGGAAGGCCTCCATAGATTCACCTTTTGTGCATCAGTTACTGCCTTCTTTTGCCGAGCTACTCGATGCTCTTTCACTGAAGAGTATGGGGGACCCTGATGGGAAGGTTGACATTTGTCTGGCTGGTGACCCTGTTAAAACCTCTTTAGCATTGCCTGTTGTGTTGCATGCTTTAGATGACATGGTTCATAATCTTAACAAATGCGACAACTTTGGTGAAGTTTCATTTCCCCTTCTGAAATCAAACAGAATACATTCCGGTTCAGTCCTTGCAAGTGGTGAGGAATTTCCTTTTGGAATTGTGAGTTCTTTTTTCCTTGTCTTGTGTGTTTCATCTGTTCACTAATTTGAGAATATATAGAGTATGCGCCTCAAATGCATCTCCATGTGATTCCATCCTTCACAAATTTCAGGCCACATCAGCTTTTGATGGAATTCGAACTTCTAAATGGGAAGAACCTAATGGTGCAAAAGGTATTATGAACCAAATAAAGATTGTCACCCATTGTTGCCTTGCTACTAAAATGAACACAAGCAAAGCAACAAAAGGTAGTAAATGATTATGTAAAAATTCCCTTTTGTGATTTTTAGAAGGAATGCTTAATGCTTCCTACTGATCACCTTCAGCATTTTGTCCTGCCTCTTATCAAGTTGCTATATCTGGCAGTCATGGTTAACCCAGGGATCACATACCAATACAGTTAATGTCATAGAGGTCACCAAAAGTTAGCATTTTCCTTGAAGAACAAAAGAACAGATTATTACCCAATGCAGGATAGAGACTTTTTTCCTTTGCATTGGAGAACAGAAAGAACAAATTATTACATTTTCCTGATCATATAAAACATCGTAGTGTATGAGATTTTTGTTTTGTTTTGTTTTTTTTTTTTTTAATCTTGTAGGTTGTTGGATTATGTATAAAGTAAAGGACAACAGGATGCACGAACTTGTAGCATATGAGATAATGTCCGCCAATGATGCGCCAGAAAGGGATCCAATGGATTGGTATGTTTTCTGAGAACATCTAACAACAAATTGTTATGTCATACCCGTAATTACTGGCTTGCATCAGTCACCATAACATGCAACAGGGGGCATATGTTTTTGCCCTAGTCTTCATCGCAGGGTAGTCACATGCTTGCATGTATGTGCACGATAATTCTTATGCCCCATTCCGCCTAATTACTCTGTTTAAAATCAATACAGTACTTGTCCTGCTTATTTTCTTCAACTTCAAGTATTTAGATCATGATTCCCTAACACAGGCGCATTCTGGGACCACTACCATTTCCTTCAGAGGATGTTCTATGTGGAAGGGATCTCATAGCTGCGGAAATTAAAGGGCCCCTTCCGCTACCCTCTTTAGACTTTGTACTTTTAAGGGTGCAATGATTAGTGTATAGTGTTTAGTGTAGCATAATGAGAACATTATTGAATAGCAGTAAGAAAGAAAAACAAATTTCATCTGAATAGGATAAGTGTAGCTTTCCTTTCTTCAGATATTCAGATATATCGTTCCTTGAAGGTCTTTACCCATTGTTTGCATCCAGATCTTATCAAGCATCAAATGTTTTCTTATTTAGGGTTGTTGAGGGAAGCAATGATGGTGGATCGAGTTGGCACCTTTTGGATAAACAAACCTCTCAGATTTTTGAAGACCGTTTCCAGCGTAGAACATTTAAGATTACATCAGCAGGGCACCTATTCAATGTTTTCAGGTAAAATCTTTTCTGTGAATCTCTGTTTGAATACACGTTCATCTTCCGGTCCTTCACTGAAATTATTGTTATGTTTAACAGGTTTAGGTTTTTGGCGGTTCGAGATATTCAATCAACTTCACGGCTCCAAGTTGGTAGCATTGACCTATACGAAAGAAGCAGTTAAATGTGTATAGGAAGGAATTTCCAGCCAATTTGGCTGATTTTTCCCAATGTTCTCCTTGATTTGATGCACTGCTTTTATCACTCTTTATGATTGGGACATAGGAAAAACAAAGGCAAGTGAATGAAGCCTAACATTGGCATTGAGGTGTTTCTTGTCACTGTTTTCATATTGTATTAGCATGTTAGCGCTTAGCCTCTGCAACATAAGTGGGTATTATTTTCCCCATAATATTGGTGTTGACGATATAGAATGATGACGAACGTGTAATGTAGTACGAATAAGCATGCACACCTCTCTACTCATTTTCTGTTTTAGTTGCATTGTTATATAAATCGAATCCTAGGTCAATTTCCCCCCACCCTTGCTTTGTCAGTTCACTCTAAACTCACCCTCCATAATTGTGGCTTCTAATTGTCTACTTACAAAATAAGAGTGAGATTCAGATAGCAAATATGAGAAAGCTTTTATGAAACTTTATGTTCAAAAAGGTCTTTGGGTGGTCTACCCACTTATTGAGGCAGGTGGGCGACAACATTCCATCATGCATGCCATCTCTGTGAAAACGATTATAAACATGCGCACATGCACATTTACAACAAAACATTTTTGCATTGGAATTTTGATGGTTTGATCCATACTTTGATGTAAACAATCAACCATCCCAAAAATTAACAAAGGTCCTCCAGCGTTTCTACGGAATGGATTAGAAAGAACTGACACATGCTCATTGGCAGAGAAACATACTGGCCTACACAGATGATTAACACACTGGAATTTTGAGGAAATATCAAAGCCTCCACCATTGTAATTTTAGGGGTCAATTTAGGCCATCAATAACGGCATTCTCAAACATGCATGTAAGGAAATCCAGAGCATCAGAGCAAAGAAAGTGAAAAGGGTGAATGAAGACAAATAGTAACAGAGTGGTATATTTCTTTGTATCAATGCAATTATCAACTACATAATCAAGCTGAGAGAAGCTTGCAAGATGACAAGCTTATGATTATGGTAAAACTAGCCCCTTTCTACAAGAAGGAACACAAAACATCCACCTTATGGATATGTCACCAAGCATAAGCAAAATGAAAATTTTGAATAAGTGATAAGATTCAACTTGCACATGTAGCCATATAATCCCTAATAATCTAGTAAATCCCAACTTATGGTAGGTAGAACTTCAGACCTATTATTAAGCTCCAAAGTCATTGGTAGGTATAATGTTGTAGTTAAATACATATATTTCAGGTTTTGGGCACCTTTGTCAAAAGCCTGGAATCTTTTCTATCCACTTGATGCTAGACAGATAAACAGGACACTACTGTATAAATACCAATTTCTAAGATATGCAGAACCTCATTGTCTTCCTAAATATTGATACACAAAATATGCATACAACCATAGCCTAGTCAAGTACAGCACAAAGATAGTTGCAAGATAAAAGAGAAAATGATAAATCACTCATTATATAGCAAACAAAATGTCACAAAAACTTCTGGTTCAGAAGGAAATTCTATTCGAACATATATGATACACATTCACTGCTTCAATAAAACTACAGCTTGTCATCAAACCCTTTTGCTCTCTTAACTTTTTTGTTTCTTTCCCACAAAATAACTTTCTATTTTGGGGGTTCTTTCCCACCCCCACGCAAAGTCTGGGTAAAATGTTCAGACAACTTTCAGCTCAATAGAATCATAACAAAAGGACCAACTTCAAAGAGAGAATTCTGATTATTTAAGACTGAAAAGCTATTCTGTTAGTTCAGCATCTGAAAAGACTCTACTCAAAACATCCAATAAAATGCACCCCAGGAAGCAGATATTTGAATAGTCATGAAATGACAAGAAATGTTGTACTCATATATATTATATAGTCTATGACCTGAGGCAATGAAACACAGATGTCTGTAGCAAAAATGAATACATTGACATATTGATGAAAACAACAGAATCTCCACTATAGTCATTCAACAATCAACATAAGCAAGCTTCATCATGAATATCAATGATCTTAAAACATTCTTGGGAGGAATTTTTTTTGGTAAGTACTTTTTTGTCCTCAAGGAGAGAGGGGAATGGAGATTCAAACTAGTAACTTTCGCTAATGAGGTAGGAGGCATGATCCTTAGCCGACACTCGTGGGAGGAAATGAAAAAGGATATTATGAGAAACGCACATAAAGTAAGTAAAACAGGCTAGTGAAGGATTAGAGGTTGTAGTGCAAGTCTACCTCTGTATTAATAGCATACTTGATTGGTATTACAGAGAATGGCCTAAGTTTAGTACACAGACTCAAAAGCTCTAAAATAAGGTAGCAAAGAATATACGCTAGATGTTCTTATTCGCTTCTTACACCTAGGCTTGCCATTCATCCAATTACTAGTATGATACTAAATTTCTTGGAAACAAAGCTAAACCACCTGAGAGAGGATCCCAATATTACTACCAATCAAAAATGTCTGAATATTTCTAAATGTACCCGTTTCTAATTTGTCTATCAAAATCTTTTCAGTCATACATATCAAAATCCTCATTTTTCATGAGCTTCATTGCTCATAAATTCTGACTACACTTCTTCACTAGTTACCATTGTCCGTGCCCCTAATACCCTGCCATTTCTAAGTGCAAAACATAAAAATAATTAGTCAGAAAGTTGAAAGAATATCTAATTTCCTCGGAAACATTGCTATTTTCAAGGAGAGTAAGAGGTTCCTGTGCCATTTTCACATGATTGTTAAAGAACCTGCACCTGCCAAGTTACTGGTTCAAGGACATGCAGATGAGTATTGTGTGTGTATTAAAAAAAATCAACTCTTTTAGCTGAAGTTGATAAAGATGTGAAATCATTTCTTCAGAGCCGCTAATTGCTATAAGAAACAACAAAGAAAATAAATAACCAAATCCTATTATACAAATCATTGAAATCACCAATAATTATTTTACAAGAAAAAACTCGAAAATAAATTTAAAGAGAAAAGACATGTCAACATTAAACGTTAAAAGCCCAGAAGGCATGACAAAAAATATATTAGCATGTAAACTTCCATTCTCGATTATTTCACTTTATCCCATTTCCATTACTTAACATTATTTCTATTCGGGTGATCCAATTCAACGTGCTCTTTTAATTCCAACAAGCACCCACATTACCCATCTAAGAGTCACAGCAAATGAGGCCAAAATCATCAACAACAAAAAAAAAAAAAGATGAACAAGAATCACACAAAAATCTCACTTAGTCGTCACCTCCACACCATTCTTTCCGGCAATAATGACCGCGGTGGCCATATTCAAGAACAACCCATGTTCCACAACCCCTTCGAAAGCCGAAATCTCCTTCCCGGCCGCCAAGGCGTCCTTTATCGGCGTCTTGAAATACAAGTCCACTATGTAATTGGAATTATCAGTTACATAGGGCTTCTCATTCTCACCCAATCTCAGCTTTGCCTCAACCCCTTCTTCCTTGAACAACTCCTGCAGCCTTATCAGGTTGTACTTCCAGCAAAACTGCACCACCTCGACCGGCATTGCTAACCCACTTCCACCGAGTCCCTTCACCAGCTTCGTGTCGTCCGCCACGACCACGAACTTCTCCGAGGCGGCTTCCACCATTTTCTCCCGCAAGAGCGCTCCGCCGCGGCCTTTGACGAGGTTGAGATCCGGGTCGACCTCGTCCGCGCCGTCGATGGCGAGGTCAAGGCGCGGGTGGTCGTCGAGGACCGAGAGAGGGATACCCAGTTGGCGGGCTTGCTCCTCGGTGCGTTTCGAGGTGGGGATTCCGACGATGTTAGATAGCTGGCCGGTCTGGAGGAGGTGGCCGAGCTTGGCAACGACGAAGGCGGCGGTGGAGCCGGTACCGAGGCCGAGGACCATGCCGGGCTTGACATACTCCACGGCCTTGTCGGCGGCGAGCTTCTTGAGGTCGTCTTGCGTGAGGACTGGAGCGGAGAGGGCTCTGATGGAGATGGATTTGCGGGAGTGGGTGCGTAGGTAAAGGGGTTGTGGGGTGCGTTGGATAAGAGGGCTGGAGGTGTGGTGGCGCAGGGAGGAGAACGAGGGGGAGAGGGATAAGGAGGAGGCCATTTTTGAGTGGAGATGAGAAACAAGAGAAATGTGTGTTTGGGTTTGTTTTGTTCTGTTTCTTCTCTTCTATCTCATGAGTTTCTTTCTTCCTTACTTCTACGAATTCAATCTATCTCCTTTTGGTTGGTTGGTTGGTTTTGGTGTGGTTTTGTGTGTGTGCTTGTCGGATTGGTCTTTTTGCAAGAGACTATGAAAGTTGAAAGAGACTTTTTGTTGTTGTTGGGTAGCAGGGTAGGTGGTGGTCGGGGTGGCTGTGAAGGGGGGAGATTATTTGGTGGATGATGGCTTTCAGTTCTCCACCTTTCTCCTCTTGATTTTTTTTATTTTTTATTTTTTTATCTCATTCTATGTTGCTGTTTTACTAGTAATTCAAACAACTTTGGCTTTGAAAAAAAAAAAAAAAAAAAAAAAACCCTTTGGGCTTAGGGTTGTGACTTGTGATCCAAAACTTGAGAATTTGAGGGCTATTTCATGGGCTTTCTTTAGAGAGCTAGCATTATACTTACCCCTAATTATTTCTAACTAGGGTTGAGCCTTGACTTTCTCTGGCTGGTTGACTAACCGCCATCAATAGTCGATTTTGGTTGCCGGCTAATCAACCAATCAAGGGGGTTAGTTACTGAATCGAATTGACCCCCTTTAGTTGGTAGGAAGTTAGTTTTCGGACCGATGAAACCGATCAAGTTACTTAGTTGTAAGAATAACTCAAACTTGGTCGTGAGAAAACCCATATCAAACAAGCATAACGAGTCATCAACATTGAAGAAAAACTACAACTACACATACATGATGAAAGAGATCATATCCAACTGTAAGAGGCAGAGAGATTGAGACACTGACTCCCTAAGAGTCACCAACGATCGATTTAGTATGTATTGGCAACGATATGCAACAATATCGTCAATTAGGGGTTCGGCATATTCAAGTTCAGAATGTGAAATAGAGAGAGTAGCCTAAGAAGTATGATAGAAGGTGGGAAAGGTTGATTGGCAACAAAGAGAGGTAGAGGATAAAGCAGGCCAAACAATGGTCTGTGGCTATGATTAAAATTGACCCCAAACTAACACCTAGAGGGGGTGAATAGGTGTTCATAAGCAACATTTACAATTTTAAGAATCTAACAACCTCAATTCAAACAAAAATAAAACAAAAAGAACATAAAGATTTTGGTGACAAACTAGAAATGTTTAAAGAATTATTCAAAAAGAAAACCACTCTCGAGCTCAGCAAATCCCACAAAAACTTCCACTATAGAATAACAGTTTGTTACAACTAAACTATATTTACAAAACCTTTGCAATAAAGACACATGCTTGCAACCCCAACTAACAACTAGTTTGCCTCCGGTTGAAGGGTTAGAACTCTGGTCTTCTTCTACGGAATATCCTCCACAAATGAACTTGCTCGTTGAGTCGTTGTAACCCAAAACTCTAGTGACTAGTGATGATCTACCTGACTGGCAGAGGTTGAAGATTTTTATGGTTTGAAAAACTAACATGAGAAATTTTGGTATTTCAGTTTACACTCATGGAGTTTAGAACTCTCTTCAAGGTTTTAACCATTACATTTAACACCGTACACATATATGACATTAGTTTCATCAAATTTTCGAATCACTTAAATACATTTTTTATTAACCATTATATTACCAAAAAAAAGTCTTGATACATTGACATTATACCTTAAATTTGACTATTATTTTCGGTCACACTAAATACCAAAAAATACGGAAACTAAAACAAATAGAAGCCTTAAATGAATTATGCTTCTAGTTTAAAGTACTTTCTTAAATAAATCCGTTACCTTTTTTTTTTTTTTTTTCTTTTGTTATTTCTTTACTATTTTAAATTAACTTGTCTCAATCGTCATATTTAGTTGATAATTTTATTATTGTTTTAAATTTAGGCCCGCAATTTGCGTTGTTTAACTCACAAATGAAGACGATGAAAGTACGGTCGTCAATTTTTAACACGACTAGCGAACTCGACATGAAATTAGAGGGCTAGAGTTTGGGTCATAAACAATTTTGACCCACTTGACCTGTTTAATAAATGGGTTGACCCGCCTAACCCATTTATGAAATTATATAAATTTCTTTATATAATAACTATATGTTGAAACGGGTCAAACGGGTTCAACATGGTCAAATGTGTCATGTTTGGGTCAAAACGGGTCGTGTTGGGTTAGATCAAATAGGTTAAACATGTCTTGTTTGGGTCTAAATGGATCAAACAGGTCAATCTGTTTATAAACGGGTTAAGCAGGTTATATCTGGTCACCCGCAGGTCGTGTTCGGGTTTAAGGATTTGACCAATTTAATTAGACGTGTTATATTCGGTTTTACTCTTCTCGGGTTGGTAGGTCAACCCGTACCCAACAAGCCAATCCATTTTACCAGCCCTAAGATGAAAGTGACCTCGTGCTTTAAAATTTAATTAACCATGTTTCGAAGATCACTTATTTAAAGCCATATAGTTATCACTAGAAATCAAAGCATTGCTCTCTGTTTTTGGCTTCATTTCTTGAGTTGTTATTTTCATCTTGCAACTGTTGGATAATAGAAGAAAAAACAAAGAGACAAACAGCAGAACCAGGTGAAAGTACCACAACATTAATACAAATGAAACGCTTCAAAGATACAAGCTTCCTTAAAAAAAACAAAACAAACGTCACACTCCCATTAAAACCAAAAATATATAACTAATTGAAATACTTTTAAAAATAATAATATTAATCTAATGCTTGTTCAAGATTTATCCTCTGCTTGCTGCTGTTATTACTTGGTAGGCTAATGTCCATCATATCAAGCTTGAAATTGTTTGGTAGTTATGTTTTTCTTTTTATTATATCGGCAAGTTATTGACATTAACTTGTTATATATAAAAAGTTTTTTTTTTTTTAAACTATATATATAACAAATTAATGTCAATAACTCTCCGATATAATAAAAAAAAAAAAACATAACTACCAAACAGTAAAAGCTTCCTACGACAGACTTGACCCTAACAAAGGGCTAACCAAAACCGGTAGGGCATCTTCTTCCCATGGTGATTTGAAGCGAGTCCATACAAGTGAAGGCTACAGCTCTGTGATGGTTTTTCTGATGATGGGTTTGTTCTTCAACAGGTTTGATAAGGGAGAAATGAAAGCTGGCGAGAAAGACTTATTAATGGCGGGTGAGGAATGTGGTGTAGCTTCAAGCCATTGCTGCTAAAAGATTGAAATTCGAAACTTAGAGATTTTGAAGGTAAATCAGACGGACACAGGAAAAATGTATGAAAAGAAAGTCGGAGAAGATGAGGGATTTGAATGAAGCTGAAGGAGGAGGAGCCAAATTTATAAGCGGATCATGTAGATAGGTGGGAGCGCTACCCTTCACCAGGTTGAAAAGCAGGCGTGAAGCATTGATGCGAGGAATTGCCGGCAGGACTTTCACATGATTTAGGGTTAGTAGGGTGTTGGAATTAATTTTTTATTTTTTTCTTGGAAGAAATTTCCTCTAACCTAGTACTACTGTTATTTTAAACAGCATGTATGTTATAATTTAAGCAATAGTCCAGATTGAATCTCTCAAAATATTTCTTCATTTTCTCTCTCTTATTAAAAACTTTTCAAAGTAAGTCAACTTTGAAATTCAATCTTAATCGTTGCTTACACTACAGCATACACAGTTGTTATTAAAATAACAGTATGTAAGCTAGATCCAGTAGCAAATGTCATCTCTCACATGTTTTTTTTTTTAATATTTTAACAGTCATTTATTGTCATTCCACTAATCTAGGAACTCAAACATTAATTTTTGAAAAACCCAAACATGTTGAATGACACTTATCACTTATTAGAAGGAATTAGATAATATCTCGTTAGTTATATTATAGGAGTATTTTTATCTTTTCATTTTTTGAGGGAACAAAAATACTCCTCCAATATAACTAAAATAAAATTGAGAGGATCCTAATTCTTATTATAGTAGGTTGAAGGAAATTTTCTTCAGACCAATTTGGAAGAAATTTGTGTCAATAATTTATCTCCGTACATGAGATGAGCAAATTCACAATTAAATATGTGAGACCACATGCGGGTTCAAGCTAGATATAATGGACAACTTTCAGTACTTTTACAATCATCCTCATAAAGTTCAAAAACTCTAAATTTAATGTATTCGACTTTAAAAATTTGCAATATTATACCTTTATTAGGATTTTTTTGTTAGAGCCTAACAAAAAAGCCAAAATACCCTTGTTTATTTATTTAATTTTTTTTAAAAAAAAAAATTGATGTTGAACTCACCCACCAGGCAACAACCAAGCTATGTGTTGGATCGGGTCTTTGACCATTTCATTTAAAAACTAATTGGTGTCAGAGCCAAAGTCATAGGTTCGAGTTGCGGGAACGTCATGTTGAGGGAAAAATTGTTAATAGGGGTGAAAAGACGGTTACGGTTGGCGGTTAGTGGCTAAAACCACTAACCGTAACTGCCTAGGCAGTTAATAAAATTTACAAACCGCATCCACTAACCACATTTTACAAGTTGGGCCTTTTGGGCCAATTTTGAGAATTAGGCTTTTTTTGGGCTCACTTTAAACGTTTTTTTCCTTTTTTTTTTTTTTTGGCTTTTTAGGGTCATTTTAGCATCAAAATGGGGTAGCCGGCCACCCTTATAGGATGGTTCGGCAACCCAGCTATCCTTTCTTTTCTTTTTCTTTTTTGGTTTTTTTTTTTAAATGACGTGGCATCTAAAAACCTAGGTACCACGCAATGTGGTGCCCACGTGTAAGGATGATGTGGTATTTCGTTAAAAAACCTAACGGAATCTTAACGGAGGTACCAAGTGCGCTTATTTGCTTACCACATATACCATTTATGATATTTTTGAAAATTCAAGTAACTATTTGATTTTGGTGCAAGCTACATGTACTAGATTTGTATTTAACCATTTTTTTTAAAGAAATGCTAAGGATCAATATTTTTCTTATATTTTGCCCATATTCTCATATAAATCAACCATTAGAATATAAAAATAACTTTTAAATAATAATAATAATAATAATATTCACTTAAGACAAAGAGAATACTGAACATTCCTCTTTCCAAAATTGCAATAAAGTTCAATGTTTTGTGGCGTGGCACTTTGTTTGCGAGTGAATATCCGGAGATTTACGGACAAAGACAATAAAGATAAACAAAGTGCTTTAAAATTACATACATTCCTAGAGAAATCCCACAACATAAACACATATGAAATGCTCAAAAAATAGAAGCTTTATATATATATATATATATATAACAAAAGAAAATAAAGCACTAGTATCCTCATACTCCCATTAAAAACAAAAATATATAACTAGTTTAAAGATTAAAAAAATAATAATAATTACAGGATTTTTGGGGGAAAAAAATGTGAAAGATGCTGGGTAAAACTCGCTACCTACTTTATTAGCATAATTAGGTTATTGTCCATCCCATCAAGATATGGTAGTTATGGTTTTTTTTTTTATTAAATCGGCAAGTTATTGATATTAGCTTGTTAAATATAAAAAGTTTTTTTAAAAAAAACTATATATATAACAAATTAATATTAATAACTCGCCGACTTAATAAAAAAAAAAAACATAATACTTTATCCTAACAAACTGCAGGTAATGAGTTTTGCTCGCGATCTTTCACAACCTTCTCCCAAAACCGCCGATTCCACCGTTAGGAGGATACAGCATTTTGTTTGGCCCCTTGGAGGCAAGCGTATCCACCATGCTCTACATCTGTTGCTTGGATCCGCGGGCCGAGTGCGTCTAGGATGTTCGAGATCTATATTAATGGTGGGTGAAGAATGTGGTGTAGCTTGAAGCCATTTCTGATAAAAGATTGAAATTCCAAACTTAGAGATTTTGAAGGTAAATCAGACGGAAACAGGAAAAATGTATGAAAAGAAAGTCGGAGAAGGTGAGGGATTTGAATGAAGCTGAAGGAGGAGGAGCCAAATTTATAAGCGGATGATGTAGGTAGGTGGGAGCGCTACCCTTCACCAGGTTGAAAAGCGATGCGAGGAATTGCCGGTAGGACCTTCACCTGACTTTTAGGGTTCGTTGGCTGTTTTTATTTTTTTTATTTTGGGTTAACTTTATAAAGGCTTCATTAGGCGGTCTTTATAAAGGCTTTATAAAGACTCTTCAAATTTAAAATCTCACTTTGGAGTCCTGTTATTTGGCTGTCAAGTGTAGGCAAGTGTCTGCCAAATCTGACATGACTTTATTAAAAAAAAAAAAAAATCTTAAAAATCTCACTCTCTTCTCTCATTTCGTATTTTTTTTTTTTTTTTGTTAGTTAAATTTTTATGAATTAATATTTAGTTTATAATGCCTCAAAACTTGTTTTTAAATTCAAAATTAAAATTTAGGGATAGAAAGTTAACCTTTTAGGGATGGTATCACCTAAAAGGGATTCAATCATCATAAATTTGGTGCTAACGTCTTAAATTTAGTACTAATATCTCAAATTTTAATTCCCCTTTAATATTTATCTTCTTTAATTTTTTTTTTAAAAAAATTGTAAATGTCTGATGCTTGGCTGCCGTGAATCTCTACTCCTCACTTTTAGGCAGTTTGAGAAGACTCTTAAAATTTAAAATTTTTCTATTTCATCTCCTTAAATCTTAACGGATGCTATTAAAAATACCAAAATACCCTTAACTTTCCATTTTTTTTTAATATGAAATTATGAGTAAATTTAAAATTTTATAAAAGTTTCAGGGGTATAAAGATTGTTTCATCTATTTTAACGCCAAGCCCTAACAGAGTGAGTAGACTATACATTAAACTAAAAGTTTAAGAGGTGAAATTGAGAATTTTTAAACTTTGGAGTAGTATTTTCAACACGCATGAATCTTTATGAAGTTTGTCCTTTTCTTTTCTTTTTTTTTTTGAAAAAAAAAAATCTATTTTATTGTTTTTAAAATGAGTCATGCTACTCATCTTTGTCCATTCCATCTTCCAATCATCCCTTTTGTAAATTCACAAACTTAATAATGAATTTACTTATTCATTGCATGGAGATGGGTGAAAAATATAATAAAAAATTATTTCTATCATTAATTTTTCAAAATTATGAATACCGACGCATAAAAGAATTTTAAAATTGAGAAATATTTGATTTCTATCTTTTACTCATCTCTAACTCTTATTTATAATTTACCTTCAGACTCCATATAAGAAATAAACAAATTTACCATCCACTATGTAGAGAATTCACTTATGCTTTGTCTGACTTAACCTTAAAGTTAAACATTAAGGGTGGCATTACAAATTTTTTTTTAAAGTATGATACACTAAATTAAGAGTTTTTAAATTTTAAAAAATAATTAAAAAAATAAATAAATTTTAAAGAGATCAAGTAGTTTCACTTAAAATACAACTTCCGATGCAAAGGTGTTTGAGGATAACCTTATCGCACAAGTCATATCTTTGATTCCAAATCCTCTCTTTTTGGGAAGATAAATTTTATCCTAAGCAACTTTCTATCCCATGGCTCAACTTGTTTGATAATGAATAAAGAGGACTAATGAATAGAGACACAAATGGCAATTAAAAAAAAAAAACTTAGCCATTTGAGTTTGGCCAATTCGACTTGCCCAACTTCTATGTGTTGACATGCCATTGCAATCGACTTTTCTTAGTCCAGAAGAAGTTAGTGGGACGCCTAGGTACCCAATAGGGGGACTTATGACCCTTCACTACCTAATCAATTTGGATTAAGCCACTTGATTAAGTACTAAAAAGAATACAAAAGAAGTTAAGGAGCAGCCAAATCACATCTGAAGGTGGTTGGTCACTTGATCTTGACCCGTTAAGAGGGGGTGGCCGGGCACCCAGACAGAAGCTTGGGGTGGCCCGACCACACCCCTCACCCATTGTAATATACCAAAATAATAAAATAAAATAAAAATCATAATTATCCGTTTAAGAAATGTTAGGGGTACTGAATTTTTTTTACTAAAAGATGGATACCAAGATGATGTGAAGTTTATTCATTGGTACTCGTAGTATTTTTCTTTATTAATTGTTTTGATCTTTTCCAATGAATAAGCTCCACGTCATCTTGATACTGATATTTTGGTAAAAAAATTAGTACATCTAGCATTTTTCTATCTATTTTAATCATGTTTTATAAAAATCAACACTAGTGATTTTTAATTATTATTTAAAAATGAATTCAACAAGTACCATAAACCAAATTTTCCGAAAAGCCTAGAAATAAAAAATTCAAAATCCTAGTGAAGGTTTGAAGCTAATCCTAGACTCGGACGTTCAATGATTCTTTGGAACGTTCGAGGTTAGCCCTAGCGAACGAACGTTCGATGGTACCTGAAAAACAAATTTAACTTATTAGCAACATCATTTAACTTTATCTACTTCACCTATGCCTATAAATACATACACTACGACCTTCAAACTATGTTCTTCACCCATGCATCCCAACAACCACAATCCTTGAGAGAAAGAGAGAGAGAGAGAGAGATTCTAGAGTGAGGAAGGTGAATTTGGTGTAGTCTACTTCGTTGAGGTAAACCTTGGACCTTAAACTCATTTTTCATGTTGTCGATATTGTGTCCATATGATTTACCTTGCTTTTTGTAAGTCTTAAGCATACCACGAGGAGTTTATAATTTATCTCTCTTAAAATAGGTAATTTTCTAGAAAGTTATGAACGTATTATCGTTTTTCATGATTTATTACGTTAATATGGTTTAACATGTTTTTATTTGGTTAAAGTTTGTTACGTAATGGGTAGAAGTCGGAGTCTTTCATACATTTTGGTATCCATTGAATGTTCCTCTAAATTTGGTCAAACGTTCGACAGTGCCCAAAATGAATGATTAGGGTTTAATGATGGTTTAGCGTGTTTATTTCATGATTAAGATTTTCACGTATATGAATTAGACTCTCGAGGTATTGTTTATAATATTAGGGTATGTTTTGTAATAGGATGAGTTCAAAATAGCTGAGATTATGGATAATTGGAAGATTTAAGTAAATACTTACATAACTACTTTAATAACCAGATGCAATATATCACATAGGACTGAACATGTGTTACTTTTCAATAATATGTTATGAGCCTACCAAATTTTATAGCATGATAGATTGCTATAAATGAATGAATGTTTATATATGACTTTCTAAATAAATGAGAAATATTTTAATCGTATGACATGGTGTATCGGTACGTGTAATATAACGGTCATGAGTTTATTATTATATGGACTTGATCCTATGGTCACAGAGATATTTGTGTTTAGCATTTGATCCAATAGTTGTTTTATGATTGGCGCAACCATATTTGATTGATGGTTATTATAGACAAACATTATGGGTCACCCGAGATTAGACTTAGTCAGATTGTTAGTGATGGATGGTATGCAATAATATCATGGGCACAGGTATTGTGCCATGAGTCTCTTGGGACAACGCTAACCCTACCAAGAAGGGTTAACGTCCACCGTCTTTAATCCTACAACGTTAACCCTACAATGTCCACCTTAAAGTTTAAAAAGTTATAATAGGCTCCCCAAACCCACCAAGCTCTTTGTTAACCACTCTATTAGTTTTTTTTTTTTTCCCTACGAATATAATTATATTTTGCACAAATGATAAAGGTATAAGGGACATTTCACTCTATCATATCCTTTTTAAAAAAAGAGAGAAAAAATTAAGAGAAATATTGCAAAATGAGAGGTAATTGAAGTTGGGAAGAGAGTGACTAATTGTCGTCGTTTGTAAATTACAACAAATGTCGTCGCTTTGAAAAAAAAAATTGTTTGTTGCAAATTACAACAAACGTCGTCGTTTGTTGGTGCCGAGATCCCTTTGCCTCCCGTATTCACCTATGGTTATATAATCTGTCCTATTCTCTTTTCTTCTTCAGCAATTCTTTTTTCTCTCTCGCTTTGAAAAAAGAAAAGAAAAAGTTCTTCTCTCTCTTTGTTACAATCAGCCATGTCTGGGGAATCGGCCAGTGCAATTCAAAGAAGCCAAGTAAGTTAGTCGGGTTCTCAATTTTCTTTTTCCTTTGTTTGGTTGCTCGGTAACCGTGGGAAAATCAATGGCTTTCCTTTTTTCTTTTTCTTTGGGCTTAGAATCTGGGAACTGGGTTTTCCTTTTTTTCTTTTTTGAGGTTAGAAACCCTGTTTCATGATTCTTAATCTTCTTCGTTCTCCAACAATTTTTCCGGCAACCAGTTTAGAGTGTATATTTAAAGAGTAAATATCTTAGTTCCAATTTTCTTCGTTTCTGGGAAAACATGGGGAAACTTTGGAATCTGAGAATCGTTTTTTTGAGGTTGCAATACTCAGTTTTTCTATTCCAAAATTTCTATCTTTCTTTTTGGGTTTACTGCCAATATATATGAGAGTGAGCATTCTGACTTTGTTCGGTTGCTGCGAAAAGGGTGGGCTTTTTAGTTTGGAAATCAAGTTTCAAGAATCTTCCGTTTTCTTTTCTTTTCCCATGGTATTTGGCTACCAATAAGAGGCTACATTAGAGTTTGAGTATTTGGGCACAGTTTCTGTTTGCTTTGTTTGGTTGCTAGGAAATCGTGGAAAATTTGATTGGAAAACTTGAATCTGAAAGCTGGGTATTTGAATTTGGAAACCCAGTTTAAGTTGCTATAGTTTTTCGAAAACCAATTGGGGGTAGGTTGTAACTTGTAAGTGCTGATTCTGCTACTGAAATTTGATGAACACAGGTTGATTTAATGGACTTCATAGACTGGTCTGGGGTCGAATGCCTCAACCAAAGCACTAGTCACTCTCTTCCCAATGCGCTGAAACAGGTAATTTATTTGAATTCATTATCTTTTGAATTTTAATAATATTGATTTGCCAAACATTATGAAATTGAGAAATTTTTTTGCCTTTAATATGGAAAAGTATGAGTTTAAAAGATAAACGAAATAGAGGGTTTGGTTTGTAATTTATTGCTGCTGTTTTTGTCACTTTTGGCAAGGCTGATTGTAGCTGAAGAAGAGAAAGAAATTAATATTTGCGTAGTGAATTCTTCTATTGTTTGGTCTTTTAAGTTCGAAAGGCTTGTCTTACAAAGGCCTTGTACTTGCATTATGCTCTTTTGATTGAACTTTTGTACAGTCGGATATTGAATAAGAAATTTTGGTATATGGTTTATTTATTGATTTATTTTCCAAAGTCTTCTTAGTAACTGAACAGCAGGATGGAAGGTAAGGTGGTAATAATTGATCTGTTTCTCCATGGATTAGGGTTACAGAGAAGATGATGGATTGAATCTGGAGAGTGATGCCGACGAGCAGCTTTTGATGTATATACCTTTCACCCAAGTTATTAAGCTGCATTCTATCGTGGTCAAAGGACCTGAAGAGGAAGGTACTTGTCAATTTGATTTTTTTGAATGTATACATATATTTATTGTGCATGTACTTTCTTTTGTATGTTAAACCTTAATGTGCTAGAATATATTAAAGGAGGGAGAAGTCATGGGTTCAATCCCATACGGGCATATGAGTTGGATCACCTTAAACATAAGAAGTCAAACTGCATTAATTTTATTGTGGAGGCAACAAACGGCAGAAAATGGTTTTGGTATTAATATACATTCTTTTTATTCTTGATCTTGTAATTTTCTTCTCCTCAGCCCTTCTTTTAGTATTATGTGTTATTGTTTTGTAACTTGTACGGGCATAAGCTCTTATGTATCTAGTCAGATGGTCCCTAGTACTGTTTATGAAGTACACAAGAGTAGAATCTTAATTTTCTCTTTGCTCATAAAACTAGGAACTTAAATTTTTTTTTTATAAGTAATCGAGATATCATTAAAAGCGTAAGATACTCCCAGCTACATGAGAGGTATATATGAGACAACACCTAACTAGAAGGATAAAAGAGAACAAGGAAATTATGATAACTAATCACCGAAGGATAAACAAAAGTTATTCAAAGATATCAAGAATAGAAAAATAATGTCTTAAGCTCCTCCAAAGTCCTCAAAATTTGTCATTCTTTTCCTACCATCTTCCATGGAACAGTACTCCAAGCGCTCCCGATAGTCCACCAACACGCATGTAAGTCACTACTCGTCTAGGCATAACCCAAGGCAACCCAAATTGATTGAAGAATACATACCATAAGGCACAGACAGCCTCACAATAGAGAAGAAGATGGTCCATGGATTCCCCATTCCTTTTACACATAAAACACCTATCAACCACGTTGACATGCTGTTTCCTCTAATTATCCAGTATAAGGATCGTTCCTAGGGTTGCCGACCAAGCAAAAAATGTCTCTTTCAAAGGAGCCTCAGTCCGTCAAACACTCTTCCAAGGGAAGCGTAAGCCATCCCTGCGAGTCAAGACACTGTAGAAGGATTTAACAACGAACCAACCTTTTTTAGAGGAGTCCCATCAAAGCTTGTCTTCACCTTCCCGTCTCACTCCAGCTGAATACAACACTCTGAAAAAGAGGTGAAGATATCCACCTCCCAATCATGAGCTCTAGCAAAGCTTTCATTTCACTGAGTGGATCCACTCGATTAGTCCCTGTGGACCACAACAGGAGCATCCTTCACACGTGCAAGGCCAAATAAATCCAAAAAGGCATCCTTAAGAGCCATATCCTCACACCATAGATCATGCTAGAAGCGAACCTTAGAGCCATCTCCCATCTCAAATCTGGTATGGCTAGAGAACTTCTCCCAACCTCTCCTAATATTCATCCATAAACCCACCTCATACATCCTAAGAGACTCATTAAAACACTCACCCCACAAATTGCCAAATTTGGAATCTACCACCACTCTTTACCAAGTCTCTCTCTCATGCGCAGAGCACCATAGCATTTCTCTAACAAAGCTCGATTGAACATCAAGTTTCGAAACCCAATCCTTATTTAGATTTTAGAGAAGAAACCTTAGACCAACTTACTAGATGATATTTGAACTCTTCACCTAGCCCACCATCCCATAGTAAATTATGTTGAAGCTTCTCAATATGGTTTGCAACACCTATGGGAAGAGGAAAGAGGGCCATGAACTACGTAGGTAAATTGGAAAGTTTACCCTTTATAGGAGTAATCCTACCACCCTTAGACAAATACATTATTTTCTAACTGGCCAAGCTACGGTCTATCTTTTCATTAACGCTGTTCCAAAATATAAAAACAAGCACTGCAGATGTCATAGATGATCTAGGTCAGCTTAATGAAAACCAAAGTATCATTCGCAAACAGAAGATGCGAGATATTAATCCCTATCCCCACATAGAAGCCAAATAATAAACCCCCACTCGCTGAAGTAGAAATCATCCTACCCAATGCCTCCATCACAATGACGAACAACAGAGGGGACTAAGGGTCCCCTTATCTCAAGTTGCGGGAGCTATACTAAAAAATCGGTAGGATTGCAATTCACCAAAATTGAGAACCGCATCGTGAACATTCAATGAGCTATCGAAGAGCACCACTTCCCTCCTAAAGCCACACCTCTTAAGCATGTACAATAGAAAATCCCAATTAACATCATAGCCTCATAGGCTTTTTCTAAGTCCAGCTTGCAGAGTACACCTGGCTCCATGGATCTTATTCTACTATCAAGGCATTCAATGTCAATAAGAACATGATTTAGGATCTGCCTACCTTGGATCATTTATAAGATATGAAAAGTCACCTAGACCATTAACCCCAAGTTTCTTCTAGATTAGATGAAAAATAGAGGATTAGTGACAGTCCATTTTCTCAAAATTTCCCACGAAACAACTCTTGACTTTTGTTAAAAATAAAATTTGAAAAAAAAGCTCAAGTGGTTTGCGACCTTTGTTTCTTATTTTTAACTTATTATGGTAATTATTATTATTATACATCCAAAGGATGGTGGCTTCAGTTTCTTTTAGGGCATTAAGAAGGTTGATATGTTGGTTTAAAAATTTTTTGAGATAGTAAGGGTCAATGGGGGCTTTCCACCATTTGTCTGGTGTATTGCTTGGTGAGGATAAATATGTCATAGGTTGAGCTTGTTATCTTGCCACTTTTGTTTTTTCAAACCGAGTTTGCAGCACCTCTGACAAGGATGTTATTTTGCGGTGATTCTTTTAAATCAAATAATGTTTTTTTCTGATTAGCTAGCTGTTTCTCTGATGAGTTCCATTTTATATGGTTATTTTCACGTTGTGGATTTTGATTACCTTGCATGGTTTTTCCTAACTGCATGCCATCCTTCTTTTTCCACCTTCTCTCTTTGTTAATTGTGATTAAATTCATATTATCTTCAGATACACACATTCTGCATGGACTTTGTGCTGTACACAGTCCTAGTTGTTGGATTTTGTTTTAGCCAGTATTCTAACTTTAATTCGTTTTACAGGTCCTAAGACTGTGAAACTTTATTCAAATAAGGAGCACATGGGCTTCGGGTATACTTTTAGGAGAATTACTTGTATTGATATTACATTTTAGTTACTAATGCTGTATTTAACTCATGATGGTAATGGCAGCAATGTCAATGACTACCCTCCTAGTGACACAGCCATTCTGTCTCCAGACAATCTCAAGGTTGGTTTTTGGTGCCCACGCTTCTACTGCTAGGGTTTTTTCCTGTTCATGAAAAATATATGTTCAAAACATTTGAACAATATATATACATGAATATACTTATCAAAAAAAATATATATATATATACATGAATATGTTTATATTAATGGAATGTTTTATCTACAATTGTGTTCCATTTATAGTTTACTGATATCCTTTTGCAGGGGAAACCAGTAGTTTTGAAGTATGTCAAGTTTCAAAATGTTCGTAGGTATGTTAAATCTGTTAGTTTTGTTGAGCTCTTTTTTTTTTTAAAAAAAATTAATTAGTTAAATAATTTTTTTACTTTCGCATACAAATTAACAATTGATCTATCTTAATAACTTGGATCAGCTTGACAATTTTTATCGAGGACAATCAATCTGGTTCTGATATCACAAAAGTGCAAAAGATTGCCCTGTTTGGAACAACGTGAGCTCTTAACCATCTATCTTTGTTTTCCCTTTTCCTTTCTTTCTTGCTTTATTTTTTCTTTTTCCTTTTTAGTTCCATTTACTTCAATTACTTTATAGCCATTCCCTTGTATCTAGTGGAGGCTATAATGTTTCAGATTCCATTTGAAAATACAGAAAGTATGTTTTACAGTAAAATAATTGTTGTAATCGTATCATTTCATTTAGTAGAGTCGTCACATGTGGCCCATCTCATCCCCCCTCTCCCCTCCACAAAAGAGCTACAGGCTGTGTTTGGGTGTATTAGTGTGCTTGTAGGGTATGTTTGTTTTCATTAATGTTGAAGGGCATAAAATGGTTAAAGAGTCTTAGAGAATTGTCCAGTAAAGACAGAAAATGGCATTGTGACTGAAATTCATTGCTGTATTGTTCAAGAGCTAAATATGCAATTTGTATGGTCTATCCTGGGTGATTTATTTAGGTCAACAGATTGACGGACACCTACATGTGTTCCCCAACTGTTAGCAAGTATCATGAGATAAATATGCAATTTGTGATGGGTTAGCATCTGTTCTGGTTATCTCTGATTCCACTGTTCTATGACCTCTTATTCCACCATGTACAGTTTAGTTTAGTTTACCTTTTCTGTATTCAACATAGTTGGGAGGTCTGCTTGTCTTTTTCACACAATAAACAGAAGCAATAAATATGTAACATTTTTATTTTACAATTTATTTCTGGTGAAATGTCGTATCCTTGCCACATTTTAAACTGAGCAAACATTTTACTATTCAGTTTCTTAGATTCTAACCGTCATGTGTTTTGGAAGCTTTTGTTCACCGCTGTAATGATAGTTACATGATCAGGTGTCATTGATATATCTTGCTTTTTGAGCACAAGCTGTCCATAATATATGAACCACATGAATTTGGTAATATTTGTCTTGTAACGCAGGGTGGAGACAACAGATATGAAGGGTTTGAAGAAGATTGAGGATCAACATTGACCCGGAAAAGTGCGATTATAAAGTTGGATGGATACATGCATTTGGATTGGTAGGAAGCATGCTTAAGCTTCTTTTTTTCTCCCAAATTTTTATTAGATTTACATCATATAACAGCTTCAAGAATGAATTATGGCTTGCTACGTCAATCTCATGTCCTAGACTTGTGACATACCCTTTTTCTGGGGTGTTGGTGGTGGTGGTAATTTGATGGATCAATGCATTTGAAGGTGCATTTAAATTCTGTTGAGATGTTGAGTTTATGGGTTTTCTTTGAATTTTGAAACTTAATCTTGGAAGCCAACTATGTTGTCAACTGCACGAAATTGGGGTAAAAATTTCAGTTTGATCAGATTGTCCAACAATATATTGCATTTTCAAGTTGTGGTCCTTCATTGGATGGTCCACACTCCATAGTAATAGTTAGAGGTTTTCAACCATGTTTTGGTGCTTTGCCTTTGGGTGTCACTTCTGTCCAGGACTAGACGAGGTAGGAGGGTGACTCAGTCCACCATTTCTTTGTGCATGAAAATGAGTCTTGCTTGAGATCTATGGCTGCCTAAGAAAAACGATCTATTCAAGTCTGTTCGATGCTTGATTGAGGTGCCACCGGTTGTGTTTCAACCTTTATATTTTGACATCTAGAAGAACCCTAACAATTTCTCCAGAAAAGTAGTTTCTAAATGTCTTGCTCTGGAGAAACTACCGCAGCATAATTGTTGAGTGATTAAGAGTACAGGCTTCTATACCATAGGTGGTGATTCAATGGACTAAAGAAATTTCTAAGTGGTCAGGGTATATACTAGGGCGTAGGTTCGAATCTCCGTAATGGAAAATTCTCACATATAGTTGATTAGTATTAGCCGCCTTGGATTCCCATTGATGCTCTGATGGGGCTGGGTCAGGCTATGGCTTAGGGAATTCTCACCGTCTAGGACCTTCATGTGCGGCTCTTAGCAGGTTGGTATTACTATGGTCATGCTCAAGTAGGATAGTCACAATTGGTTTCTCTGACCTATCATTTTTAGGAAATAAAAAATAAAAAATAAAAAAGTATAGGCTTCTATAGAGTTTGTTCAGAATTATCTCTTTCCTTGATTGTTGAATAATATTGTTGACCGTTCTACTAATGGCAGAAACCCATTTTAAGCCTAAAGTCCTAACTAAACCTCAATCTAACACGATTTAAGATCCTAATGTACTTCCTAACACCATCCTAAGCATAAATATAACCTTCATATGCATCAATGCTTAACCGACTATATCAAATCTCCAACCCATCATTAATTCAACGACAAATCAAAGTCTAAGGATATAAATCTATCTAGAGCCAACTAGATGGCTAGCCTCTATCACAGTGGGGAACTTCAGTCGTAGTGTGTGAGATTAGATGGGTGGCTCTAGTCACCAATGGTGCATCTCCATGACACGTTCAGGCGGTAATGGTGCTTTCACTTGGTGCCTGGACAAGATATTCAAGTTAGTGTCGCTATTCTTTACCCGCAGGCAGTACACATCTTCTTTTAGGTGATCCTACTTTTGGTGAAGGGCCAAGAGAATCTCAACGATTTCACACCACTGCTCCTTGGAACATTCCACAAACCATAAAATCTCTTACTCCATCTATTGCTTGATCAAAACGCTTTGATACCAAATGATAGTAGGTATCACAAGGTAACTTCAACAACTAAACTTAAAAAATAGTAAATTCTCATTGCTCAATTATTTATTTTTTGTTGTTTAGAGGTACATACATAGTGAACTTGATTGTGGTTGTACACGGCAACATAATCCACCATTTATTAGGCTATTCTATCTTTTACCAAATTAAGAGTGGTTTAGTGAGGAAAGTGATGGTTGGAGACATTCTCTCGATGGAATGTGAACGTTTGAAGATTTCCTTTGCCCATTTTTGTTGATCTGATGGTTGGTGGGACAGATATGGTTCTAACATAGGGATGTTTTTGACTTATTCCATGGAGTTGGGTATAATTTATCTGCGTACAAATCCACACACTCATCAAAAAAAATGTATTTTCCATTCATCCACCTACTACAATGTTTAAAATACAACTCGTTGACTATTTGACAACGATGGAATATATGGGGAGATCCAGGGGATAGGACACTTGGTGCCTTGTAAAATAACATTCTATGAATAAAATTTTGGCCTAATTTGATTTAGATCCCTCCATGATCCTCTCGAGATTATGGAAATTATTCATATGAGTAACACTATTTAGTAGATTGATATATGTCTGTCATGCAATTGGAACGACGTGAAAGTGAAGACCAACTCTTGATTTTAAGATCTGATTTAAATGTTTATTTTTACTGCCACGTCGCCAAGTTGTATAGAGAATTCAATTTTAGTTTTTCTTTAAATAGTTATTTATGTTTTACAATATTGTGATTGCAAATTGGGAAAATTACCTTAGATGGTTTAATTTTGTTAAAAGAAATTAATTTAATTTCAGTGATATTTTCTTGACGATTTATTCTGAATCTTGTTATTTTCATAGAGAATAAATAGACAAAACAAGTGTTATTAATATATATTCGTAAATATATTCTATTGTGTTCTATACATTAACAGTCATCCTCCATCTATGACTGTTTTGAATTATTTATACAAACTTAAATTTCTACAGAAAAATCGAGGAAAATAATGAAAGCAACAATACATGACCAAATGAATTTGCAACAGTATATAGTCTATATATGTATATCTGTCTGTATATAGGTGGAATCAGGAATCTCATATGATGAAACTAGAAGCCGTAGGTGAGAGACAAGCCACTGCTTTGGAACCTACTTCCACATAATCATACCCAAAGAAACCATGAAGATAGCCATCCAATGGAACTTTCCTGGTAGAAATGAGGTTGCTGGAAATGAAAAGACAAAAGAAAAACATCAGATTTGTATGTTTCTTAATCTTTGATTAAGTCGTTAATATTGTTTTATATATATATCATAGTCATGCAGATAACCCCTATAGTGTAAATTAAGGAACTAAACAAATAAATTCAAATCATGCATTTTGGTTTTCTATGCAATTAATTTGAATTTTCTTATATTGTGTTTAGTCTTCTTTAAGTGAATTCTAAAATAAACCGAAAAAAATTATTCTTAAAAATAAAACACGGCACGCTTTAGGGTTTTACATCAGTTTTTTCTATGGTTTATATTTAATTTCAAATTTTATTTTTAGAGAAAAAAAAAATGATCGTAAGAAGACTGGAAAAGAATATTATGAAGAAACGCATTTGGTCGTTCAATTAGATCCGTGGATCCATGTAGGTTTCACACATGCATGACTTCACAGATATAATGATAATTTTAAAAAGTAAAATAATGAGAGAAAGATGACGGGAGAATATGTATCACATCTCATATTGAATATACTCACCTTGACCCGTCCCAGACCCATCTGTAGTAGTTTTTGCAACGGTGATCCCAAGCCTTGAACAATCAGACCCAATTGTACCTTAATTACCAAAAAAAAAAAAAACCATAAATATCTCAATCAGTTTTTTCTACTAATTAATTATTTTTTCTGAAACTAAAAATAAATTAAACAGGTTCAGAATTGTACATTCACTGTAGCATGGGAAGTTTGAGACGTTTAGAAGATTAAAGTAACCAGAGTCGCATTGACACGTGTGTATGTGTGTATAAGTCTTGTTCTGGGTGCATGTCCCTTCTCCGCAGTAGGCCCAGTAGCAGGCTATATAATATCAAATAAATAAATAATAAAAATGTCAAAAAACATCTAGAAATTTATAATTTATATAATATTGGTCCGATTAATTATAGCGTGAATATATATTATTACGGTCGAAGAGAGAGATATTTCGTGGAAACTCCTTTTCTGGGACCGGAGGAGGGGCTGGTTGGCAGCCGTAATCAAGGGTACCTGCAAAAACAAAGAAAAAAGAATTAATCAAGGCAAATTTGGATTAAATAAAAATAAATAAAAAATCTGGTAAGAACCAAATAATGAATAATATTATCCTTCACACTAAATAATTTTTATTCTCTTAACAAAATATTTCATAGACAAAATACATCTCGACAAAATTACCGAAACCACCTTCTTAGTTGGTTTTAGAGGCTACAGTACTGTCAGAGGTTCAGAGGTTAGTAGAGAGTTTGATAGTGGATGATGGACGTTGAGTTATAATGAAATTAATTTAAATTAAAAATATGAATTTGTTTTTTACTTCATCTGTCAAATTTTGATTGAAGACCATAAATTAAAGTTTTACTAAAAGGAATTATCATTTTTAAATTGCATGTTTTGAAATCACAAACCCTAATGGACGGAAATGACTTAGCACTTTATCTTTTTTACCATATGTTTATGTGAGTGTGATGTTTAATCACTTAACTGTGTTATTCAGTGCTGCTTGCTCAGCATGCTGACTAAAGTAAAACAGTTAATCATATGTTTTGTAGCTGCAACTATATTGGCAGTTGAGATAACTAACTTACAGTTAGGTATCACACAGGGAAGAAAAAGGACATCTTCATCGTCATCACGGGTTCGCTTCCACCCAGATTCACATTCACACTTGAAGCCCATTGGGTAACCTGGACCAGGTGTGCAATTTCCCTTTCCACATTCCACTTCTTCACACACCTTTTCTGCAATTCAAATCCAACAAGGAAAAAATAACTAAATAATGGAAAATATATATATATATATATATATATATTTGTTCTCCGATGTTGGGTATTTTTCTGGTGATCTTCAAAGATACAAAGTAGTGTGTTTTTCTGTTTGTATGTGTGTGTTAGAGACCCAAAGAGAAAGTAAAATATAAACAGGAAGAAGAGGATGATGAAAGTACCAAACAAAGCATCAAAAGGAGATGTATCATTTGACCCTAGGGCAGCCATGGGTAGCAGCACCAGAAGCATAGCTAGGAAAACCACCAAATTATTAGAGGAAGCCATTTCTTTCACAGAGAGAGATGGAGAGAGAAAGGGACGTCTGAGGAGGAGGTTGTGCTTGTATATCAAGAAGGGTATATATATAATGGCAAAAGAATTTAACATTTTCTTCATGGAAGCTTCTGCATGACTTTTCAGAACATTTCAATATTTAATAGGTCTTTTGGTCCATTTTATAACCTTGTTTTACAATCTAAATCCTCCCAACTTTTCTTCCGTTTACTTATTTTTGCAATTAAAACCTGTACCGTTACATGACATGAGTTATTTTTTTTTATTTTTTTTGACATGTCCACATAAGAAAAGGGGGAGGGAGGATTCGAACTAGTGACCTCCGCTTCATTAGGCGTGGTCCACTGCCGATTGAGCTACCCCTTAGAGACATGGCATGAGTTATTGATATGCAACAGTGCCCTCTTTTATTGAATTGGTAGACATTTATTTTTCAAATCAAATAAACCTCATGACGTGACAAGATTTTTCAACTTCCATATAATTTCTTCTCGATTCTCCTATACTTTACCGAAATTGTGCCCTTAGTCCTTTTGTCCTCTAATGGAAGAAGATATATTTCATCCTCATGTTGAAATAATGATGAGGCTATGATGTTTTCGATCATCTTCATACGCATTTGAACTTGACATATTATATATATTATATATTTTGAATGACAAGTTTTTACCTTTCAATTTCTCTCTAGAATTTCGTCTGCAATGACTTCACGAAGGGTTTAGGTAGTATAGTGATGAGACGCAGAAAAAGTCAGCGGAGATCAGGAGAGATGGCGGATGGCGGTCCTTGTCTGCCACTGGCTCTTTCACATAATGCTTCTCACATCTGACAAACGTGAAGAGACGTGGGTTTCACACTATGCTTCTTCCAGAATTCGGTACTGGCGTAGATGATCCCACCCAGAAGTCTAGATTCTGAGAATCATCCGATCGAGGGCTCGTGCAACACAAGCTTTTTTGGTAAAGAGAAATTCTACGTGTTGGTGGAGGCTTACACGTTACACACGTCAATAAGTTAAGGTTGAGTGATTTGACCTATTAAATTAAATGGATTGAGTTAAGGTTAATTTATATAGTCTGATACTAATTCTTCGACACGCGATATTTAGTACTAACAATTTTTAACATGACCCGCTTAGTTAACACAAAATTAACAAGTTAGAGTCTGATCCGTTTAATTAAATTGGTCGAGTTAGAATTGACCTACCTGAATCTGACACTCGAACATAAACTGTCACCCCTATTGATGGAGTTGTTTTTCTTTATGATTTTGAATTTATCAAAACGGAACAAAGAGTGTTAAAAAAGTTATATTGTGGGTGGAAAATTTCCAGGAGTTGTTCTGGGTTCTAGATGATTGAGAGATCAAAGTTAGGTTTCGATTTGGATTCAGAGGATGGGACGGTTGGTTGGTTGAGTATAACACGACTGGCAAACTTTGATCGAACGAAGTTGGGGTTCATCCAACTTCGTTCGATCGAAATGGCATCTCCGTGTGGCAGAAACACACATGCATTAGGTGATATCAAATGGCGATAAGTAAATCTGTCTGGTCGTTCGGTCAAAGTAGAGTTCAATTGATTGAAACTCAACAATCAAAGTGATGTAATGTGGTAGGTGAGAGGTGAGATCCGACTGTGGTCCTTTCAAAAAAAAAAGAAAAAAGAAGAGAGATCCGACCGTGGTAAATGTTGTTGGTTTTTATTTTTTATAGTACGGTGATTGTAATGGGGTTGTGGTGAATTTGATGGTGAGTTGTGGAGTTTATTGAAGTTGTGTTTATGTTTATGTTTTGTGATTATGGTGAAGTAATGGTTATGTTGAAGTTGTGAAAATGAATTGATTTTGGTGATGTAATTAATGTTTTAAGTAGTATGGAAGATCGAGGTAGAATGGGTTAGAAAATTAGGGTTTGGGTGTTTTACAAGCCAACAAAATGCTTGGTAGTGCGTTATGATGAACAAAGTCGATTTCATTCAATCAAACCTAGCACATAGTGGTTCAATCGTAGTTTGTCCGATTGAACTAGTGGCAGTCTTAAAACATGTCATGCGTGTGGGATAAACTGTGCATTTTGCTTTTGTTCGATCAAACTTTCAAACTAGAGACAAAAAGTCTCGATTGAACATTCGATCAAAGTTCAATCGATTGAACCTGTCATGGAAGAAAAAAAACAAGGAATTTTTCAGGGTGAAGGAAGGTTTTAGAGTTGGTGAGAGATATATAGGTCTTCCCATAATAGTTTGGAGAGTAGAACTTAGGGTTACCTTGATTAATAGCACGATATATAAATGGCGTAAAGAGAAAACGACTCAAAATCTAAGGTTTCAATACGCTCAAATTTCAAAAAACAACAATTCTTAGACATAAACATGATCCAAATTCTGTAAAATGAATCCAATGAATGGCATATGAATTAAAGAGCCGACAATTTATAATATTTAAATTTGGAGAACCCCTAATAATAATAAAAATAAAAAAAAAAAAATTATGCATGCTTCAGATTCTTAAAAAGGGGGCAATATTATATATAATCAAACTGCCGGCCGGTCTGTTTCCGAATTCTTAAAAAAATCAAAAAAGGTTATTAGAGGAGAGGGTTCTAGAAGTCGTTGGGCTTCCCAAGTCAAAATTCCACCAAACTCTAGCCAAAAAAATCAAGAAACTTGAAAAAAAAAAAAAAAAAAAAAAAAAAAAAATATTCGGTTGGATTTTCAAAGGTCTCTCTCCCTCTCACGTTTCTCCAGTGAAATACTCTTGAGGGCAAAGGCTGATTAGGTCGGTTGATATGAAGGGCTAAGCCTAAGCGTCAAATTATTACGTGTATTTTATACCTCAAGTCGCTGTCTTATACATATTACATACTTTAAATCATCAAATCTTCCAATTAGTATCATCAATTTGATGGATCACTAGTGTAAATAAATAAATAAATAACCCATTTATCGTGCTAATCGTTAAAATAAAGACGCTATTTTTTTTCGCATTGTTTTGTTCTCATCAGTTTCCTCGTTTTAAAATATCAATAAAAATTACCTACACAAGAGGAGAGAGGTATGCAAAGGAGCTTGCCGATGTGGGCGGATGAGAAATGACTCTCATACTTAAATCAATATGTATCTAAAAAATGGGTTTAAATAAAAAAATATGGTAGAGTTTTGGGAAAAGACAAAAGTCCATTTTACCTGATTTTGGGTTGCCTTTTAATGGCTTTTATAATGGCCCGTCCTCAATTGCTTTCCATTGGTTCCACCCTGATGATGGTCATGCTCGAAGCTTGAGTTTTGTTTGACCAGTTTTCCGAATGATGACGTGGAATGGGCCCTACGAATGGCCTGATGGCTAAGGAATCAAATAACTGTGAAAAGCAAAGAGAAAGGATCAAAGTTGCCGGTGTTGTCTGGCCGGAGATAGCTCCGATGCCTAAATTAGTCACAGTGTTTAAGAAGAGTATAACTTTAAAGATGATGGATGGGATAAAAGGAATAAAAGATATTCAATTAAGGAGAGAATAAGAAGTTAACAAAATCTGAGATAAAACCCCCCTTTTATAGACATCGGGTTGCACCTATTTACCTAACACTGTGGACTTACCAGGATCCACGTGTCAACAATGTATTGAAAAATGACAGATGAGATATCATGCAAGTATATCTTGTATCCCGAAAATCACCCTCGGTAGTTCACTAAAGACTTGGCTAACCGAGCCTTCGAACCGAGTGTTATATGTACCAAGCTTTAGATAGGTATAAACTTACCGAGCATAAGTTTTGGTGAACAGTAAAAAATGACCGAGTTTTAGTGATGGGCCGATAGATCATTTTACCGGGCCCAACATAGCTGATCTATGATCCAACAAGTTTCAAGACTCATAAATAAGGTGGTTATGAAAATTGTCTCAATGGCATAGGCATGGTGTGGGGGAGAATCTTTTGTACCAGTGGTTTGCTCAGTTCGAGTCACTGAATTGATATGTTATTTAAATGGGCCTATTGGCTTATAAGGCCAACATATTTTAATGCTCGAGTCACTGAATTGGTATGTCAGTTACATGGACCTTGTCGGCCCATAAGCCCAACATATTTTGACCACATAAATTGAATAATGGATATATTAGAAATTGAACATTGGGCTGACAGCGTGATGACAGATTGACAGGAAGGTCCATTTCAAGTCCCACAAGCTAAATTAGGTTCAATTGAGAATGTGTTCTAAACAATCAAAAAAATTGTTAGTCTCCTAATAATCAAAATATTTCTAATAAAATTAAAATTTTAAAATTTTAAAAAATAAGAAATGCAAAAATTAGGAGATAGTTTGACTAAATAGAGGTGGCTTGGCCATCCCTTTTAACCAAATGGGGGTGGCCGAACCATCCTTTAGGCCATAAAGGGGTGGTTCGGCCACCTCTTCCATTTTTTTTTTGGCGAACCACTTCCAAATGACTAAGGGTGGTTCAGCCACTCCTTTACCGGGTAGAGGGGGTTGGGTGGTTGAGCCACTCCGATTTAGCTAAGAGGGTGGCCTAGTCACCTCACTTTTGCGTTTTTCTTCTAATTTTTAGTTTTTAATTTTTAATTTTTAGTTTCTAGTGTTTTTTTTTTTTTAATATATATGGGTATTATTTTAAGATTATTATTGTCTTTTTGCTTGCTATTTTGATGGGATATTAATAATTTTTTGGTAGTTTTGGGAGGGAGGAGATATTGTCAATTCAATGGTAATTTGAAAATGGGTATATAATATTTTTCCTTTTATTTTATTTTTTCAAAAAAAGTTTGTTTAATTTATCAAAATGCCCTTGCCAATTTCTACAATTACCAAACTATCAGCATTAACCTTTTCGCTAAAGAAAACCTTATGAGCCAAAAATTCCATTAGTCCATTTTTTTTTTCTTTTCCCTTTTAATCAAAGCCCAAGCCAAATATACCTAGATTTCGAAAGTTAAAAAGTTTATGTCCACTTATTTTTTCAATTTTATGTTAATTCTCAAAATTGCCCACAATTCTTTATTTTACAATACTTGCTTTAAATGGGGGGCGAAGTTCAATATTTCACAAATCATTTCTATTTGAATGGAATAATTATTTCTAAGTCCATCTGATTTCTCTAAAAAGCCCATTTAAAGTTTATAAGACCCATTAGATCAATTCTTGAAAATTTGGGGCCAAAATTCATTTTTAAGTACAAATAGATTTTCCCAAGTGGTCATGGATTTCATTTAAGTCCACAATTAGGCCCAAACCCTTTTTTTTAGGCCGTTGGAAGCCCAACTGCACTAGTTCAAATCGGGTCGACAGCGGGTCGGCAATCAGGAAATCGGTGGGTTTGCACAATCCAATTATAACGGTTTGATTTTTTCATAAACAGTCAGGTGTTCTACATTTTTTACAATGTTAATTGTAATGTAATAATACAAATAAAAACAACAAGAAGAGGAACTACAAGGATGATGGTGATAGATAATTAGATATATAAATAGATAGATAGATAATAGTAAATAGTGCTTTAACCAGAAACTTTATATATCGTGCCAATTATTTGATTCATATTGTCGCTTCGTCTGGGTTTGTGATTTCAAAAAAGAAAATGCTAGATGCTCTCATAATCCTAGATGGATATTATTTTCTAAAAAATCAATAAGAAACTTCCCTTATTTCTATCGCTCAGTTTTTAGAGAATAATATTCACATAGGACCAGCAAAACATTAGAAGAACACCAAGAGAACACCTAGCAATAGCATTCCCCCTTTAAAAATAGCGATTTCAAAAGGTAGTTTATAAAAACGTCAGTTAAAATTTGGTAAAATTTGTTAAATAATTTTTTTATATCAAATGAGTGTTTAGTATAGAAGTGCGGGTGTTTTTTGTGCAAATCACCAACAAAGGACATTGCTTATAAATATTTGCAGGGTGGAAACATGATTTTGGTTAAAAATCGTGTGTTCAACTAAGTACCTCTTAACCTCAACTAGAAGATATGTGCTTTTTCACGTTTTTATAACTTGCAATTCTAAACCCCAAGGGGTTTGCCCATGTGGTGGAGGCCTTGGTCTTAGAGTTTGCTCCCTTTAAGGTCCAAAGTTCAACACTTCATGGGTGCAAACAATTTATTGGGGCCACACTCGCTGGTGAAAAGCTAACGATTTAATTAGTTCCGTGTAGAAAAACTTCCGAGGGTGCAGTGCACGAGACCGGGGTTGGGTCTAAAGAGGTTCTCCAACATAAAATAAAAAATAAAAAATAAAAAATATATTGTAATTCTAAATGGACCCCAAGAATAACATTCTTAATTATGATGCCAATTGGGTGGGTTAATTACTCTTAAGGGAATTTGCCAAAGACATGAAAACATGGATAATTCAGCTATAGAATCACCTCATTTCACGACCCTTAAGGATTACTCTCATATATATATGGCGAATTATAACCCTCTGATATCTGGATTCTGGCCCTTGGCGCCAAGGCGCGGCCTCTTAATTAAGGAAACAAGAACAAAACAGCTGCATAATCTGTTGATTATTAATAAACTTCATCATTGAAAATTGAAAACAAACAAAAAGTTAGGAGAGTTGACTGATTATTCCATCACATGCACCCAGATGACATACGGCCCTTCGCACCTGATTGAAGCCTCACAAAGAAACAAAGGTTTTGCAGTTGACGTAGCCCATGCAGAGAAAAGAATCTTCTACAACATTAATCTTCAAGAGTTTGGCAAATGGCTTCATCAGAGCCCCTCATCCATTGTTTTGCAGGCCATACCCAGTAAACAACATCATATAATACCACAAATCCACGTCAGAGTCATATGAAACAAGCTTCCAGATCATCCTATATATGTATATATATACATAATTCAGTCTTATATATTAACAAAGTATTTATAAACAAGGAGATTCATTTCTCTCTTAAATTTACAAGTATTCTTCATTTCTCTTGTGACAAAGATGGGAAAGGCAGGGAAATGGATTAGAAACTTTTTGCTTGGGAAAAGGGAGCAGAAATATAAGAAGAATGAATCTTCTTCTTTTTCTGCTGAGCACCATCATCATAATCCAAGCATCAAACCTGGGAGTCCTAGAATGAAGAAAAGATGGAGTTTTGGAAGAGCAGCTGGGAAAAGGGCATCCCATAAATTTTCTAAATCACTTGACTCAATTGACACCACCAAACTTCCACTGCAGGCCACTGCAGAAAATGTTGATGTTGAAAATGCAGCTGCCACAAGGATTCAAGCTGTCTTCCGTTCTTATTTGGTACAAACATCCATCTTAAGATATTTTTCACATTCTAATTCTAACAATCTTCATAGTTCTTATGTGAAATGAATTGAAGAGCAAAAATGATAATATATCAAACTGTTGTTTCATCATATTTTTGTTTCAGGCAAGGAAAGCATTGTGTGCTTTGAAGGGACTAGTGAAGTTGCAGGCACTGGTGAGAGGTCACCAGGTGAGAAAAGAAACAACAGCTACTCTGCGGCGCATGCATGCATTGATCTCTATTCAAGTTAGAGCAAGGGTTCAGAGGATTCAGATGGCAGAGGAAGCACATCTTGTTGTCAAAAGGGAACCATCCATTCATAGGAGTTTCATTCAGGAGAACGGGTTCAGAAGAATGCTTAGGGTATGTCTCATTTCCTACTATTCATTCCTTTGTTTGCTGGGAAAACTTAGGTCCAGAAATTGTAACTTGAAAGAAATTAGGAGAGGAGAAAGTTCATTACTACAACTTTGAATAACAGAGTTTCATTTGTTTGGAATACAAAAACATTTACACAAGTCTCAGTTTAAATTGTTGGTGTAAGGACCTAGAGAAAGCGATAAGTCATCAACTTTATGTTGGCTACTTATCTTTTCAATGTAAAACCGGCATGTACAATCCTCCACCCCCACCACTCCCTACCCCCTCGGGTCCCGCTTACTTAAACCCCTGACATTCTCATTAGGACAATGTGATGTGCTCAATAGTACATAACATTACTAAGTGGCTGTAACACGATTTATAATAGCTAGGAGAAAGCGCTAATAATATCTGCTCTATCACTCCAAAATAACTAGCAAGTAAACAATGTGAAACTTAGCATCTCATCTTCCTGGTGTGGAACAGGGTTGAGATCCTAGAAAGCTCATTACCTGCTTGTGATCTTGAAATCTTCAATTGCAAATTAACGTTCAGTATGGGCTTCTTTGTGCAGGAAAGAATGGATACCAATCTGGATGAAAATCAGGGAGGCTTAAAGAGCAAAAGTGCACGTCTGAATCATTCACAAAATGAGAGGATAGAGAATGGTGGGTTGGCGACATATTATTCTGGAAACCTTTCCATCTCAAGAAGAGAACACCAATACAAGAAGTACTCATTCACAGCACACAACAGTCCCCAACATTATCTTCCCACGTCTCAGCTAAACCCGACAACGGCCAGCTCTTTAGCTTTTGAGCAGCCTGATTGTCTAGACTTACCCAACTACATGGCCAAGACAGAATCTTCAAGGGCTAAAGTCAGATCACAAAGTGAACCAAAGCAACGACCAAATTGTGGGATGAGGCAGAAAAGTAAGAGAATGGAATCAACAGATGGTAGGAGTGGCTCATTGGAGAATCAAATGCAACGTTCATCTTCTCGTTCCAAGCGATTTAGCCAAGAAAACTATGACCCCTGGTTTGCCAAGCTCTATCCTCCATTAACAAGAACCTCCAACAGCAGGTCTGATGCAATCACCACATCCAGCAGTGATTCCAACCACTACAAATCTCTTGCATATGAGGTCAGAAATCACTGACTTCTGTCAAAAAGAGTTTCCAAAATCAGTTTATTATATATATATGTTAATGTGTGTGTGTGTGTTAAATTAGTAGTTATTTACTGTTAAATGCAAAATTACATAAATGTCAGTGAATAGACATTAAAACTGCTAATCTGACACTACAAATATCCACTGCAGATCAGTTTAAGACCAACAAATCTCACTTCATCTTTCTCCCTCAAAACCTTTCGCAGTTTTAAAATTCGAGTCTCGTTATAATAGAATCTCTAAGAGTATTCTAGCTTGGTTTCGTTTTGTGCAAAACGCAACCAAACTATAGAGGATTTTTGGTCTTCATTGTATCGTGCATAACAATTCATTAGAATTTTGGTGGGGGCAAATAATTTCTAAAGGAAGGTGGAGAATTTAATTTTCTTTTTTCTATTTCTGTTCTAACAACTTCAACTTGTCTTCTTTACCATGGTTGTCTAATTTATTTCATTAATGAATGCAGCCCCATTCATGATTACTCTTGACCAATTGAGGAACTTCAAAAGGAAGTTGCTTGTGGGGCAGACAAATGATTCAAGCTTCAACTAAAGAATGGGTGGGCTGTGATACAAATTAAAAAAAAAAAAAGAAGGTTGTAACTGATTGATTCCTATGTACTCTGTAACTTCATCTCCTTCCTTGGCTGCTCGCATGGGAAAGGTGTTGTAATACAGTGAAGAAACTGAAAAGCTTCAATTGTGCGAAATTTGCTAGCATAATCTTTGCCAAAAAGAAGAAGAAAGATAAGAGGCATTTGGTTTGGCAAAACCCTAGCTCGTACCAGAGATTAATTATGTAATGAACAATGTATATATTCAGTCAGATTACTACCAGCTACCCTGCTTCTTAATATCCTACTTTTGTCTTCTGGTCTTTATAATGTCATTGCAACGGCTCCAGCTTCTTATGTATGCTATGCAAAGTGCAAATTCGTACCCAGAAAACCATGCAAGGGCCAATTAGATTACAAAAATTTGGACAAAAAGAAAGTTGTTAACAAACATGGTTTAAGGTCATGTTTAGAGAGAGAGAGAGAGAGAGAGAGAGAGAGAGAGAATTGATGTCATTATAGAAAGAGCATAGAAGATTAAACAAATCAAATGATATTGAGGAATTTGAACCTTAGATTTCCTCTAATAAATCCTGGACATTAATTGGGCACTCTCCAGTTGAAGCTCAACTAGAAAGAATCCTTGCACTAATCAGAAATGGTTTGTCCTGATCTATTACTACATCTAATTTAGCCATCTCAATGAGAATCATAAAATTGAAGCATGAAAAGCATGGGAAGAGTCATGTAAACCTAATAAAAACCTATCATATCAGCATCAGCCTAAGCTCCTAGTGCCTCGGACATGTCAAAAACAAATAGAACCGACTCTATAAATTGTTGCAGTTAAGTTTTATGGTACATGTGGCAGCATTTTGCAAGTACTAATCTTCCTGCTTGAGAGTGTTCTCCTTGAAGCTCTTGGTCAACCAGATTGCAGTTTCCCTAGAGGAGACCTTCCCAGGACCAAATGGCTTTAGCAACACCCCAAGCTCTTCATACCTTTCCTGTTGCAGCAACCTTGCACTAAACTCAAGCATCCCTTCCAAAGCTTCAGCTCTTTGCTGGAATGATGATGGGTCAAACTGCCTGTGGTAAGAGTCTGATGAAGAGCGGCTTGATGCCCCAGCGGTTGCATTTTGATCAGAGCAGTCAGCACTTCCTTCCTTTACATCTGCCTTAAACATGCTGCGACGAATTCCCTGCCATGTTTCAGGGATACTAGGCTTGGCAGAAGCTCTATCGGTCTGGACTGTACATTTGTCTTTGGTGATGGAATGGTCATTGTACTGCAGGGAGCCAGAGGAGCCTTGGACTGAGGTTGTTGAAGTTTTACGGATAGAGAAGACTGGCTCTTCATAAGAGGCTAATGGGAATTCAGCTATCCTGTCAATTCGAGGGGAATTGACAGAAACATCTGGAGATTTTAAACGGTGAAGTATACCAATATTGGGACTGCTAGGGGACTGCTGCCTTGCACCTCTTGTTGAAAATGGCAAAGATGCTCTTCGAACTGCAGTGGCAAATTTTCTTGGAGTGCGTGAAGCAGGAAACTGAACAAACAAAATTCAAGAACTCAAAGACAAGCAAAATTGCTGTTCGCAAACCTCCAACAGTTGTGCAATGCAAAAGCCACCCACTGAGAAATGATACTCAAGTTTGTGCTTGTTTAGTTGGATTATGTCAACCATTATTCACACTTCAAGGATCACCAAATGCATGTGTGTGTAGAGAGAGTGAGAGAGAGAGAGATTCCAACAGATCTTACCGATTCACATCTTTTAGGGGGACTAGAAGCTTTTGTTGGAGTACGTCTAGAAGATTTAGCAATATTCGAACCTTTAGCGACAATAGTCTTAGAAATGGCCGTCTCTTCATGGATGCCTCCAGAATAACGTTCTTGCAACCTTCGACTTAAATAACGTGGGTTATCGTGAATTTCTTGTGTAGAGCACATAGAATCCTGCTCAGCTCCAGATATGCTTGGATTCAAAGTCCTATCATTGCTGGATAAACGGCGCCTCTCCCTATATGTAGAAAGAGGAACATCCCTTGGCTCTAAAAATCTGGTTTTCTTCATGTAAGTGGGTTCAGGCAAGTAGACTGGTAAACTATTGCGTCTGGGGCTATTGATTTTGAGATGAACCTTAAGAACATAAGGCTCAAGGTGCGGGTGCCCGAGTAGCTCGGCAGCCTGCCACAGTAGATATGAGAGTAAAATATTCAATGCCACTGAAACTATATACATACATTCAAGCAACGCATAGACTCAAACATTCAGAGCTGTGGTCAAATCGCAAACATAAGTCTTGCCATCATATCACTGAATGGCAGATCTCTTGGCTCCATATATATCCTTCTTAACACTACAAGTCCACAATGGCAGAAGTCATGGCAGTATTAGTATATCCGTTTTAAATATTTCAACTAGCAGGGGAAGTGACTTCTCTTTTCTTTCTCTTTTGAACCAAAATTTTTTTTCTTAAAGAAGCAAGATCAGCATGTATGGGAATGAGTGTGATGACAATAACAACAGTAGTCAAGGACAAGGGTGATCATGATGAGGCAGTGCTGTTGCCATAGGAGGTAGTGTATTTACATTGAGATTGAAAGAGGTGGTAGTAGTTGTTGCGCTGTGCCTTTAACAGTGATGCAATTGAATAGTTGGTGGTGGTGGTGGGGATAGTGCTTATAGCAGGTCGAGTTGGAAGCAGTGGTACTCTATAGGCAAACAGTTTGTAATAACTTTGACGGTGATGGTTATGGTGGTGTGCTACTGGTGATGAACAGACTGACATGAGAAAAGACAATTTTAATTCCAAAAGCTGTAGTTTTCTTGTGAGGAAAGATTATGATACAGAACCCCTAAATTTTAGTCCGGTGTCACCTATCACTCTGCAATTCTTATTTTGGAACGAAAAAAACCTCCTTAAGCAACAAATAGCGGTAGATGCCCCCCTCTGTCAACCTGCCATCAGGAAAAGAGTCGGGTGTGTCTCACATTATTCTTTTAGCCAAATCTTTATAATTCTTTTCTCTGTTGTTTTATTTAGAAAGACTACTTAAATCGAAATCTCATTCTTCTCATATTATGCAAGACTTCTAGGGACATATGAAAATAGAAAACAGTAGAAATATCCTAATAACAGGATAATTGTTATGGGAAATCACAAAAGCAATTACATGTCGTATTGCTATTCACAAATTTGTCTAGCTGTAAGTTTGAGAAGAATCATACATACACTTGGCCTAAGTTCTGGGTTTTTCCGCAGCATGCTTTTGACAAGACCCCGACTGAAAACAGAAATAAGCAAAATATGGTTAGTGCAACAAAACTTGCCAACTAAAAGCTAAGATACATATACAAATAAGATCTGTTTTAACTTTACAAGTGAAACCTAGGAACAAAATAAATAACTACAATCTGACAATCAAATTTTCCATCCAATGTTCTGTCACTTTGACTTAACCTACCCCACTGTCAAATGTCAATCTTAAATGGGTTTAGGTACTAGACTTTGTAAAATAACATCTCGACTTTAAGTAATACAGACAAGACTTACAATGCACCAGAATATTTTGTTGGAAGCGGAGCCACTATAGACTTGTTAATTTTGTTGATCAGTGCTTGCATATCCTGCTCAAGAAAAAGAGAGTAAACTAAAAAATAATAATTGCTGAATATGCAGGAGAAAGCTTAAAAGCATAGAAGTTGCAGGGAAGCCCTATTAGTGTTAAATATGCCGAACCTTTATTGTCTCAAAGGGATAAAACAACCATACAGCCAGATTTATCACATTAACTGATTCTTAATGAATTTGGGAGTCCAAATCCAATATGACCGCGGTGGTGGTGGTGGGGGGGTTGGGAGAAGGTTGGGGGAGCAATAAAGAACTTAAAATATGTTAAACATCCTAAAAACCTCAAACTTAGTTTGTAATGAATACAAAAACTAAATCTATAGAAATACTTTTTTTTTTTGATAAGTACTAAATCTATAGAAATACTAAAGATAGATCTTCAGGACTAATAAAATAGTTGCTGTAAATTATTTTCTTGAAGTTTGAATGTCTCCAAAATAGAATTCCCATTAAGTTTCAAGGTAAAAAAAGCTTGAGCTAATAGGAAGAGTGAATCTAATTTGCAAGACCGATAAAATAGTTGGTGTAGATAGGAAGTCTGAAATGCACAAATGTTCATAATTGTGAGATTCTATTAGAGTTGTCATTTAATCTAGTACCAAGTAACTTGATGTTAAGAAAATTTCTTTTACAAGAAGGTTGTCTGCACATTTTTTGTGAAAATGCCAGTACCATTTGATTAATGATGAAATTATTTTAAGCTTTTACAAAGTTCATATCATAGTGTCTTGTACTTCTAAAAACTTAAATTATCTAGAGAAGGGGTGTGTGTACATATGCACATCTTTGTACATTCATTTTCGTTATCTTTGAAATTTGCCCCAGTGACCCCAAATAACATCTAGAGGGTGGTGAATAAGTGTTTTCCCGCAAACAAAACCGATTAAAAATTTTGAAACCGCACACACAATCATCAAAATTAAGTAAAGCAATAGAAAGATCAAACACAACAATTTTGGTAACGTAGTAAAAACCTTTTGAAGAAATCTTCAAAAGTAAAACCACTTCGAGGAAGCCAAACCCAGGAAACTCATCCACTACAAAAGAATTAAATTATACAGTTTATACTTACAAAATCTTTGTAATTAAACCTGATGTGCATCCCAATAAACGACCTATTTGTCTCTACCGCAGCAGCTTTAGAATTCTGGCCAATTCCTTTATCAAATTTCTTTTTGCATTCCAGAATTTCGGTGGCTGAAGGTTTGTTTTTGTAATTGTGTGGTTTAAACAAAGACCAAAGAGAGGTATTGGAATGAAGGCATAAGAATGTAAAAGGTCTCTCCTAGAATACAAAATAGTGGTCTCAGGGTATTATGAAAATGTATGAGCTTTATTATATAGACCCAAGGAAAACGCAGACTTTTGGTGCATGTCGATTTCTGAAAAGCACAATTTTAGGAGCAGTGTTCGGATGGGTAAGGAGCTCGTTCGAACACGGCTAGGGTTTCAAGGTTTACTAGCTGGCAGTGTACAAACGTAGTACAACTGCTGGTCCGATCGAGTTCTGCCAATCACAATCTTTCTTTCATTCGGACGAGATTCGACCAAGGTTCCAACCGAGCAAAACTGTGACACCTTTGAGCCTCTGTCGTTTGACCGAGCACCCACTGCTACTCCAATCAGGCTATTCTAAAATTTCTTAAGTTACTACACTAAACACTCTCATTCGAACATTGTGCGACCGTTCCTCCGACCAAAAGGTTCTGGATCACTTCATTTCGTGCATTGAAGTATGTCGTTCAAACCCAGTGCAACCACCAAACCAACTGGATGGTCCTGCCTTTGAAAACTTGGTTTCTTGTGAAAGTTCCTCATTCGCACGCCCACCAACTAGGGCTCCAACCGAGTAATTCTGTTCTCAACTTTGACCAAGTTTTTGAATTCCAGTTTAAGTACCAACTTAACCTAACAACCTAGACTTACACCAACTGGTTTTGACATAAAATTATGCCAAAATAAATTTTGTATTAGGCTTGCTAAAATGAGATAATTAGGATAAATAGTTTCACAAGTCCCATGTATGCTGGTGAAATTTTAAAGTATCAAAGTGGTCTAACTACCCACGTACACTATTATTAGCAAATCAATAACAAAATGTGATGCGTACTGATTCCATGGAGTCTTTGTTCAAGTTTTTCCTTCAAAAAATACACACAGAAATGATAATGCAGCAGTCTACCAATGTATGCCAAAAAAATGGAAAATTAACGTTCAAAAACTTACAAATGCTTTAAATGCAGGCTTATGAGCTGTCATTTCATATATACAGCATCCTGGTCAACAGAATTTCAAGATACATAAGTAACATTCAGCTAAAAACCTACAAGATTAATCCAGGCCTGATAGAATACACGCACACAATGCTTACCCAAAGACCAAATATCTGACTTTGAACCATATGGTATATCGGCCAGAAGCTCAGGACACATATAGCTTGGAGTTCCCACAACCTGAGTTGTAACGAGGCATGAAGTAAAACTAAGGGCAATTATAAGAAATCGTGCATAAGTTGATCAATATATAGATTACATTACTTACAGAGGAAGCAAGATCATCTGAGGTCAACATTTTGGCGAGTCCAAAATCACCTGCTCTATCATTTATCTCTTGTTAGAAAACCTAGAATCACATATGGGAGAACTATAGAAATGATAAGATCACTTACCCAAACGTATGTCGCGATCTTTTGTCAAGAATATATTTGAGCACTGAATGAATCATAGAATGCTATCAGTACAAAATAACTTCAGAGAAAATGAATCAATATAGCAAGACCACTAACCTTCACATCACGATGAAGAATATGATTCATGTGCAAGTAGTCAAGTGCCATCAGAAGTTGAACAAGCCACTTACAGAGCTTCTGGTAAAAGAAGATATTTAGTAATTAGATGCAATGACTCGCAGAATTATAAATAATAATCAAATTTTACAGCAAAAGGTGAAAGACAAGAGAAACACAAACAAAATGAATGAACCTCTTCAGAGAAAAGAACACCATTAGCTTTTTTTATAGTTTCCGCCCTGTATCACATAAAAAAGTAGCATGGAAGGTCTGAGGTTATGCAAGAATTTAAGACAAAGCAAAATTCTTCATTGTCTCAAAATTCAAGAAGAAAATACTCACAGGTCACCTCCTTCACAATAACCAATAATAATGCATACATAGCAACCCTGCGAGAAATGGCATCAATATGAAGCAATGTAAGGCTATGGCAAATTAGTCAGATTGCTATATAAAGCAAACAGGAAAAAAAAAAAAAAAAAAAAAAAAAACGGTGGGATAACAGAGACAAATTTTTAAATAAACAAAAAAGTTAAGAATGAGGACATGGAGATATCCATGAAAAACAATAGTGCCAGAATAAAGTACTCGATGTGAGATCAAATGAGACTTGATGCCACCCATCAGAGCTGCAGACTAGGCCATCAAAAATCTTGAACCATTTTCTTTATCTCAGAGCATGTTGGACTCCTTCCATGGATGGCTACTGATTTTGAATCAAACTCATTGCAGACTAAACTCAACTCAGCTAGCCATAGCTTTTTACTCCAGTTATGGTTGAAAAAGCATGAATGAAAAGAGCCAAAACAGCTCAAAACTTGTGGTGATACTGTTAGCAATAGGATTGAACATATTATTTCTGTTTAAGCAAAGAAAATTGAGGGCTGCTAGGTGTCCCAAGGATTCTTCCCAAAATCCTTCCCAAATGATGTGACAAGCACTATTTGCCCTTAAAATATTTTGAAAGGAGAGAGAATGAAATTTTTTTTAATGCTTGCCACATCATTTGGGAAGCATTTTGGGAAGAATCCCTTGGGATGACTAGCATTATCCAAGAAAATTATGTTCATCTGAGTTTCAAATCTCATTTTCAGGCTTTAAAGTTCTTAATGGCACCGTATAGTAATAGACCGAAGCATGAAAATATAAAACTTACATGGCAAGTTCAAATTTACAGATGATGTACAGGTATTTTCCAATTTCACAAATTATCTCACAAACTTGTAATTTGAGGAAACCCCGTAATGTTTAAGACAACTCAACGAGAGAATAATCCAAAATCTAAGAATTACAATATATTTCTCAATGTTATATTATTTGTATATTCCACATAAATTTATAATTTCAAAAGAAACATTGTAACTAGCATCGACAGGAAAAAACTTAACACATTTCAGTTCTCAGGGGAGAGAAGCAAACAAGAGAATATCAAAGCCAAATGCTCAATCCAGACATTCAACCAATCAAGCACCAGAAAATGGAAAAAGGATAGCTCTACAGGATGAACAAAAAGACATAATACATAGTTAAAGACATAACAAACCTTCTCCACCCAGGAATCCTTGTACTCCACAATAAATGGATTTCGTAGTTTAGAAATAAGCTCCATCTACACAAACCAGGAAAAGGGTCAATTTCTAGATAACCCAAAATTCTACATCCAAATAATTTGATCAAAGGTCCAAGTGTAGCTCAACCAGCTAATATATGTTCTACTACAATCCAGCCCAGCATTCAATTCCAAATATGTACTGCAGCTATATATTATCCATTTCAAGGTCTGACAATCTTAATTGCAGCTACTGCCACAAGTGCAGAGCTGTTAACATATTTTGCAATCTTGATAAAAATATATTCACCATTTTTCACAAGATACATGAAGCACATATCAAGTTCCATAATTTTTTTCTCTTTATTTTTCTTTTGCCTAATTTCTGATTTTCATGAAGCCCTTTAATATGCTGGTCCTGAAGAAACTCCAACAAAAATAACCAGGATTAATGTAGCCTAAACATAGTAAGAAATATTACATATATGGAAAACTAACAGTGCCAACAAGAAATTCAATTAGTTTATTAAGACGATTACAAATAAAGAGTACCAACCTCCTGGTGCGCAGATCTACGAGACCTATCAGTCTGGCGGGCAAGACGAATCTTTTTCAATACATACCTTAATATATGTTAAAAAAAAAAAAAAAAAAAAAATGAGAACGCAATGTACAATCACAACATGATGCATTATGGTATTATACATTAATAGTTTTAAATGGCAAGACAACACAGGCAACAAATAAATAGTGTGATTTTCAGTCTCACTTCTTCTTTTCAAGCTTATGCCTCACGAGAAGCGCGGAACCAAAAGCTCCTTTCCCAATTTGCTCCAAAACTTCGTATTTTTCCATTTGATTGATAGACTCTAGATTCCCCTGTTCTGGACATATACCAAAACCACTTCAATTCCCATAGATACTCACAAAAACAAATTATCATGGTTCAAAAGATGATTCTTGGAAGGTACTGAAGTATGAAAGTGAATGCAGCAAAGTAATAACGACGGAAAGCTACACTATCTGCCAAGTTACTCAAGAATCGCATATGCTTAAAAAAGTAAAATTCTTTTTCTCCCTTAGGAATCAAACAATGGCACTGTAACAAAATAGTTGCTTCTCACTTCAAAGAAATAACGAAACGAGAGTTACCCTTGACAGCCCAACTTCAATTTTTTTTTTTTTTTTTTTTTTTTTTTCATTTTGTGATCGGAAGGGCGTTAGATTTGACTAGTCAAGCACACTATACTACTACATTGGTGAAAATCTTTTGAGTAATAAATGAATATTTATTGAGAAACAAGGTACATTTTGTTCATTTGTTTCTTTCTAAGAAAAGAAATGAGGATTACAAAATCTGAATTTATGTGAAAATAGTCAGTACTAACGGAACACAGCAAGACAATTTACTTTATTTTCCTTTCTTTCACTTTCTCAGCAACCAAACACTGTTCTACATCACATCTTGAAAACTAAAAATGGTAAATGTAGGTTCGAGAAAGTGAAGAAAATTTAGAATGTAGAAAAACGAAAGGGAAGAAAAAGAAAAGAAGAGAAAAAAGAAAGAACCTGAACTACAGACAGTCGAAGGCACAACTACGGATCGGAGAGATCAGAATGTGCGTGGAGTAGACAAGGAAAAGAAGAATTCGGGTTCGGACATTGGCAGAGGAACTTCAGCAAGAGGACAGCGTTGCAGAACAAGTAGACGAAGAAAGAGAAGCAGCAGAGGAGGAGGAAGTTGCAGCGGCTCTTTCGCCATTCTTGCTCCGTCACAAACTGACAAACTTAAAGAGAGAGAGAGCGAGAGAGAGAGAGAGAGAGAGATTATATTTAAATAAATATATTTAAAAAGAAAAAGGAAAAAGAAGAGAGAGAGAGAGAGATCGAGGGAGAGAGGGGGGATGCATGGGTCAAAGCGAGAAATGATGAAATGTATAGTGAAAAGAAGAGAAGTGAGATTGTTGGAAGACTGCTTCTGTGAATCTGTTAGTTAAAGACCGACCAAAGAAGGGAAAAAAGAGGTCTTCCTCAGTGAAATCCTCAGCTTTGGTGGGCCTTTTACATAATTTCCTATTCATTTATTGCTTTAATAGCTTCCTTTTTTTTTTCTTTTTTTCTTTTTTACATATTTAGTATTTTATTTTAATGAATAAATATACATTAAACAAAAGAGATTTACAAAAATGTAAAGGCAATCATGCATGCCTGCAATTTTTTACATTTTTAATTAAATAGGTCACAAAATTGTTAACTTATATGGTCTATACACATATTTTGAAATGACTTAAACTCGACGGTCAATATAAATGTTGTCAATTTTTGACATGATCCACAAACGTAATACGAATTCACGAAATTAACTAGTTATGATTTATGGGTTTAATCTATTTAATTAAATGAGTAATGTTATATTAAATAGTTTGTAATTCTAGAATGTGAACCGTGTCAAAAGGGAGGCGAATGGAGTAGCTCATAGACAACCCAATAAAACACTTTCTCTTACGAACAGACTAGTTCATATAAAGGAAGCTCCTCATTGTTTTCCTGACATTGTAATTGTTGATCTCAATATTTAAGATTTTTGCTCATTAATGAAAGCTTTTGCCATATTGAATTCAAAAAAAAAAACACAAAAAAAAACGTCGTGTTAATTTTGCATTTATACTTTTATACGCATATCTCAATACAACTTGAATACAATGTGCGATTACGAATTGTTACCCCTAATTTTTCCTGATAAAGATTTTAGCAGATGACTTTTTTTGTAATTTGTACATGTTTCAATGCAATCTAATTGCTAATAAGCTCCCTTTACAAGGTTTTTCAGATCATTGTATATATATATATATATATATATATATATATATATATATATATATATAT
>NC_081542.1:7235614-7370433 GCF_901000735.1 Corylus avellana | reverse complement strand
AATAAATATACATTAAACAAAAGAGATTTACAAAAATGTTAAGGCAATCATGCATGCCTGCAATTTTTAACATTTTTAATAAAGTAGGTCACGAAATTGTTAACTTATATGGTCTTATTATACATATGTTTTAACAGGATTTGAATTCGAGAGGTAACATAAGAGTTGTCAATTTTTGGCATAACCCATAAACTCAATACAAATCCAACACGAAATTAACTTATTAATTGAAAGGTTTAATCTATTTAATTAAATTAGTACTGTTATATTAAATAGTTTGTAATTCTAGAATGTAAACTCTGTCAGAAGGGAGGCGAATAATGGAGTAGTTCATTGGCTAGCCAATGAAACACTTTCTCTTACGGACGAACTATTTCATATAGAGGAAACTCCTCATTGTTTTCGTGACATTGTAACTGCTGATCGCAAAATTTAAGATTTTTGCTCATTAATGAAATGCTTGCCATACTAAATTCAAAAAAAAAAATGTCGTTTTAATTTTACCTTTATACTCTTATACCCATATCTCAATACAACTTGAATGCAATTTAGAATTACAAATTGTTACCCCTAATTTTCCCCACTAAAGATTTTAGCATACGACCCCTTTTTTTTTTTTTTTTTTTTTGTAATTTGTACACGTTTCAATGCAATCTAATTGCTAATAAGCTCCCTATACAATGTTTTTCAGATCATTGTGAATATTTTATTTTATTTTTTTCTGTCATATCATCAAAGATATGAATCAAATTGCGTCTTAAAGCATATTGTAAGAAAAGTAAGAAAACTACCCACATATTGGTAAGACATTCTTAAAGTATTGACGATGATGGAAGAGGTTTCTGATTTTCTAAGTCTCCTTAAGAAAAAAAATTATTAAGTTGATCACGCTCAACTTGAAATTAATTTAATTAAAATTCTTATTTAAGATTTCTAAAACAGACAAAATATACATATTATTTAACTAAACTCATATGTAAAGAATAATATAATTAATTAGTAAAAAACTATAACTTCAAACTTAATTATTTATCTCATTAGATGGATCTAATGAAGATATGTTGTATGCAAGGGGACAAGTTCCTTTAATCCACTGGACCCAAAAAAAAAAAAAATTAATTAATTTACTTGTATTATTATTATTGTTATTATTATATATTTGTAATTGTAAGTAGGAAGGCCGACAAGCAAAATACAGTGGATCCCTCGCCATCCCCCCTCCCCCACAATTGCCCTCAATCACGAGGCTTATTATCGGGCTCTTTCTTATTCATATAAAAAGACCAATACACCCTTGTTATTTTTCGAATTGCCAAATGAACCCTTTGCAATTGACAAGTTTTAGGCAGCTCCCTGTGGGTTGTGGCCTGTCGGCCGTGGGGTCCCGGCGGACGTGCTGTGTCGTCTGGGGTGTGGGGGGACTGTGGGTCCCGCAGAAGATTGGGTGTTTGGTTACTCGGCGGCCAAGACAGCATACTTAAGATATCATATCCCAATTCCAAACCCTCTTAGACTCCTGACGTTCTCACACAAGTTACGTCATGCAGTGCTTTAATATCATATAGTCGAGCGTTATAATGTGCTAGTCAAATTTACGCTATAATTTTAAAAAGACTAGTCAAATTAGAGATTTCTTATAATTACTTACAAAGCTTAGTTTTATCTAGCGAATAAAACCTCTTATAAACCACCCAATCTCTGTGTAGACTACTCATTTCTCAATATAAAACCAATGTGTTACATACAATTAGAATGACGTGAAAATAAAAATAAACTATTGGTTTTTTGTTTTTTTTAAGGGTTAATCTAATAACTAAATTTTACCGTCATATTATCAACTGAGTTTTTTTTTTTTTCTTTTATCGGATTATCAACTAAGTATTAAATAGCATTACTCAGTTGTTATTCACATGGCTTAGATTTTTATTTGGAGAAAGGTTGCTTATGATTAGAGTTCTCCTTTTTGTTTGTTGAGATCTTATTAAGGGCATAATTAGGTTGGATAAAAGGAATCAAGAAGTTCCTATGCTTGTTAAAAGTAGAGATAAGGCTTTAATTATATCCCACTATCCTTAACAAGTTGAGATCCATGTCAAACCCACCATCAAAGATGGCTTGCAATTAGCAACAGAAAAGTTCAACCATATGATTGCCTTACAAAAGGTAAACTTTGGCAAGTCAAAAAAAGTGAAAGGCCAAGATTGATATTCATCTTTGGTCATCCATGAAAATGTGTCTTGCTTAGACCCAAAAAAAAAAAAAGGAAAAAAAATGATAAATTAAAAAAAAAAAAAATCTTAAGTCATCAACAAATTTCCTAGAGCATCTAAATTAAGGTATACATGTCCTCATGGAATGGTAAATAAATCCATTACATTACAAAAGGGAAGGGCGGGCACTAAGTGCCATTCAATGTCTATATAACCATACTTAGGGGTGAAAATGCTGATTAGTGATCATTGGCTAAAACCGCTAATTATAACCGCCTAGGCGGTTAGTAAAATTCGTTAACCGCATATGTGGTTAACTGGTAGTTAGCGGTTAATAACCCTAATAATTGCTAATCGTTTTTTAAAGAAAAGTTAAAAAGTTCAAGATTTTTTTTTTTTAAAAAAAAAAAAAAACATAATGACGTCTTTTTTATGGTAGTATAATAATACCCTACTACGTACGACATCATTTCTAGATTTTTATATATATTTAAACACAAAAAGGACGTTGTTTTATGTTAATATATATAAAGGCGATTAGCTGTTTTTTCAAAACTAAACTGCTAACCATAATCGCCTAAGTGATAAACGACTTTTCTTAACCGCCTTCAAAAGCAATTAGCAGTTAGCCTTTTCACCCCTAAGCCCATACTAGAGTTTCCCCCAAGCTGAAATCTAAGATAGTAATCATGGCGACTCATGTAGTTTCATCTATGTTCTCAAATGGTAACTCAATTGGCTGAAAATCACGCCTCATGAAACGAATGTCATTAATTTAAATTTTAAATCCCTCTCTCTCCTTTCTCTCCCATTGTGCGGATATGTTGAAAAAAAAAAAAGTAGTCACATTTGCCTCCAGTTCCTCTTGTCTTACTTCAAAATCATTGCCCTCTATAAAACAATGTTGTACAAGGGGACAAAGGTAAGTTCATAACTTAGTAAGTAAACGCCACATGAAAGCAGTATACGAAATGATCAACCCTGGTTAGAAAACACATGGATACAAATGATACGAAATACAACATTACGGCTTTAAAACACGTTGTTGTCATGAAGGGTGTAAATATACATATAAGCACATCTCAATTTTCATACTCAAGTAATGTGAGACGCCACACATATCACAAGAATCTAATGTAAATATAATATGCCTTAAGGTCAAGTTAGTATAGCATAAAATAACACATGTTCACACATAACATTTCGTATCACCACTGTTTATATATCACATCACAACATAGTAAACACACCCTTTTTCTTGATTACATAATATGGTAGCTAGTCTTTCATGTGAACATGGCATTTGTATTTCAAACACATAATTTCAAACAAGCATTAATTTATGGCTCATAAAACAAGGTTTACTATTTTTGCATGTGTTTACTTCCTTGAGCATCGAGTCTCTAAACAACCAGAATTGAGATAATTATGCTCATAGCTCGGGTTCCATGTGAAAATAAAAATAAAAATAAAATGCTTAAAATTGTATAACAAAGGAAGGATGCAATTGTTTTATGGGTTTTGATGGTTGCCATGTTGTTCGGAAATTTATTCTTTTTGCGTTATGGTAGATAGACGCGTTTTTGGCTCTTCAATGGTTCCAGTTTTTCAACTAATACTAATTGATGATACCACCCAATCCATCATAAAGGGAATCAAATATTGCATTAATTAATTAAGCACAAAATACACAACCCCCCGGCGCACCCCACCCTTTTTTTTTTAGAGAAATCGAGCGAAAATATTATTAGAAAAACAATTCCGACAATGTTGACAATGGCCCGCACCATTTAGATTTCGTCTGACATGGTTAACCTTCCATTTACTCAAACAATTAAATACCCATTTAGTTTTCTCAATAAGATGTTCATACATGCTCCAATTTCTTTCATCATTCATCGGTGCTATACAACTTGAAGACCATCACCTTCCGGGATCACCTTGAAGAACCCCATTTCATGACTAAAAGTTGTAACCCAAAATCTCCAATTGGTTGAATTAGAGATGTAATCCATTATACAAATTAAGAGTAAACGCTAGCTTTACATCGGCCGACGTGTCGTGTTTAATTAAGCGGCTTCTTATTTATGGATTCCTAACTTCAGACCGAAATTTTCCAAATTTCAAACTTGTGGTGGTTGCTTGAGTTGGAATATCATTTACAGACAGCGCCAATTTACAACTTTCCGATGGAGACCTTTTGATTGTGATCATCACTTCTTATTTTGCATTAACGACGATTGATAATCATTGACAGAGGCCAAGTAACAAAAACTCCCTATAACGACGTAGAAAGGAGGGAATTCTTGATCACACGTACGTACGTGGGAGTAGGTTTTGTGGTTTATGATCGATGCTTTTACTATACAACTAAAAGTATGTCATTTTCTAACCTAATAAAGGGTATAAATGCATAAAAATACCCATAAATTAATGTTTTGCAATATATACCAAAATATCATGCAAAGGTGCATTGCCCATTAAATGGCCACACAAAAGGATAGCTCGTGAAATGTAAATGCAAACACCCCCAACTTTTGGGTAGCTTACCAAAGAGCTACTACACCTGCATTGTAATAACTTCCATGACAATGATATTATGTATTTTTTTGTTATTAAATGCAACTTAATGATCAGAGGAAAGAGTTCGAGCATCAATGTAGATTACAATGCAAGTAATGTAGGCAATTTTTTATGAATTCGACACGAACTCAGTACAAAATTAGTAGATTAGGGTTGAGATGTTTAAGTCGTTTAATTAAATGGGTCGGATTTAAATTGACATATATAGTCCTATATTCATATGAATCAACACGCGATTTAATACGGCTTGACACCCATAAATGTAGGTACATAATTAATGTTATCTTCATATGCAGGCTCAGAGGGAACCCAGAGGATGGAAGAGTGAGTAATTAAGGAAAAGTTGGGTATAAGGGAAACAAAGCAGTCTTCATTTGTTTTCATTTTTGCCTTATTTGTAATATCTATATTGGCTGGAAGAGAAAGTGGCTACCCATATTCACATGACCAGAAACAAGCTAGAAAGTGGCACCCATATTGACAAGTCACCATCTGCACCAGTCAGCCTCATATTCTGATCCAGTTGTCTAATGGAAAGATTCTGAAGGGGAAAATGATAACAATACAGTATGTGATCTGTATGAGATATTTTCAAGATGACCCTTTGATTCACACATGAAGAAACATTACTTGAACTAATTACAATCTATATTTGCTTCAGGAATGAGCTGTTTGAGCAAAAAGACAAAGAAAAAGAAAAAGGAGAAATCCTATACAAGACAGAAGAGTCCCTTTTGGTGGTTGCTGTTCGTCCTATAGAGAAAAAAGTAGTCAAATAGACAACGTGCGAAGAGTCACTGTACAAAGTATACATGCTTGACATGTTCCTCAACAGTACTCTCTAGTGATAATTAAGGAATTGGCAAATATGAGATTGGAGACAGCTGTGACTGTGAGAGGCCTGAGGGCTATTTGTTTCTCATTCATGTAGCCATGTCGGAAGGAACCAAAAACTATGTTCTGGTTGTAAGAATTGATGGAATGGTGATCTTCTATTAATTTCTTTTCTGTTGCCAATTTTAAATGCTATTGCTAGATTCCTTGTGGAGACTTTGGCTACTGGAGATCGGTTCGTTTTGAAATTTATTACCGCTTATCTTTCACCGGCACTGTTTGGTTGTCGTTTCAGATACTTGCTAATGAGTCTCGTCTTTGTTGACTTTGCTTTAATTATTACTTTATGCAATATGAGGATCAAGTTATTTTTTGACCAATTTTATATTATTTGGTTTTATTTTCTGCAACATTGTATTTTTCATTTTTGAGTTTGTTGTTGGGGATTGGAGTATATCCCTTTTTTAGTATTTTGATCCCACATAACCTTTTTCCAATTTGCTTAGAAAAAATAAAAAAAATGATGATAGAAAGTAGGGCTGACAACTTTTGACATAATCCACAGTCCCGACATGAACCAAACACGAAATTAAATGGGTTAAGTTATGATTAACCCATATAGTCTTATACTTCTGCCTCGACATGACTCGAACTTGACACACGATATAATGATTGACAATTTTTTACATGACCCATAAACCCAATACAAAATTAGAAGGTTAAAGTTAAAGGCTTTGACCTTATACTCATACTATTTTGACATGATTCAAATCCGATAAGCATTAAAACCCTAGTAAAAAGTAAAATAACTCATTTGCATGCATAGAAGGCCCTTCGTTTACTTATTAGGTCGAGCCTGGCTCATCACTCAGCGAGGCCCAAGTTGAGTATAGCGAGTAGGTCCCAAAAATGAGTTTGGGCTCGGTGTGGACCCACATGACGTCACTTTTAGGTCTCTTTAGATTAGGATAAGTAAGTTATATATATATATAACATATTGTATCACCCCAAAATAGAAAAGAGCATAAGAAGAAAAATAATCCACTACTACCAACTTCACATACGATCACGTTGTTATATATGATGGATTTGGCTTTAAGTGTTGTAAAAAAATTCTAGTATATATAGTGTAATTTTTTTTAATGGCTTAGATTTAATTTCACTCTCTCTTTCTCTTGTAGAACTTAGAATTAAATATGGGTGTTGAAAAAACTACAACACATTTACTATCACCTTAAACTTTTGAGCGAGCTGTGATCTAATATGATATCAAAGATATTAAATTCAAAACCCGAATCTACAATTTTTGTTACGTGTTGGACCTCGCTTCTTGAGTGTGTAGACTTAAGTTTTGAGAAAATTACTTGTATTGCATTCCTTGTTGCATGATATAGCCTTTATGCGTGTTTCTTTTTATTAAATTATTGACCCAAGATTAGGATATGAGAAATGGTAGACTTTCAAAAGGTTTTACGAAAAAAACAAAAATGTTTATTAAGTTACGTGGCATAACATGATTACGTTTTTTAAAATTTGAAGTTATCTCATTTTCAATCATATTATGCCACATCCCTTTATAAACCTAACATTCCTCCAAGAAAATTAAGGTCACATCTTTCAATTCCCTTCAATCTATGAAGAGTTAGACCTCTACATAAAGGACCAAAAATTAATTTTGGTCCACTATGCCTATGGTTCGTACAGGCCAAATATGGCGAACTAGGACTCATTGCAGGTTGGCTGGGATCTTAATTTTAGACTCAATTTATTTTTGTAAACAATATATAATTAAAATGCTAATTAACAATAAAACTAGTAACGAAATAATTAATTATATAAATATCTCCAACAATTATTTACTTAAGCGAATTGAAGAAAATTCTTCAGAGCAACAGAGAATCCAAAAAACTAGAAAACAAGATATCCTATGCATACCAATATAATCCCACTTTATCAATAATAGGATTAACTTAGATTGAGAATTTTTTTAATTTTTAAATTGAGATTATTATTATTATTATTATTTCATCCCAAATCCCAATGGCTTCAAGGCATCAAGGTCACTCTCCAGACAGAGATGCACAACATGACACATGATAATATCTAATGCATGTGAGGACTGCACAAAATTGATTCGGTCGTAGAGTAAGAATCCTGTGCACGCAACTATATGGAGAACATTGCAGGTCACGTTATATCATTCGACGTCATGCTGACACGTGTACTTTCCCATAATTAAAAAGAAGTTTAACCGACTCCAAGTCAAAACTCTTTGCCAGAGCTGCGTAATAATTCATTCCCCACGTAAAAAAAGAAAAGAAAAGGTGAAGTCAAACAGTAGATACATCTTAAGTTGACCTCCAGGTGATCAAAAGCGTGAAAGAAACAGCTAGGAGCCGTTGGATCATCGACGGCCACCGATGCACGTGCACCCACTTACTGTTTCTGGACGCATGTAGACAGGGGGGTGCCAGACCATCACATGTGACGTTGATGTGTTGCAGTGGATCAATGTGTCCCCTGCAACTGCCAGTGGGACCCACGGGAGGACTGGAGAGAAAAAAGACAAGGAACCGGACGTTTCCTTATGAGGTTTGTTTTGGAGGCATTCACCGTATACGTCTAAGGCCCACGTTTGGGTCAGTGGGGGCATGTGGTGGGACCCTTCTCCCTCCCAAAACCACAACAATTATTTTTTTCGTGCCTTCGTGTTGTCGCTGTACTCTTGTTGGTTTTAAATTAATGTACTATGTAGGCTGTAGCCTCACTTACTAAATACTACAAAGCAATTAATTAATTAATTAATTAATTATTTTTAAAAAAAACACACTCTAAAACATATTATTAACAAACAAAGTAGATATAGTAGATATATTACTCATAAAAAAGCCAAAAAAAAAAAAAAAAAAGCTATCATTTTCCTCAGCCGACAAGGATTCTCAGAATTCTTTCCCCCTTGTTATTATATACATACATACAGCATGTCCTCATTCCTAATACAGCTAATTAAGGAGAATTCTTAAACATAAATGGAAATTAATCATAAAACCAAACTATCTAGCTAGATCTAACTCAAGAACTAAATCATTTCTCAAAATGTCGGTGCCTGCCCACAAAAATACAAATTTAAAACATGCGGTATCGTATTACGTATGAAACTAAGTGGGTGATAATTTGAAAGAAAGAAAGAAAAAGAAAAGGAGGAGTAGGAGTAGTAGTAGTAGCACCGTACGTTTTATTAGTTTCTTCATTATCATTTAAAAATACAATAATTAAATAACACACACAAATGCATAACAATTATTTATTTAGAATTCAAAATCAAAAGATGGCACTTGAACCATGTTTTTCTCACCTTCAGACACGATTTCTGAAACCGCCGAGTGGTTTTTCAAGGCGGCGGTGGAGGGCAAACGGTTTTCCGGCACCTCCGACGGCGCCACGAGCGTGCCTTGACTGTAGAGAGCAGTGAGTTGATGAAAATAGGGGCATGTTCTTGAGTCAACCGACCGCTTTTTGTTAACATCCTTGGTTTTCCTGAAGTACTTATTTATGTTCTCCCATTTCTCCTTGCACCTCTTCGCACTCCTCTTGTAACCCATCTCCGACATCCCCTGCGAGATTCTCTCCCACAGAGGAGCCTTTGTCGTCGTCTGCTCCTTCTCCGCCTCGCCGCCATTGCTATACAGGCTGCATCTCAGGTTTATCAGCGCCAAAACCTCATCCCTCGGCCATCTCTTTCCGAGGTCGTCTTTCAAACAATTAGGGTTAATCTGAGAGCGTGCTAGGGTTTTGGTGTCGTTTTGGGTGTTGATGACATCATGATGAGAAGAAGTAGGAATAGGGTTTTGTGGAGAATCCTCTTCAAAGCAAGAATTATGAGTTGACGTGAACTGCTTCAACAGCTCGATGATTGTTGTCTGTCTATCTCCGGCAATGGCCTGTTCATGAGCCATACTTTCAAGCTCTCTGTTCAACCTTTCCATCTCTTGCTTCTTCCAAGCTTCTTCTTTTGCAACCTTTTCTTCATCTCTCTTCACCATATCTTCAAGAAGCTTGTTATGCATTTCCTCCTGCTGAGTCATCATGTTGCTCACAATTTTCTCGCACAACCCCTTAAGCATCTCAAACTTCTTCTTCCTCTTCCTCTTTCTTACTCTCCGATGCTCTTCCTCTTCCTCTGCCTCCAAACTCTGCCCCCTCAAGTTTTCATGGTCATGATGATGATCATTTGGTTTTTCCGTCTTTTGGTCGCCATGATATAGCTCTTCAAGCTCGCTAAGAAACCTATAGTTCTTGCTGTAGTTAATGTTGTTATTGAAATACCTACTCTCCTCTTCATATTTCTCCTTGCACTTCTCTCCACTCCTCTTGAAACCAAGCTCTGCTAACTTCCTGCACCAACCAATGTGTTAAAGACAGCATAATTAAGTGTATGTATATATATATGTGTGTGTGTGTGTGTGTGTGTGTATGTACCTTGAGACATGTTCCCAAGTGAATTCTGGGAGCCAATTCTCGACGCTAGATCTGATTCTCAAAAGTGCAAGGACTTCATCGTTACTCCATGGATCGAGGGGCTCAGAGATTGATCTCTGATGATGATGATGATCTGTTTCAATCTCCAAATTCACAGACACCGAGTTGTTTTGTTGCTTCTGTTCATGGTGTTTGTGGGGAGGAGGGGATTGGTGGTGCAACGGGTGCAAGAGGTTTGGCTGGAGGGGGAGTTGATGATGATGATGATGATGATGAGGAGGAGGAGGAGGAGGAGAAGGGTTGTTGTCGTAAGGATCGTAGGCAGCTGCAGGGAAGGTGTTGGGGGATGCAGAGGCGAGGAGAGGGAAGGAGAGAGGGAGAGGAAGTGAAGTTCTTGAGACTATGAATTGGTGGAACTGGTCTGGTAATCCATCAAACATTGTGTTTGTGCGTGTTTTTCCTTCTTCTTTACCTCTCCCCCGCCTCACCGTAAACTAGAAAAACGCTAGCAACAACACTACAAAACATCAACCTACCTAGCTTCTCCCATCCACCAACCCCTCTCTCTCTCTCTCTCTCTCTCTCTCTCATTTATCAAGGACTTTGTCCTATATCATGGAATAGAAAAGATATCCCACCACACCCTTTAAGAAGAAAGTGAAGTCACCCTCTTCAATGGGTAGAAATTATTGAATGCAAATGGAGGCTACATATACGGTGCAACTATTTAATCTCACGTCTATCTTGCGAGGAAACTATATATACATGGGATCCTTATTTAAAATGGATATCATCAGATTCATTTGAAGTTGGTGTATTTAATGAGTATACGAAATTAATGTTCTCACTTCCTTTAAAATAAATTAAATAATATAACATCATATACACCGTTGTTAGGTACATCAACTTTACTAGGAAATGAAATTAAGCAAGGAGGCTTGATCAAATTCATATTTTGGTTTAGAGATTTTAAAAACATATATGAACCGTACACATATTTGACTTCCATACATCCAAAAGATTAACATATGAAAATAAAAAATTTTCAAGGGGTAGCTCAATCGGCTAATGGCCACGCCTCATGAAGCAGAAGTCACTAGTTTAAATCTCCCACATTCTTTTCCCTCCCCTAGCTTGTGCGCCAACTCAGATATTCTAATTAAATCCAAATGTGGCAATGAATATAACTAGGACTGAGAGTCGGTTGGTAATGTCGGTGTCGATAGAAAAAATTGTGTTCTCGCATTTTGCACCGACAATGTTGGTAAAGTCGAAAATTTCACCGACTTATTCCGCCAACTTTTTGTTCCGTCACCGAATGGCGGTTGGTAATGTCGGAAAGTGAAAAAAATGGAAAATTGGTCGGCAAAGTCGGTCGGTGATTGAAGTCGATTCGGCTAGAAAAAACTCTTTCACCTACCGCACCGAAAAATTTGGAATATAAAAATTCATGCTTTCTCCCGTCTGTCATCTAGTCGGTCACAGTCGAAACTCGGTCGGTAGGCGGCGCTCGGTGAATTCGCACAGCCCTAAGTATAACATTTCTATTTGCTCAAGAAAAAAAGTATCAATTTGAGTGTGACATTATAAGAAATAGTAAATTTAGTTATTTAATTAATACTTTAATATTCTCATCGCTTGTTGGCTTAAACACCTGAAATATTATTTAATTGAAATAAAATAAACATCTAGCTCTAATATTACGTACCATTAAACGTGATTACAATCAATCTTAATTATAAGGTAATTATGCTTTTGGTTTATGTTTATGGATAGATGACATTCACGCCCCTGAGGTGAGAGTGGGGAAGAGAGGCAAATGGGGGTGGAAAGAAGATATATAGTTGAAATTTGTTTTTGGTCTCATATGGTGTATTTAGAATCCTATGGAGTAGCTGACGCTCATGATGGTGCAATTAACGGCAGCGGGATGGCAGGACACGTGAAAATATGCAGACACTGGGACCAATTATTTAAGAAGGGGGTGTTTTTATTCACATGCTACCAGCTCTACATTAACTATTGCACACCTTCATTCACAGCCCTTCTATTTGGCAATCATATCCTCACCAAATCTCTCATTATTGATGCTTATTTTGAGGGGCCACATTTTGAAAGGATCAGATCTACCAATGTGAACGCAGAGAATATTTCTATGGAAAATCATTCCCATAAATGAAAAATTCTCTCTCTTTTTTTTTTTTTTTTTCTTTTTTTTTAATCCAGGCAGCCTTGTTCTCCATAATATTGTTCTTCTTTTGTACCCAAATCCTAGGAAACTTCTCTGTTTTAAAAAGAAAGAAACATGTTATTTCTTCTGTTTCTATAATTTTTAAAAGGGAAAAAAAAAAGAAGAAATAAAATCAGTCTTCCTAGTTTATCTGATTTATAATTAGCTCCATGTGGTATTAAAATGAACACAAAAAATTTTAAAGTATAAATTCTAATAATGTAACACTGACTTAAATAAAATGCGTATCATGATTCTATTAATTATTACGTGTCGTATTATATTATCGGAATTTGTTAATTCAATTGACAAAATTTAACTGTACGAAGTAAATTGTTATTTTGACATACTTTAGAGATTTCTAAGTTCATTTTTATACCATGTAGAACTAATAGTAAATTAGGTAATATGTTTTTCATTTTTAAAAAGCATCCAAATTAAAAGATTAAGAATTGTATATAAACACATAATCAAAGTCCACAACAAACCCACGTGGAACTTTCCAACACCCATCTCAAGAAGACCAGACCACAAGTACAAAAAGCAACCTACGAAGCCAAATAGGCAATAAACTAATAATATATATAAACCAAGCTTTTATTCTGTGTTAAGGCATCTAATCCAAAAATTAGAGCAATTAATTAAGGTGTAGAGATCTGTCAATTACTTAGTACATACATTCATACCAGATTTCTGACACTGTCTGAGTTTAAATATCAGATATTGTAAAAGTAGGAGGACTCAAGAGAGATTGCAAGCTTTTTTTATATCAGATGGTTTCCTTCTTCTTTATTTATTTATTTATTTTTTTGTTCTTAAGTGTTAAATGTTAGGTTTTGACCAAGCAAGGACAATAATAAACGGAAAATTCTCTTGGACTCCCCTGAGCTTTGACCATTTGCCAAATAAGGATTTGTGCTTCTAAGGGAGAGGAATTCTCTAGTTGATCGCATTGTATTACATGAGAGATAAGATAGGGTTTAACCGACCCTCATCTAAGACTTAACTTTTGTAGACATATATTTTGATTTTTGTCTCTTTTTTAAAATTTCAATTTTGAACCTGACATAACTTTTATCTAACTTTGTACCACCTAAGGAAAAGTTGGGTCTTAGATAGGGCTCAATTGAGCTTCTATCATATCTCTTATTATCAGTGGCGGAGCCACTTGATGCATTGGGGATGCCTTTTTTTTTTTTTTTTAGGTGGAAAAAAAAAAAAATTACCTACCCAATACCCAAGACGACACGGCAACCCCAATTGCCCAAAGTCTAAGATGCTTAGACGCTCTCTCTCTGTTTCGTATTTTCTATCTCAGATGAGTTGGACTTTGTGCTCAAAGTAACTCCTCCTCTTTGACTCTCAGTCGTGTTTATGTTAGATTTTTGTTTTAGTTTCTTTCTTTCACCAAGTTTTAATTTTAGATTTTTCGATTTATTTTATCAATTTCTTGAGGTTGTATGGTGGAGATTTATTTTATCAATTTCATGACTTCGCAACAAAATAGAGGATGATTTTCTTGCAAATAGTTTAGTTCTCTATATTAAAAGGAAAATTGTTGAAAACTTCGATTTAGATTCGATACTTGATGATTTTGTACTTGTAAGAGACCATAAAGTGCAGTTCTAGACTCTTTTCTTTTTTTTTTTGTATTTCTGTCTTTTTGATATAATACCGACATGTTACATTTCTAATATATCAATTTGAGCATATATTTATGAACTTTTATAGATATTTTTTTGTGATGCATATATTGTGTGAATTATCAAATTTTTAGGGTGGAGAAAATTTTTAGGACACCAAAAAAAATTTTAGCAGCACCCCCAATAAGAATCCGCCACTGCTTATTATATAAATAACTTACTACTTGGTTTTGGAATTAATCTTTTCAAAACAGTTCTTTATATGGTATCAAAGTTCACATCTAATTTCTCCATCAAATGGTCGAGTCTAGCTAGCAACACTTTCGCTACCAACACTGTTGCTATCTCCTTCTCCATACCAAACATCAACCATCTTGTGATTACCAAATTAGACGACCAAAACTGCCTAGTTTGTGTCTGTTAGTTTCGTCCTATACTTCGCAATAATGATCTAATGGGCATTGTTGATAGCTAGCGCTGAGCCGTGCCCATCCAAATTCATTCCTAATCCCACTAAGGATGCTCCCAATCCCAAGTTCGTGCTTTGGGAAATGAAGGATCAATACCTCCTCAGTTGGTTCATTGCCACTCTTTCTAACAAAGTGGTCCCAATTTTTTGTGGGTCAGATACTTCACGACAGGTTTAGTCTGCCCTAGCCAATCGCTGTATATGCTTACCCATCTAGGGCTCGCATTAGCCACCTAAATCCAGATGAAAGCAGTGTACATGTGCTGTGAGCTCGATCTCTTTTATTTTGATAAAAATCTCCCTTTTTGTTGAATGGAAAGAGTAATCACATTCTAAATTTAACATAATAGCATACTAAGAGAAAAAAGTTTCTAAATAAGGATATATATTTTCACTTTTGTTCTAATGAAAAGACAAAAGGAGAGAGTTTTTCTTCTTGAAAGTCGTATAATTAATAGAGCTGAAAAGTATTCTAACATAAATACTTTTACACATTGCATGAGGCCTTCCCTTTCATATAAATAGCTAGTCATATGTTGTCTCCCCATATTCAAGAAACAATTTTTTGTATTTATATTTATAGCTTGTTTTCACCTAATAAACATTAAAATTTAGAAATCTTCATGAAATATAAATTTGTATCCCTTTGAATGGACTTTCCAACACCACCAATATTGTCTTGATCATCCGATCTTGAAATCTCAAGATAAGGCCGATTTATACCTTTCATCCTTTTTTTTTCATGAAATCAACAACTACTGGCTAGGTTTGCATCATCTATCAATATGGAATCCTATCACCAAAACCTTGTCTTTCCACTCCATGCCACTCAGTCCTTGTGATGATGCATTGACAATGAGATTTTTTTTTTTTTTTAAAACACTTGTCTCACATCCAAATTAAAACCGGAGGAAATGTAAGCAATTTAAATGCCAATTTTCATAAAGTACAGCAAAAACTTGGGGTTGAGTTGGATTTCTAAGTTGAACAAGAATAATAGAACTCTTCTCAGAAACATTTTGGAACATATCTTGAAATTAACATTATTTCCACCTTGCCAGTCTAGCTAGTATTTGATAGACTCAAGTGGGCAAAATCACTGATGCTCCAGCACATGCTTCCCCAACTTGATATGAGGATTGAAAGTGATATTTCATAACCTCTCTTGTCCTGCAACGTACAGTTTGGTGTTAAAGTACTTGCTCCGTAGGCCACTTTTAATTAGCTTCCACATGAACACATGACTAGGTTAACAGTTTATTACAAAGAACATATATATATATGAATGAAAACAGCCTCTCCCTAATCACCTCCTTTATGGTGTGAAAATGGTTTCTTCACTTCTAACAGTTGAGGTGAATTCAAGAATTTCTCTCCAGTCAAACATGACACACATAAGAGCTGCCCTAGCCAATTTAAAGCACCTTTCATTTACATAATGAATATAGCCTACTGCAGTACAAAAATCCAGTCTCCAGCCTATGCCTATAAATCAAGAATATTGTATTAAGCAATTCCCTTTACATTCTGCAGTATTTCTGTAGAAGTACAGTTATCTCTAGTACTAGTGATACTACTTTGAATAACCAGCCAGAAGCTGAATTTAGGCACACATTTCGAAAACCTAATTAAACGACTTTCATTGAAGGTCATATAAACTACGCATTCCAGAATTAGAATGCCATCTCCAACTCCCTTGTTGGATGACATCTAAAGCAATTTTTGTGTTGTAGAACTATAAATGGAACAACATCGATCTGGTACTTAGTTTTACTTTATATTTAAGGTAGAAATTATAGAACACTTTCAAGATCTCATTTTTCACAAGTTTGTAAACTTTTGCTATTTTACTTGAACGTGATCATAAAAACCGCACAGGAGGTGTGAAAATCGCAGGTACTCCTTTAAGTCTGACTAAGCTATAATCTGGCCCAGTCTTATCAAGGCATCAATAGAACTCAATGCAACTAATACTAATAGGATTGATGATTCTCATTTCAAGAGTCGAACTCTTAGTCTAGTACATGCATACCCATCCATTTTGGAGATTTCCTTAAGGCTATTGAATCACCACCATTTATGGTGTATTGAAAGTATTCAATTTGACTTGGTTGTATATGGATCGAATCTCAGAAAAGAGAAGGTGATAGCACTTGTCTCCCAGATTCTTGTTTCCTACGATGAGTTCATCTCGCGGAACAACTATTCATATGAAAGGACAAATATGCGAAAATTTTAAGTATCCATGATGTCTTTTATATATATATATATATATATATATATATATATATATATTGAGCCCACACCCTTTAATCGCTCTGTTAATTGAAAAGCATGAATTTGAAAAGAATTTTCAGCCAAAAGTGTTTGCCATGAGAATTTATAGTAATTGGCCTCATTATATATATGTGATCAATTATTCTGCTCAAGGCATTGAACATGATACACAACAAGATGCATTTTCCCATCATCAAACTTTGTGTAATTTGGAAGGTGGACAATCATATGAAGGTCGCTATGTGATACTTTAAAACCTCACATGCATGTTATGTGACTGAAAATGGTGGGTCATTTGGATCATAAATGTTAAGTGAAGATCTATTTTTTTTATTAAAAAAAAAAGAAAGAAAGTATTTTCTTCCAAATTAATGTGGCCGGCTGACTTCCTTCTAGAATTTCTCTCTCTTTTTTTTTTTTTTAGACAACACTAAGAACTTCAAGAGGAGGGAAGATTTAGATCTAGATCTCCCATCCTCCCCTTTCAAGGTAGCAGTGCTTGGTGTCTTCTCTGTAGGCTCTACTGGTCACCGTTTCGATCTGGCGGGTTGCTTCGAATCTTGTTTGTAGATTTAGATCTAGATCTAGTCTCTTCAACCTTAAATCTAATTGTCTTTTTCGGCCAAGGCGTGTCTTCCGAAGGGATGTCTATAATGCCGTGCTCCTCCACTACTGCTTATGATTTTTTTTATTTTGTTTGTCCTGGCCTTCGGGTTGAGAATGGAATACATCGGTGTGGGAGCTTAACTCTCACGGCCAAATTTTTAGTTTCTAATTTTTTTATTTTTTTTTTGGTATTTGGGCTACTCATGTCTTAAATCTAGTCTGCACGAAGCATATATGTTCCTTAAATGTAATTGTACCTGGGTTAGTGAAAGTTTGAAGTCATTTTTATAACTTTGTAACCTTCATAACTTTTGGCTATGATTTTTCAGAGCTTTATGCTCATGAAATTTTATTGATGAAATTTCTATATTTTTCAAAAAAAAAAAAAAATTGTTGCCGGCTGACCACATTTCCTTTGTGCCCTCTGCATTGTCTTGAATGGACAGATTGATTCATATATCTACTACCATTCATTTTGCCACCTGTTTATTCTTGTTGAAAATCAAGGAAAATAAATAAATAAATCAGGGTACGTAGCCTCTTGACATTTTTAGGCCATTAAGGTCAGATATGATATGGCTTCTCCACCCTGTTTGAAAGGTACTGCAAAGCCGACGCTCGCTTAATTTCTCTCTTTCTTTGTTTACTTCATCTACTTGGGAGTACCGAGTACGTGTTGTGAACAAGGGCTTGTCTTCAACAAATTGATGTCACTCAAGTAAACTAGCACTGATCAAGGCAAAAGCACAAATAAGAAAAGGCATATCTGTTATGATCTTGGTGGGGCCTATTTTGGGGTATGGGTGCTAAATTGAACTAACCTAGTATAAGTAACTTTCTGCGTTCCATTAGCTTTGGAGCTTTTGGCGTATTGGTTAGATACTTAACATTAGTATCAGAGCAAGCACTACATCACGTTGTTCAAATTTTAGAGAGTGCAACATCTGAAAATGGCTATATAAGTAAAAGCTGCCATAGAATGGGTGCAGACGGCGTCGCCACGCTTCCAATTTGGAGTATGAGCACTAGAATGGGCCAACCTAGTATGAAATAGGCTTAAGAGTAACTTTTCATGTTCCATCGACTCATAAGCTTTTGGCATATCAGTCAAATGCATAACATCTTTGGTATAGACCAGTGTTGTTTGAGGATTTAGGAACTATTTTGGAATAGGCTAGGGTAAGAAACGTTAGAAAGGGTGGCTGCTTTGAGAGAGCCATGGCTTCCTAATTGTAATACAAGATGAAAAAATATATTTTGACTGAAATATTACATGATGCTATTATTCAAGAAACGTAGGGTTTTATAGAGAAACCTTTACAAGATGCTAAAACCCTTACAAATATGATATCCCCTGCAAATCACCTTGCCAACTTGACATTATTCAAAAGGATATAATTGAAATACTATTACCCTAAATATCTCGTAAGAGATATTATTTTATTTGCATCTAATATAAGTTGATAACAATCCTACCCCGTTATGAAATACTTTTGTCCTCAACAGTCATGTTTGGAAGTTGCTTCGGCAAGCCTTTTTCTTCCATTAACAACATTCCCAGTTCCCCATCATCGTCCTCTTGGTTAGCCTCGATCATTAACAATCGTTTGCATGAGTTCCAAAAAACCCAATTCAAGGTCGTAAAAAATCAGGAAAAATTTAGAGAGAGAAGAAATTCGGCTGCAAAACCATGGTTGGGTAGAAAAAAGAACCAAATCATTTGACAAAATGTCTATTGGTTCCACTTCGACAGTCCCAGTAAGGTACTGGAAAACATAGTTCAGTTTTGCTATCACAAGTGAATGTGTTAAATCAGCAAACATGGATAGATAGATAGATAGAGAGAGAGAGTTTTCATAAAACAACAAACGACCATATACATTCAACAAGGTAAAATTTGTATCGTATAGCGGTCAAGTGGTCCTTGTTTTATCCTCTGGCTGTTCTTCCTTGGGGCATTAATTAGTGCTTACTCGGAAACAACACCATTGGGGGATGTCTTGTATGCCCGTAAACCGAGTCGCATCGAGCTCACTAGTTTAACGTTTTGTGAAATGCAACCTGCAGCAGTAAATAATGAGTTAATTGATATGTATGTAAACCTGCAACAAAAGTAAAGGCTTGCAGTTTCCATAACTAGTTGCAGGTGGGAGCTTTCAAATCTGATTTTAGTTTGGGTTCCTGGGATTAGTTATGTACGTCTTCTTTTATTAAACATACAAATAAAACTTATATATATTTACAAACAATTGCTAATCCAGTCATGTATCAAGCCTGCCCTAAGCATACATGCCTGCCCTAAGCATACATGGATGGACGGGTTCCATACATATTACTAAATAGGGTTAGATGGGTCTGAAGTAATAATATTCCTAACTTTAAGATCGATACAGGGTAGAGTTGATGTTGGTTAAGCACAGGCTAGATTCAATACCACAGATCTACACTATAGCATCCTTTAAATAGCAATGCTGCAAGTGCACTTACTACCACTCAATGCATATGGAAGCTGGCATATTAAACAAATGTGGCCCTTACGATAGACAAGAAATATGGCTCTTAGAAGTTTCTACTAGTAATTAGAAAGTAATATTAAAAAGGCCAATTGGCAATAATAAAAACTGCAGTAAAGTACATACAGATGTTGACGTCTTAAGAAGCTCTCTTATGGCCATTGTTGCATAACAAGATGCTGGGAGGGTAAAGCTCAACTTGAGAGCAAGCTGGGCATCTCTCTCACCCTTCGCTTCATTTTCATCTGATTGAAGCTTTATATCATTTTCAACGCTCTCTGATTGTTTTCTACAATCCAACAGATTGGTGTCCTCATTTCCATTGGCAGGGCCCTCCATTCTGACCATCTTCACAGGTTTAGACTTCGCAAATTTGTCCAAATCCGTCTCCACTAATGGTATATTACCATCAGTATATGTGAGTAACTCCCTGCAACAACGGAAAGAAAACTTTTATGAATATTATCTGAAAATCAACATACATTATTTTTATATTATAAAATAAAAGGGCATACCAATCAAAGTCAATTGGCCTTTGAAAAACCCGCCTATAACTTCCAGTCATATCAGTTATTGAGAATTCCCTAAAATCGCACACATGCAGAGCTCCAATAAGAACTAACCAAACAAGAGAGAGAGAGAGAGAGAGAGAGAGAGAGAGGGCGAATTCGAGGAAAGTTTTTGGTGACATACTTGACACTATGTACACTCTCCATCAAGCTGATTACATCCTGATAAACACATTAAACAACAGTTAACTAGAAAAAGGATATATCACCTATATATAAGGGAATAACAAAAGGATAAAAGTGCTCCCAAATCAACCCAAGTTGCTTATTGCCTGAAATTGGGCATGGTGATACTGACACAGCAGCTGTGGCAGTTGTATTTGTGTCCAAGGCATTGATATCCTATTAATCGTTTTATAAAAAAGTATATACCCATAATTTGAAAAGAAGACACCAACCACACAACATCACAAAGCAATTTTCCACTTTTTCTACCATGATCTAGTTTTTCCCCAAAAATGTACATGAACCATCCAAGACAAAGATGCCTGTCACTCCTCAGTATCTTGTTCCCATCTAATACTCCCTCATTTTTCATTCTTATATCCAGTCTATATAACGCTCATCCTAAGAAACATTTTAATTCCAAACCATTTTCCTATAGGTCCGACTTTTATTTAACTGCCATATCACTAACTAAAGCCTTTTTTTTATTTGGTAAAGTACTCATAAGATAAAGCCATATCTTGGAAAACTAATGAAAAATGAAATGGACCCAAGAAAAAGCATACTTTTTAATTCTGCATCACAAACAAATACCATGGTCTCATCTACACCAAACAGTATCAATATATCCTGTTTGTGTAACGGTTTGCACTTCCCTCAAATGCCTGTACTTCAAGGTCAAGCCAATCTATATTCTGATTGGTTAATTGCATCCCGACACTTGTCTTTGAATATACTATTTTCCAGTTGGCTTGCTGCTGTAATCAGGCATTTACTACACATCTAGAGAATAGACAAGTTGATTACTTTATCCCAAGAGCTAGGTACTAGGCCACACACCTTTCTCAGCCCTTTGGCCAAGATCAAGGTTTTGGTCTTTATTCTTCTCAGTTTCATACTTATCTTCACAAAAAGATGCATGCTTAACCTAAGAGGTAGAGATGCATTAAATTGGGCAGACCACTAACATGTAAATTGCTCAACTTAGAGATTATACGTTTTACTAATAATGTCAATAAGACCAGGTTTGGCAGCATGTTACGTTACAGAAGTCACAAGGTCCAGCAGGTTTCATTTTGGAGACAAACCTAACTTATGCCTGCAATATGTAGGTAATCTGTTGATGTGCCAGCCCAGCAGCTCAAATACTACTATTCCCAAGTACCAAGAAATAGTGAAACAGAAAATGATAAAATTGTATCATAAGGATAACATCAGTAAAATACAACTAACCTTTTTTGCCAAATCATGATAGACATTGGCAATGTCGTTAGCTGGATAAATTACCCTTGAACTGCAAAAACAGCCAACAAACAAGTCAGACAAGATAGAAACAATCTGAATAATGTCAAACCAGGTGAGAAAAGGTTAGTCTTCCCTCACCCAGGCATAGGGAGTACAACATCATCAATTGTATAATTTCCAGTAAGGATATCTTCTGCTGTTACAACCTGCCAGACGTGAAGAAGCAAAGCTCTCTTAAGATCCTCACCTTATATAAAGCATAAATATTGACATAAGTAGTGGAGTAGCTGATGGCCCAAAATACCATTCACATTTAGTTTCCATGAGTCAAAATGAGATAAAATAATATTTGCATATCCTTTTTTTATATATAAGTACTCAAAAAATTTATGTGGGAAAGGGCACAATCTAAGTAAAAAAGGAAGTATACAAGAGAAACACCTAACCAGAAAAAACCCAAAAGAGCAAGAAGATCAGGAAAATTAGAAATATTTAAACAATCATAGACAGTTATCCACTGGTAAAGAGTCTTGAAGAAGGTCTTTATCTCCGCCAGCGTCCTCTAATGCCGACCAGAATCCAGCTAATTTTCGTCAGCTTCAGGCCCTGTACCTAATGACAAGCCTAATAGTAATTTTCATTTTGGGTAGCACCCAGCTTCAGAGCTCTCACCAATTAGTTATAGCATTCAACAACCATGTACACACAGTCATTAATTATCAGCTGGTTCTTTTTTATCTCCTATATGCTTAAAGAACCAATAGGCAACTTTGAACATCAGCAAATTTATTTCTACCGAATGAAATGGATTTATAGTTCTTTCTTGTAACTTGAGAAACACAAAACAATTACATGTTTAGATTTCTTCTACATCAAATCTCACTGGGCAGTGTGAAATGAAATGATTCTGGATAAAAATCTAACTAAACATAATTTACATTTTAAGATGTGAATAGATTAAACTATGAATGCAAAGAACCCTCGGTTTAGATTTGAGAGCTAGTTTCACTAGAGAAAACACGCATAGGACAACAAAGGAAAAAGAATTGTACAAAACTAAACCAGAGGAGATACTCCCAAAGGCACACCTTACAAGTTAGGTTGGCTATTAGTATGGAAATGTCTCAAGAAGCTCACTGATGGTCTCACTAGCAGATATTTTGTTTCTGTTTTCTTTTCTCCCCTTTTTGATAAGTGAACAACTAATGAATTTGTATTTCTTCCTTGTAAGACGCAAATTATGTAATCAGATCTCTCCAAAATAATATTTTGCAGGGCCATGTAAAATGGTGAGAAATTGTATAAGAAAATAATTAAAGCTTTAGCATCTTAAAAATATTTCAGATATCAAGGAGTTGCTTAACTATAAAACACTATGTACAACTTCGGAGGAAAAAGCATTATACCGACCTGAACCAGAAAGAGATGCTACTTGAGAATCCTAATCGATATGTTGGGTATTAATAGTAGAAAACTTTGAATTATAGGTCTATGATAGAATATCAAACCTTCACACTATTGTTTATTTCTTCTGGAAGATCTGCTCCAGCAATTTCATCTAGATTATTAGAATCACATGCATCATTGCCGTTGTCATCTTCGCATTCAGAATTGACACATCCTGTCACCCTTTCAGTATCATCTCCTTTACAATATACCAAGTCTCCCAACACAACTTGGTCAGCTCCTGGACATGGTGGAATAAGATTGAAAGAAAAATAAAGATTAGAAAATGAAAAGTGACAAACTATTTGTAATAGTCTCGGCAATAAAGATGATGGCATGACAACATAACATCACATTTTTTTATGCATATGCGTACAGAAAGGCCCCAGAAATTTATACTCTGAAATACAAATGATAGCATACCATATTTTTGCACTCTCATGCTTGCTGCATGGTTCCACAAATAGCTTTGGTAACTATGTACATACCTGGACATTAAGGGAGTATAACATTACAAAAGTTGGAAATCAAAAAAGTTTGAGGTTTAATGATATAGTCTGGCCTCTCTCTTCATTGTGTCTGTCTGTGTGTGTGTGTGTGTGTGTGTGTGTGAGAGAGAGAGAGAGAGAGAGAGCACAGAATAAGCAGAGATTTGAATTTCTCCTGGTATCTCTACACTAGGGTTTGGTTTCAAGAGAAGGGGCAGAACAGAAAGGAAAGAGAGGAAGGGAACAAAAGGGAAGATTCCCTTCAACTTTTTGGTCGCTTAGAGCAAATTCGAGGAAAATGGAATTGTATTAATGGGTCCCACAACAATTGAAAATTAAGCATTCTTTTTCTCCCCGTGCCTTCATTTCCTCCCAATTTGAGGAAACACAATGGTAGGCTCAGAGGGAAAGGGAATCCCTCCTACCCTCCCTCCCCTCACTTTCCACCCAACCAAAGAAAGGAAACAAACTATCCTCCAACCCTTTTCCCTCCACCCTCTTCCTTTCCCTCCCCATTCCCCCACCCCCAAACATGGTGCTAATCCCCATGTGAAATGATAAAGATTGTATTGAGTTATCTTGGCATTACTGCATATTTCTATTAGTTTCTTTTTCTCAGATATCTATAACAATTTACCAGTTTCATGCAGCAGTGAATTGATGTTTTCATTCACATAATCAAGTTCGTTGCCTGCAGGAGGCCAATGCCAGCAGTAATAGGCTCTTTCCTGTTAAAATTTTATGAATTTTGTCCAAAAGAGAAAGATTTAGATGCCAAAGGATTGGAACTCTTCTTGACAACTTTGTACTGGAGTAAAACATTTGCCACTATCTACAAATCATAAAGTTTTTTTGTAACTAGAAGCAAATATTCCCTCCCAGCTAAAATCTAAGAAGCAGAATCAACCATAAAATCCACCTTCACTCTTTGGGCAACTGAACTTTCACCAACATGGGGAATTTGTATCATTTTCACAAGAAAGCAAACACTAGTGCCAGTATTAGCAACAGCAGGTAACTGGGATTTCATAAACATAAAACTCGTGAACATGATTAGATGCACAAGTTAAACCTGTGGCATTAATGCATAACTAACTAGTTTGTTACACCATTTGGGTAACATTTCTGGCACCCAAAAATATTTCGTTATGTAATTATGAGAGTACATGAGAAATTTTATATATATAAGTAAACGCAATTTATTATAAAGCGCAAAGGCGCAGCCCAAGTACACGGAAAGTATACAAGAGAAACCCATAGCTAGTAGAAGAAGAAAAATCAAGAAAAACAAGAAAGTTAGAAATGTTTTAAGTCCATGGCAACTGTCCAGTGATATAGAGTCTTAAAGAAAAAATCCTTAAGCTCCTCTACTGTCCATTCACATTCTTTAAAACTCCTATCATTTCTCTCCCTCCAAATGCACCACATAAGGCAAGACGGAACCATCTTCCGCATAATATTCTTCTGACTTCTACCAAAAAAACCCTATCAAGCAAGCAAAAATATCTACCACTTAATGAATAACGAGGCATAACCCACAGCAACCCTACAAGGCTAAAGATGGTATTCCGTAGGGCATTAGCTATCTCACCATGTAGTAAAAGGTGATCCACTGACTACCCATTGTTCTTACACAAACAACACCAATCAACTACGATGAGATGTCGCTTTCTAAGATTATAAATGGTTAAAATCTTCCCTAACACAGCCGACCAAGAAAAGAAAACCACTCTCAGAGGAGCCTTATTCTGCCAAACACTCCTCCAAGGGAAATGAGTGCTATCGTGAGGAACAAGGACATTGTAGTATGATTTAACCTCAAACAACCCTCTCTTGGAAGGTACCCAATAAAGGTTGTCTTCACCACCCGTTTAAATCTAAGTATAACAAATTGAAGAACGAGGTAAAGAGATTCACCTCCTAATCTCAAACCGCTCTGAAAAAGCTAATATTACATTAATGAGTCACTAGAAAACTCCAAAGGATCTGCCACAAGAGCATCCTTCCGACGGATCAAAAGAAACAAGTATGAAAAAGCTACCTTGAGGGCCTAATCCCCATACCACACATCATACCACAATCTAATCATGGAGCCATCACCAACCTCAAAACTAGTGTGACTATAAAACTCCCCCAACCCCTCCTGATATTCTTTCAAAGCCCCATTGTGAGCTGGCGTGTGCCTTATGGAATGCTTTCTTCAATCTCTTTGGGCTTTCTTGGGTTATTCCTAGAAGAGTTTTTGACTTGTATGCATGTTGATGGACTACTAGTAGCTCTCGAAGTGTTGTTGTGTGGAAGATGGTGCCTTCTTGTATTTTATGGCGTATTTGGAGGGAAATGAATGATAGGAGTTTCGAAAATCGTGAGAGGACGATGGAAGAGCTTAAGTCTTTCTTTGTCAATATTCTTTATTTGAGGATAGCTACTTAAATTTTTCCTTTGGTCCTAAGTTTTCATGGTTTTCTTGTTCTTTTTTCTTCTTCTAGCTATGTGTTTTCTCTTGTATGCTTCCTAGGTACTTGGAAGTGCCTTACGCTTTTAATGATATCTTGATTACTTATAAAAAAATTATAAAAAAATTAAAGAAAATATATTCTTCCAAAACCCACCCCATACGCCCCGTGAACATTATTAGAACACCACCCACCCCACACGGTACCATATTTAGAATCACCAACCACCTTCTATAAGGCATCTCTCTCACGAACGTAACACCAAAGCCACTTCCCCAACAGCGCTCAATTGAATGAAAGTAAATTACGGACCCCCAACCCTCCTTCAAAGACCAAAGTTCAGAGAACACACCTTAGGCCAACTAACCAAATGAAATTTAAACTCATCACCAATACCACCCCACAAAAAGTCTCATTGGAACTTCTCTATGCAAGTAAGTAGGCATATTAGATAAAGTAATTTTGATCAAGGTTGCCCTCCCACCCTTTGATAAATACATCATCTTCCATCCTTCCAAACAACGCTCTATCTTCTCAATAATGCTATCCCAAATAGATTTGGCCTTAAACGAAGCTCCCAGCGAAAGGCCTAGATATTTCAAAGGTAGAGAAGAAACCCTACAACCCAAAATGTTAGCTAAACCTTCCACATTGTTGACGTTGCCAATGGGAACCAACTCTGATTTAACCAGATTAATTCTCAACCCTAAAATTGCTTCAATGCATATGAATATTTAGAGCTTATTTAGCGCCCCTTCTGCGCTTTTTGGTATATACAACATTACTTATAAAAAATAAAAAAATAAAAAAGCATATGAATAAACAATGGAAATTCATTGCGAAGATGATCTAGATTTGCCTTGCAAGGTGGGAAATGTTTAGCATCAACATTCCTAAATCCCACTGAAAAGCCTAAAAATAGACCCCCGCTCACCATTGCAGAAAACATTCTACTTAATGCCTCCATAACAATAATAAACAAATACGAAAACAGAGGGTCTCCCTGTCTCCAGCCACGGGAACTACTAAAGAAGCCCGTCAGAGTGCCGCTCACCAAAACATAAATATTCATAAACCAATGTCCAAGGATAACAAAATGGACACATAAACCTTCTCATAAATTTATGGGAAAAGATACAAAATTAAAGACTAAGTTAGATTTGGGTCCCTCTAAGTTTCGAGTAGTTGTCAATTTGGCCCCTCTTATTTAATTTTAGCAAGTCATCCTTAACTTTCAAACTGATGTCAATTTAGTCCTTTTGTTCATCTCCGTTAATGTAGGATCCATTAGACCTTATGTGAGCCATACATCATAATCAAAACAACATTGTACAGTATTGGTAAAAAAAAAAAAAAGGAAAACAGGGAAATTAAAAAAGAGAATAATAAAGGAAGAGTAGTTAAACAGAAAAGGAAGAGTAGATCTAGGTGTTTGAATGAGACAAGAAAAATGGAAAAAGGGGAAGCCACAAATATGACCTGCAACATAATGGCCAATGTGGAGGCCTCAATGTTTTTTAGGGATGGGATGGGGTAGGATCACAATGGGACTAGGTAGTTTAGAACTGGAAAAGGCAGTGTGTGATACACACTGGGATAATCACTTACATCATTCTCAAAGTCCTAGGTATCGATTTCAGAGCCTGCAAGTAGTTCCCAGGACATTTCTTCAAGCACTGCAGCTGTATGAGATTATAATGAAGACAGTGCAACTTTTATCAGGACTGACAAGAATCTTTCTTCAGAACTATCAAGTAGAATATATGGCCATCAAATAGACATGGGAAACCACCAACAGGCATTGCAGTGAAGATATTGTAGGAAAGGAAAAGTCAACATACCGGACAAATTAGATTACAAGAAACTAGTATACAGAAAAGGATAATGAAAACATTAAATATTAGCAGAAGCCAAGAAGAAGAAAGCTATCATAAGCAACCAAAGTTGAAATCTTACTATAGCCCTTTCAGCGACCAGATGTCGAGGTAACTGCCTCAGAGTCCCTTCGATATCATTACTTTCCTTGTAATATTCCCGTGCCTTTGCTACTGCATCTCGTTGTATTAAAATTTCAGTTAAGAAAAACATGTGGAAATTGTTCTTGTAATGCCATAGAGAATGTGAAAAACCACTTGAGTCAGAAATAGGTGAGTATAAAAATTTGCCTCACAAAATACCGAAACAATAAAAGGATATCCCCTTCTCTTGGATCAAGAATCATGCTTACAACAGCCTTCCACTCTCCTCGAAGTAATGTAGCTCCAATTAGGTGAGTTGGCACAGAACCACTTCCAAAACGCTGATTTCATTTACACACATTTCAATAAATTTTTTGCCAAGAAACAAAAACTGACCCCTATACATTCAGAGACTAAGCTTTTTGGTCCCTTAGGTGGTCCAAGTCATGCAGTTCTAAGGGACTTCAGCACCAACTGACACCAGCAAAAAAGATTGCAGTAACCATTAACCAATGCCTTTAAATGTCAGACTTCTCTATTTTAATAGAAACAAGATCTCATCAACACAAACAGGTCTAATGAGGTCAACTATAGACTTCCAACATAATCCAAAATTAATATACTTTTTTTTCAAATGACAAGTACACTTCTGAAAAGGAGCTAGGTCAATGTCAGAAATGTGTTGGAGACTCTAAAATACCATTTTTATTTTTGGATGAATTGAAGAGTAAAACACTTTTGAGAGACAATAAGGCATGCACCAACACCGCAGATATGTCTACGTTAAAATTAATTATTTGATTTTACAAAATCGATCTTTGGTTGAAATTGGTATGGTTTTACATTCAAAGGAGCAGTGCATCTACCTTACAAGCATAAGGTGTGTAGCATGGGATATCTTAGGCTGTGTTTAAGCAGATGAGAATGACCAACTGTATAAGGAATCTTAGGCCAGACAATAAAGCAAATGATGACTAAGAAAGTACTTGTAAACCAAAGTAGTTTATAAACCCAAGCCTTCCCAAGGCATCTGCAGATGCTTTGATGCTATCTTCAGAATCTGCAACAACCCCTCTGAGAAGATAGGTGAGTGCAGTGAGTGGAAAACAGAAGATGTTGAACCATGAGAATACCACATGGATTAATGAAAATATAATTCGATTAAGGAAAAACCTCTACCGCAATGTGACTGTAAATCTGTTTCCCATGAGCTGGCCAAGAAGAAGTCCTTCCTTGACATAGCTGGACAATAATACAGCTCTAACGTATGAATGCATTGTGCACCAAAAAGGCAGGAAAACCAAGATATTAGAACTCATCAACCTTACCAGAAGTCACCGACTTTGATACCAATCAACCTTTCATTAAGAGCGGCTAATTTAGTTGCATGCTGCTTGAAAACAGTTACCTGGAAAAACAAAAAAGAACTACTCTACTGAAGGCATCTGAGTCCAAATGAAGTGTCATTTTTAAGTAGTCAACATCTTTCAGCTACCACTTGTACTTCAAATGCCCAGACTTAGATTAAAAAAGATGTGGAGAAGCAACTAATATTATCAAACAGATAAATTTGCAACACTTGAAATGTAAATAAATCAGGAGTATGATTCTCGGGCAGCTTTTTATGGCAAAGGAACATGACCCATGGGACAAGCTACCAACTCCTCTTTACTGTGCTCATGGACAATTTAATTTGCCAACCCATTTAATCTGCAGATATGGTAAATTCATATTTAACCAAGATAACTTGTGAACTGATTTCAATGGGCATGAATTCATCTGGCTATATGGGAAGCCATCCCTACTTTACTAATGTGGAGCATTTGGAGAGAAAGAAATCGACATCTTTTCGAAGACCGCGAATCTAATGTGCTACAACTAAAATCCTCCTTCTTGAGCTCCCTTTTAGATTGGGCTGTAACTTTTGCTCCTAATTTCTCTTCCTCTAGTATTGTAGATCTTGCTACCTTTTTAGATTTTCGATCCCATTAGGGTGGTTGCTTCTCTTGTATTCTTTTCATGTACACGAGCCTTTCTTCTTCTTCAATAAATTATAATTCATCAAAAAAATGGGCACGAATTCATCTTTTTTTTCACTAATATAGAATAGCTTTGAAAGAATAGGAACTTAAAACTTGGATGTGGAACTTGGATTCAATGCATAGAGACCACCACTCCACAAGCTCTTGTGGATTATTTGCAATTTATTTAAAGATTTTCGATCTCTACAAACATAGATATACAGACTTCTGTATAAGCAAATTAGCAGGTTGTGGACCATATAATATTACCAAAAAGGCCGCTCAGTATCATGTTCTATACTGGAGACCAAATCAGCAGGTTTGTGTACCATACATGTACAGACTTCTGTATACGCAAATCAGCAGGTTGTGGACCATATAATATTACCACAATGGCCTCTCTCAGTATCGTGGTCTACATCCGGGGTTACTCTGCTTATGACTAGGAATTGCCCATAACTGCATGGCCTCAACTCAAGAATTTCCTTTCCCCATGCTAGCAGACAATTATATTATAATCAGAACTGATGACAACATCACAACTTTTGAAAAATTATTACAACCTTAAAAAGAAGAAATCCAGACCAGCCTATTTATTAGGGAATGAAAGACAAAAAGGGAGAAAAATATATGATTAGTAAAAATACATGAGAAAACACTCTTAGGTATATTTTTATTACTTGGTTTTTTTTTTCTTGGTCTGAGAGCATGTCCTAAGAGTATAACCAAAGAAGTGTAATTCTTCTCTATTATCTCATAGAAGATGAGACAATCTAACATTTAGTCATAGAAACCACTTAGCACTGGCATGCAATAGGAAGATTTCAGCTTCTTTAAAGCACAAACTAAAGAGATACATATCTGATGCTGATTATTTGGAGGCCTGGCTTATGTTACATTAACATGAAAGGGAATCTGTTAAGCATAGGTCCTTGCATGAATATAAAAAAGCAGAAAACTTTTTTGCAATAAAGTAACTATTCTGGTAAGTTATATATGTGCCCAGTGGGTCTAAACACATGACCTCAACAAGCACTTGGTTCTTGAAGGGGGAGGAGTTATTTGAGTTAAACCTCATTGACAACTTTTTTTTTTTGATAAGTAAAACAATGTAGTAACTATTTTTAAAAATAAAAAATAAAGGGCACGGAATGCTTTCAGTTCAAGAGTACATCAAACAGCAGATATGTAACAATGCATAGTTATTATTCGATGCATCACAAGTGTAAACAACATAGCACATATTTTCTATTTTTCAGCAGGCCTATATCTGTCTAATCCATTTAACGAGTAATCTCTTTATTCTAGTTTACATCAATCACGCTCTTGACAAAGCAAAACTCTACTCTGTTCAGTCAACAACCATAAAGGACTCCTGAAAAGATATCCCCACAACAACATAAACAGAAAAAGGCATCTATGTGGAATAACTCCATGTAGAATCTTATGCCGTGGTAATCACTATCATGGAGCTGCATGAATTTATTAGGGTTGGTTTTGCATTACCCATTTTTCCTTACATGAAAAATCCTTGTTTCAATCAAACAAAGAATTTATGGTCACATAATTAAGACCCCATTTGGTAGGGCTTTCCATGCCTTCTCTCCTTTGCTTCAGCTTTAAAAAGTAGAAGCTACTTTCACAGCATTCGCAAAGTTGCTTGGGCTTTTTAAGGCAACTCTTGAGAAGCCATCCAAGGGTACCTTCTAAAAGCTGCTTCTACTTTCTTACTACAAAAGCTCCGCCCTACGAAACTGGCCCTAAGTCCACAAATACACACCTAGAGGCAGAACACGTCAATTGTTATTATAGTATTGTGAAACTCGCAAAGTTCCAAATGCTCTTGAGGCACAAACACTCACGTCACAATTCATTTACATTTGAGCTTCTGTGTCTAATGCCTTACATTTTCTAAGGGCCATGCCTTACCACATCACAATTAAGTCTTTTTTCTTCAAAACTTTGTATCTTTGGACAGTTGCTTATATTTCTCCTTTAATAGTGAGTTATAGTGATTTCCTTGGTTTTTTGTTCCTTCTAGTTAGGTACTACCTCCTGTATACTTCATGTGTACTTAGGGGTGCCTTTACGCTTTTAATGATATTTTCCAATTACTTATCAAAAAGGGTCATGCCTAATACATTTTTTTTTTCACTTTCCACATTATACAGAATCTGTAAGAGATGATTCACCATACCAAGGCATTCTAAAAAGCAGGGAAGCGTGCCACTAGGGAAAGTTATGCATTTCATAGACAGAGGCACATATTTGGTGCAGCATAAGGATCATTATTCAAATGCTAGCAGTGTTACTAAGGGATCACTTGATTGTGTTCATTTTCAATCTAACCAAATTAATGCCTCATACTGTTGTGTGGTTAAAGACAACCAAGTCTTGCTTCTATTGGACCTGGGGTTGGACTAGTTGTAGCCTTAGCGCTTTTATTCGTGAAACCCTTTATTTGATCCCATAACAATACGTATTTTTCCTTAGTTTATTTCCTTGGACTTACTGCTCTCACTTTTTCGAATGATATTAAGATTTCACTCCTACAATTATTTATTTGTTGGGACAATAACCTAAGGGAAGGACTGATTGGAGCTTGAGGGTTTAATAAAGAACTGAAAAATGAACATATCTTCTAGATCAAAAAAGAAAAAAATAAGCAAACAACATCCAAAGGGCATGAGGAGCAGGAATGGCAAGAATGAATTACCCTTTGAGTTGAGATTGAGCGCTTATCCTTCGTACCCGAGAACCCAAATGACCTTGGCTGTGAAAAACATACCAATGAACTCAGGAGGAATATGTTAAATAAACATGATTATCAAGTTTTACATTTGAGCACTGACTGAAAAAAAGGTCATCAAAATATGCAACAAATGACCATCAGAACCCATGATTGGACAAAGATACAGAGGCAGGTCACTGGATACAGCTAATCAACAAAATTAAAGGCACAAGGCCACAGATATATCATGCATGTGTGCATGATTGTGGAATCATCGTATCAAACATCTATGTTTAACAATGTTTAAGTGTATATGCAAAGAAGAGAGCAACAGAGAAAAGACAGTGATAAGATACAAAACCCATAGGGTTCGTTTGATAAAACATTTTAAATGTTTTTTTTTTTTGGGTTGTGATGTGCAATAATGGTAAAAGTAATTTTGAGTGTTTTGTGTGTTAAGTTAATGAGTTGTTCTGCTTTTTTGCTAAAAAAGCAACAAAAAAAAACTGTCCTAAAAAGCATTGCCAAACGAGGCGGCTTCTCTTGTATACTTCCTATGTACATAGGGTGCCTTACGCTTTTAATGATATCTCATACATAGTGAGTTCCATAACCAAATGCATCTAATAAAGTTATTCCTCACTTATCAAAAAACAATTCCTTGTGCTTACTGAAGACAAGAACCAAGAAAATTCAACAACCGTCCAAAGCTGTGTCAAACAAAGGTTTCATGCCCCAACACCAAATCTAAGTGGAGAAAAATGTCCCACAAACCATAGATCAGAGCCGATAGTCAGAGAAAAAGAAGACAAAAAGATGGGGATAATAATAATAATAAAGAAGAAGAAGAAGAAGAAGAAGAAGAAGCTCTGGAATAACTCTTTGGTTATCATGACGATCCTTATATTCCATTCTAGCAAGCAGGCCAAAGCTAATTCATTTCCAATACAAAAGAATTTGACATACCTGGATGCCAAGCATCTTTCCCATCAGTCCTAAGGCCTCCTGTGTCTCCTTATTCTCCTTGTACAGATGAAATCTGAGTATTTATATTGAAAGAATATTTCAGCTTTTGTTCAAAAACCACCTAAAACACACCATGGCATGAATAAGGGAGCTTTCGAAGGTAAAAATCTTTAATGAGCAAAGAAGAAATGCTTCTCCTACATTACCTATTAATTTCCTTCCTGATCCAAAACAATTCTCATTGCATATCTTACATTGATGCATTTTATTTTAACAACAGAAGTTCAATGGTTTTGCTGTCCCAAACACGAAACATAGTATATAACCCATGCCAGATCTGGTTCTTTAATTCATGAAGAGTTTAAATCTTTAACAAACATTTGACTGGCAGAAATATGTATATGAGAACCACAATAAAACTGGGATCTGCGGCTCTATCACCTGAGGAACTTGCCAACATTTTCCGGCCAATTTTCTGAACCTCTGCTATCAAAGGGCTTATCACCTCTTTCTTTCCGTTTCTTGGAGTTTTTGCCTTTATTGTTATGACCTCCATTATTTAATCTCACGCGAATACATTTTGATGAGGCATCTGGTCCATCAACCACGTCGGTGACAAGGAATTTGAAGTTCTGCTTAAAAAAATTATGCATTGCCTGAAAGACAGAAAAAGTGAATGACAAATGATATGTTAACAGAGAAGAGAAACTTGAACTTTAAGTTTACTAAGTACAGTCTGAAACAGAATCGAACCGAACCTAGACTTGGCAATCAACTGTGGAACCCAAGTTCAAGCTTAAAGTGGCAGGACAACAAAGCAAACCAAACCAATTCTATTGAGGTCCTGTCAATTAAGTTCGACTTCAGCATGTACTGAAGCATATACATGCATTCTTTTCTTATTAAGCCTTTCACCAAACCTCTCAAGCCCTCAACCCAAAAGCAAACCACCTGTTAAGGTTGGGTACTAACAAAAAAGATAAAAATAAATAGAATGAGGTCAAACTCCAAAACTAACCGTTCGGTGAGATTTATCAGAATCTGGGGAAAGAATAATTGGCCGCACGCTGTCTTCAACACCAGAATTAATTTGACTAATAAAATCTTCCAAACGCTTGGCATCAGCATCACCAGCTAGAGATCTAAACTTATCGATCCCAGAAGCATAACTTTTATTATTAGCTGTATCATCTATCATTGTCACAGTTTCCTCACCAATCTGAATAAATATAACATTGCACTATAATCAAAACAAATATGGTTAAAGTTATAAAATGAAATGAATCCATCAACTATTCAAGCCTAATTACCTCTGGTGGGGCATCCAAGGAGGTCAAATGAACAACCTTCCCTTCCATATCTACTTCATTTACAATAAAATCAGAATACCTAGATCAAATTCAAAGAGAGATAAATAAATAACTTGATACAATTACAATACAGCACCAAACAACTGTCCTATGGCATAGGCGTGTTTCTACAACTGTCTTATAAGTAAAGTAGAATCATATAGAACTGCTTAACCGATTTATAATACATGGTAACACAAAGATGACAGCATAAGAAATATTATAAAGTTTACAAGAAAGCTAAAATCACTGAATTAATGCTAATTCTTCCACAAACCCAAAGAAAATTGTAAGAAAGTATATATAGGCATATATATAGACACATGCAGACCTACGTAGATACACTCACATATACATATAAAAGGAAAAAGACAGTATTTTTGGAAATACTGTTCGGTTAGTGAGAAAAAACAGAGGAAAAAGAATATCAAAGAAACTATTGACAAGCATCAATCAAGCCATATAATTTCAGTTTGTTTACTTTTCATTCATTTCTCAGCAGTCAAGCAGAGCAGAAATCTCAAAACTTCTAAGCAGATAATTCCAATGCATGAACAAGAAATAGGTAAACGAAACACTCAAACTTCTTATTAAAACCTTTGCTTGAGAATGCCACGAAAGCCAGGGAGCTTTGAGATGTAGCAGGAGATTCCGACGTCAGATTCGTCTACGGTTTTTGATGCCATTACGCTTTTCGACGATCTTCTGATGGCGGTGGGGTTGCTGAGCAGAAGGGGTTTAGAGCAGAGAAGCACGGCGTTTATGCCGCATGGTGACATAGGGGTTTTACCGTTTCACTCCAAAACGCAGCGTTTATCAACATAGGGGTTTTACCGTTTTACATTGCCTTGTCAAAGTCCAAGCAAGCTTCGGTTTTTTTATTATTATTATTTTTAAGTTTTTTTTAAAAAAAAAAAAAAAATTATATTTTTGGAAAACTTTGTCAAAATTTTTTTTTAGAGGAACAGCTATTCCTCAATGTAATAGATTAGTTATTCTCATATGAATAATTATTCACAAGAATATGACCGTACCAAACAAAGTAATGATTATTCTATATAAATAGCCATTATATTTTATGAGTCTATTTCGCAATCCAAACGAGGCCCTAGTGCCGTTGTGTCGGTTAAAAAATAGTTTATATGGACTCAAGCAAGCACTATGACGATCGTATAAGAATTTTTATTAGTTTATGGTTAAACACTAGTATGGTATTATTTCCTTTGATCATTGTGTGTTTGTTGATAAGTTATATGATGGATAATTTACTATTGTTATATGTAGATGACATGTTGATAATTATGTAAGAAATTTCATTTAAAGTATGTCCCTTATGTCACATATATTATCGTAATTATAAAATATATATAATTACGGTGTTCAGTAATTTATTCCAATTAAAGCTTATTGTGTAAATCAAATATTCTGAATTAAATTACTGATTTAATTATTGAGGAACAAGTATTTGATTTCAATCAAATATTCTGAATTAAATCACTGATTTAATTCTTGTGGAACAAGTATTTGATTTCATTAAAGATTTTATTTTTGTGGAATCAATTAGCTGTATTGATTTGATTTTTATTCATTGATGGGATGAATAATTAAGGTAACATCTCTAATTGAGGGTCCCCTGACCTACCTATAAATAAGACATGTGTATTCCATCAATTGGCACTCACTGCAGGTAGGCATAGGTCAGAAGAACCTCTCAATATTTTTTGTTTTCTAGATTTGTTTCTGTGAAGCTGTTCTTCAATTTGAGTAAAGCATGGCTAGAGGTATTTATATAATTATTCATTCCACTGCTAATTTTATTGTCAATTAGCATTTAATTATATATTGCATTATTACATGTGGTATCAGAGCCTTCTCTAGGCCATATTTGTTCAGCATTAAGTTAATTGTTTTTTCCAATAATTATTGTGAACGTTATGTTTTTATATATTATTCGTTCACACACTATTGCAATAAGGCATGAGAATTTGTTTTTTCTCTTTTATACGAGTATCTAGAAAGACTAGAATGCTTTGTATATGAATATTTGTTTTTTTGGTTCTTTTGGATATACTGTTCTATTTGGACTTAAAAAACTAACAATTTTTTGGATGTTGCCGGAGAGAGCCTTGACCACATTGCCCTTGTCCCTGTACGAGAACTCTTGGACCAAAATCAGTCTGGTTCTAGCCCCACCCATAGGCACTAATGCCACCGGTGTGCTTCGGTTTCTAAATCCTCACAGCAGCAGCGTTGGCCGCATAGGGTGAGCGCCGGCGGCCCGATGCAGACCGCCTGTGACTCCAAGCAGCAGCAATCCCGTACAGGCTGCCTGTGGGTAACGGAGCCACTAGTTCCCTCTGCCGTCAGTGGCATTTTGCCGCGTACAATGAGGAGTGGTCCATCACGGGCTGCCCATAAGGATTAACGGTGACGGCAAAAGATCCTGGTGGAAGATTGTGTGGGTAATGGCGATTTTGGTCGCCTGGGGCCACTATGCGGTGGCCTTCCACGGCTGCCGCATGGAGCAAGCGGCGCGGCCCACCTGTGAAAGGAGAACGGCGGCAACTCTAACTAGTTGCCTGTTGGCTGGATGAGACGACCCACTCTAATGGTTGCCGATCTCAGATGGCTGTTGGGTGGCGGCTCTGGGTGGCCGTCGCATAAGGAAGGTTCTGGGGCAGCGCCGGCGGCATATGGGGAAGAAAGATGGGCGACGGCTAGGTTTGGGGTATTTCCGGGTTGGGGAGTTAAGGATCTGGGTAGGGTTTTTTAACCCATAAGGAAACCGGGTCAGTATGCGGGCCATTGGCCCAGTCCCAAAATTTTTATTTTATTTTATTTTTTTAAAAAAAGGCTGGGAAATTAAGTAAGCTGACTCGTAACCCAATAAAGTGAGCCAACCCGATAAAGAAAGACCCAATATAATAGCCCATTCAGATTTTTTTTTTTTTAAGAAAAAAAGGGGAAAACGGTTTGGGCCATAGTGGGTTTAGAACTTGGGTTCTCAAGGGATAAAAGGACTAAGATCACTTCAAGACCATTAGGCTATTCAGTTTATGATACTTTATTGTTACATTTTTATTTATCTTATGATTTAAATTGTTCAGTATTAAATTATTATTTCTTTAATACATGAACTGAAGGATATATTTATTCTTTTAATTGTTTAAATATAAATTGTTTGATGTCTGGACCTGAGAATAATTAACTAAGCCTCATGTGTTGGTGAATGTTTATGGTACTATCAAAAATTGCAATCGGAAAGCTCTTGCAAGGCAAGTCTTGGGACTTAAGTGTGCCGTTGTGCGCCCCTTCACTTACCTGGGACACTGTCCGGTTGTACTTTGGAAAAATACTGTTTACCCACTGACATGTTGGTTTTGTCTTTTATTCTTGAGAACTTTAGTTTTGGCATCTATACAGTTATTGGATGTTAATGAAGTCGTGATTATCATAATAATTTTAGGAAAGGCACAGCATCCCGATTTTATAATGATAATTGCATCAAGATCATATATGTGAACTTCATAAAGAAAATTAACATCTTGTTGTAATTAATTCATAAATTTAATTTGCCAATCCCCACAGGGACGTTTTTATTTTTATGAGTTAATTAGAATAAGATAGTAAATTTAATATTGAAAATAAAATTTCTCTTAGGCCCACAGGTACGAAAAATTTTATTTATTAATGCTAAATTTATTTGTCTTATTAATACAGAGTAAATTTCATGCGTGATGCACCTTTGCCCACAGGTAGGTTGAAATTTACTATTAAATTAACATTGGTTAATTTAAATAAGATTATTTCATAGCATTAAAGTATATAAATTTTCTTGGTTACTGGATGTATTCCTACTACTTTAATTATTAGTATTTTATATTCCAATAATTCCTAGTGGTAATTTTTCCTGACTGAAAAGAAAAATGTGCTTTTCACTTTGGGGTGTTTGGAGACTGAATTGGCGTTTCATGTGGACGAATCACCTTCTCCCACGGAATCAAGTACGCCACATGAGATTATTAAACATGAACGATTGTAGAGATTTAAATCGCTTAAGTTTCAACGTTCATGAAATCTCATATCAAGGAAAGCATTAGGGTTTTATTCCTTAATGTTTTAGGGCCAAAGAAAGGTCATTGAGGAACATTTAGTGAGTTCCAATAAGGCTTTGGCCTGCACCCTAATAGAAAAGCTTTAAAGTAAAACATTTTATAGTTTCAAAATGTGCTTGAGCACATTATGAAAATAAAGGACATAACAGCTCATTATAAAGTCCCTAAAGGTTAAGTTTTTGAGTCATTATGGTCAATTTTATTCTCTCATCTAAATATGATATTTTTTTCAAATATCTTGTGCACACATAAGGATAACTGATCAATTAAGGAACTTCTGATCATGTGTGTTCAAGAAGATGAAAGATTAAGACATGAGAATTAAGAAAGTTACTCATGTTAAGGGAAAGACCTTTATAGGCAATCATATCCAATAATTGATAAATGAGAACAAGGTGCCAACAAAGTGTTATGGCAATTAAGATACTTGTTTCTCTTACACTAAGGAAAATTATGGGCTTATAAAGAATGATTGCATAAAGTATCATAAATGACTTGAAATAAAGGTAATCTCATACACCTAGTGTGTCATGAATCTCTTTTATTGACTCTCCTAAGGACTATGTGGATTGAATTTGGTTTAGCGGTCCACGTTGTCAACATAATGCAGGGTTTTCTAAATAATACTTGTTTACAATTGGAGGTTGTTGGGATCTATAGATTAATTTTTAAAAATTAAGTTACATTATTTTGACCTTAATAATGTTTTTTTATATATTCCACAATTCTTTTAGAAATTTAATTTCTATTTTAGTTATGTTAAAATCAAGTTTGAACATTATTAAAATTTTTAGGTGGAATATTAAATTAATGATCTATTTAAAATTGATCTAGATCCCAATTTTTGAAAAATTAATCTCTGCATATAAATGTTGACATAAAGCAGAGTCTTATGAATGAGAAAATCCTTTATGTTATGGCATTGGAGATTGAAATATATTTCTATAAAGAATAAAAGGTCGATAAATGACAGAGTTTTTACGACTCTTGAAATTTACTATCTTTGGTATTTATGTGGACTGCATTAAGGAAAAGCATACCAACTATACCACTAAAGGTACCAACAAAAGGATTTTTGAAATTCTTGAGATCATGTACAAGTGTAACATTTTACATACTTCTTGCCTAAATGGTTAGAGATATCTTATCTCTTTCGATAATAACCATATAAGGTTTATGTATCTCTATCTTCTAAATCATAAGGTTTGGGCATTAAATGCTTCCAGTACCTATAAGGTAGAAGTAGAAAAACAAAACAAAAGAAAATCAAGATCATAAGATCTAATAGAGGCATATAGTATTATGGTAGGTACACGAAAAGGGGACATGAAAGGTAATGTTATATTCTCCTAATAGAGTGAAGCCTTGAAAAACCGCTGTGTATACATTTAACTCGATTCCATTCAGAGTTGTCCATAAGACACCTAAATTAAGGAATGAATGGAATCAAGTTCAAATTGTTTACACATATGGGGTTGTCTTGCTATAGTGAGGATTTATAATCCACACCTAAGGTAATTAGCTTCAAGGACAACTAGCGGAATTTTATAGGTTATATAGTAAACTCCAAAGGGTTTAGGCTTTACTGTTCTTCATTTAGTCCTAGAATTGTTGAGTCTAATATTCAAAATTTTGAGAGGACGCTGAACTTAGTGGGAGTGCCTATCCTCAAGGGATTGAATTAGAGGAAGCATAAGAGTTGACCGAAGCCCCTTCACATGAAGGGTGTTTGATTGTGCTTAAGAAAAATCAAATTGATTATCTTCAAGCACAATCGGTTTCAGAACAGTCAACTCATAAGGAACAAGTTCAGAATGAACCTACTCAGACTTTGTCAAAAGTAAATGAAGTAGGATTAATAAGATTCTCTAGAATAAGGCGACCAACAATCTCTAATGATTATGTTGTATACTTCCAGGAGTCTGATTTTTATGTCAGACCTAAGGACGATCCAAAATTTGTTTTCACATCTTTTTGGGTGGAGATAACTTTACATTGTGTTTCAATGCCATGAAGGAGGAGATGAAATCTTTGGCTAAAATTCAAGTCTGCAATCTTGTTGACTTACCAAAGGGAGTTGTAGCCATAGGCTGCAAATGGGTTTATAAAACCTAAAAGGATGCTTCCAGGTAATGTTGAACAATATAAAGTTAGACTTGTAGCCAATGATCTTACTCAAAAGGAAGGCATTGATTATCATGATATGAGTAGCTCATTTTGTTTTAGAGTTATATCAAAAGGATGTGAAAAACAATTTTCCTGAATAAGGATCTTAAGGAGGAGGTGTACATAAGACAACTTAAGGAGTTTTATTAATAACAGTCAGAAAGCTTGCAAATTAAAGATATCTATTAATGGACTAAGATAGGCCACTCACTAGTAGTATATAACACAAGGTTGTTACCTCACATAGGTTTATTGAGAACCTTGTTAATTATTGAATATACCTTAAGGTCAGTGGGAGTAAAGTTACATTTCTTTTAGTCCTGTATATAGATAATATTTTGCTTGCAAGCATTAATTTAGGTTTGCTACATAAAGTTCCTCTAATTAAAGTGTTGGGAGAGATTCAGAATGAAGAACTATGAATAACAAAGGCAAATGAAATATATTCCATATGTATGCACAAGTCTACATTAGACCTAACATTGAAATAGCAGTTGGACTATTGGATCAATATAGTATTATGGAATATGCAATGAACCAAGAACTACAGTTTAACCTAAAGATACACTTACCATTTGGTGGTGTTTATTCAGGTTTGATTTTTGCTAAATGTGTAGATAGTAGAGAATCAATTTCAGTATATATGTACCGAAGATGCAGTAAGCAGACTATAGTTGCTACATCTACCATGAAAGCAAAAGTCATTACATGCTGTGAATTAATTACACAGGCATTATGGTTGAGTCATTTTTGTTAAGGTCTCAAAATTGTCGATTTTATAGTTAGACCCATAAAGATCTTATGAGTTAATTCTACTACAGTTATCTTTTCTAAGAATAAACTGAGTAGAAGCAAAAGTATGTATATCGACATAAATTATCACTATGAAAGAGAACATTAAGTGACAATAAGTGTCTATTGAGCATATAAGTATTGAATTAAGGATTGCGGATCACATGACTAAAGGTTTACCGGTAAAGAAAGTATAAAGTCATGTGGAATATATGAGATTCATTAATTCATTTGTGCTTAATTTTTCTTTAATTGGTCTATAGACATAGAGGTTATGTTATAAAGATTTTTGTGCGCACATATATTATTCTTATCCGTGAGGATAAAATTAAAGTTGGACCCGAATGACTTATAGGAAGTTCATTCATAAAGTACATCATCCATAAAGTACTCATTTAGGGAGGTATTACACATCGTGATACATGGAAGGGACGGCTTATCATATAAAAGCTTTACCGCCATGATTCGTGTGTAGTATTTCTTGAGTGAGTGGGAGGATTCCATGAATGGTTGGAATAAATAAAGTATTGGTCATATCATAGAACTGAACACCATAAGGAATTTATGTGTCATAAGGGCCAAGTGGGAGAATGTAAGAAATTCCATTTAAAGTATGTCCCTTATATCACATATATTATTGTAATTATAAAATATATATAATTACGGTGTTCAGTAATTTATTCCAATTAAAGCTTATTGTGTAAATCAAATATTCTAAATTAAATTACTGATCTAATTCTTGAGGAACAAGTATTTGATTTCAATCAAATATTATGAATTAAATCACTGATTTAATTCTTGTGAAACAAGTATTTGATTTCATTAAAGATTTTATTTTTGTGGAATCAATTAGCTGTATTGATTTGATTTTTATTCCTTGATGGGAGGAATAATTAAGGTAACAGCTCTAATTGAGGGTCCCCTGACCTACCTATAAATAAGGCCTGTGTATTCCATCAATTGACACTCACTGCAGGTAGGCATAGGTCAGAAGAACCTCTCAATATTTGTTGTTTTCTAGATTTGTTTATGTGAAGCTGTTATTCAATTGGCTTGAGCAAAGCATGGCTAAAAGTATTTATATAATTATTCATTCCGCTGCTAATTTTATTGTCAATTAGCATTTAATTATATATTGAATTATTACAAATTAGTCATAACACTAGCATAATTGATAGATTGAAGATGGAGTTGAGTTTAGTAAGTCATTTACTATGAAGGACTTGAGATCCAAAAAAAAAAGAGATTATTGGTATGAATAGCGTTTGTGATTGGTGTTCACCTTAACAAAAAGTGGTATCAAATATTTGGTTAATTGTTAGTGTGAAATGCGTATGTGAATTAAGTGAATGAGTCATCTAGTAGTATGATTCAACTCACTACTTCAAATTATTCAATATAGAAGACTATGGTGAAAAATATTTTGTATTGTAATTATTTGTACGAGCCTATTGAGTTTAATGGTGTCAGTCCAAGTATTAAAACTGACGATGAATGGAAGAAACCGGGTAAGAAAGTGTTCAAACACATTAGGTAGTACGTTAATCAAAGTGTCCTCCATCGTGTAACCAAATAAGTTGATTCTTACAATATTTGGCTGAAGTCTTCATGATAAAAATGATTGTAAATTTGAAGTATAAAGATTGATAAAGCGTTACGAAATATTTAAGTAATTTTCATAAATTTTTGAATGAGTTATTTACCATAAAACTTATGCTAGATGACAAAGTGCAAGCATTACTTTTATTGAGTTTCTTTACTACCAGTTGGAAAACTCTTGTGGTGTCGCTCAATGTAATGATGTTATTTAATAAAAGTTAATTCCTTAACATTATTTTAATATAAAAAAATTCATCTTTATTCTCTTTTTTCGTCTAGCATTTATTTGCAAGAGTATTTAAATAATATATAAAAATAATAAGGAGGAAAGTTATTGTTAAATTCATTTAAATAAGGAAGAAAAAGTAATTTGATTTTAAGAAAAATTTAAAAGAAGTTGCTATTAGTGGTGTACGCAGGGAAGTCAATCGAATTAAGGGACACAAATCCAACGGACCAACAGGCTTCGAGAGCTCACACTAATCCAACGGTCTTCAAGAACTGCCTGAATCAAACACAGTCTTAACGAACAAAAAAAATCCAACGGCCAGAATCATCTCATCAAGGATCACCTGGCCAGTTGGCTTAATCTTCCCACATTGGGGCCCACCACCAAAATGGCCAAATGGAAAAGGCTGTACTTGTGACTTTTTTTTTTTTTTTTTTTTTGAAAGGGCTGTACTTGTGACTTGTGAGTGTTTCCTGGACCCCCAAAACCAACACGCCCCCCTAGTCAAATCCCATATAACAAATCCAAAGCCCAAAGCAGAGAGCTCACGAACAAAACACAAAGAGAGACAGAAAAGAGCTTTGCTTTCCGTGTTTGAGAAATTGGTTCTTCTCTGCGGCTGTACCTGTGAATTGGTGGCGATGGTGAGCAAGACAGAGGAGACCCAGTTGAGCAATCTGGAGAGCCAGGTGGACAATGGAGGAGGAGGGGCTTGGGAGTACCTCTGCCTGGTCAGGAAGCTCAAGGTCCGGCGCTCTGAGAAGGTTCTGAAGCACGGGTTATCGATTCTCAACGACCCCAAAAAGCGATCCAGCCTCGGCCCGGATGGTGAGTTCGAGCTTCTTTGTTGGTCAGTGGAAATGGGTTTGTGCGGGTTTGATGATTGGGAATTTGATTTTAATTGGGCATGGACTAGAATTGGGTGGGAAAGTGAAATTGTTTTGATTCCGTAATTGGGTGTTTAGTTTTGTGTTAATCACTTGGATTCTGTTTATTATGCGGAGTTTTTTCTTTTTTTTTTTGTGAAAATTGTTTATTGATATGAATCTGTCATTAACGTGATGTCTTTGTTATGGGTTTCACCTGAGTTTCTCTCTCTCTCTCTCTCTCTCTAACTGGCTAGGTTTCAAGGAATTGTGTAGGTTTCTGTGGAGCATTTTAATTAATTTGGGAGGTGTATTGTAACAACATAGACTTCAAAGCAATGATGTATATACTTAGATTACCAATAGGTGGCCACTGACAGAAGCCACAGCGTTTTTTACGAAGCTGCCACTCTTTCTTAAATAGCTTACCGGAGGAAAACTTATGCTGTGCGTAATCCTGTTCAGTGCAAACCCAGTGAGCAAATACAATTCTGCCAATTATGGATATGTGACAGTATAGGGTGTATAATTAGAATTAACCATATTCATTGGCAACACTCTGGAACTCATGCCAGTTGGTTGACTGTGATAGGACTAAAGAATACAACACATTCCAATGGGTTGGGTGTGAAGCTACAAATATGCACCTGTCATTTTTTAAATGTTCATTAAGGATCTAAACAGGGTGCGACCCTCCCACTTTCTCTGAGACGATGTGATGAAAATTTTAACTAATCTTGTCATATGCCTAATCCAAGTATAATTTGCATTCAATTATAATATTGTACTCTTTAAACTTAATTTAGTCATCAGCAACAAGCACTGCCTTAGATCTCAAAAAAAAGAAGATACCTCTACCATGCTAAAAGACACAAGGGGATAGATTCGTAGTATGCAGAACAGATGGTTTGATATTCTAGTCGAGTTCTCAGAAGTAATCATATTCACTTTGAGCAACCCACTAGTCAGCAATGTGCGGATCATTTTTTTCTAGGATAATGGATGTCTTCTTTACTTCTTAAAACTCTTTTCTTTTCTTTTTTTCTTTTTTTCTTTTTTTTTTTTTAATTTTTTCTTTCTAATTCTTCCTAAAAGTCTATTCTGATCACTCTGCATCATCTCTAATAAAATGTGAGATATTATTGCCTGAGGTTTTTTCCTTGAAAGTTACGTACCAATCTCTCATTATGCATCATCTCTCGTAAAATGCAAAACTGAACTATTGGGGCCCAAGGCATTTGCCTATTTGTGTTGTGTGTAAATTTCTCTTTCATAATGTTACCATGTGTTAGTAGTTTGTGTGAATATAAAGTTGCGTTTTGACGTGTATAAGCAAATAAAAGGTTGAAATCATAAAACATACATAGGCCATAATGCTTCTATGGTGATCCAATTATTTTTGGCACCACCTGGATTTCTTGTCTATGATGTCAAATAGTTGTTACTAAATTTCATAGCCAATGAGGGGCATTTTCATTTGCAGTAATTTGTCAAATTGCGTTTTCTAGTTGTAGACTCTTTTAATTGCAGTTCATACTTTGGCTCTTGACTCTCCTGGCTATATAATTGTTAGCTCCTTTAATCTATGACCCTCCTTTTAGTGGACTGGACTTCTGACTAACCAGTATGTATCTTCTGATGTAGAATGGACTCTGTATGACCAAGTAGCAGTTGCAGCCATGGACTGCCAATGTCTTGATGTTGCAAAGGTACAATGTTTTCTTATTTAATTTTCCTTTCTCAGATTGTGTTTAAGCCTCCCCATAAAGTTTTCAGCTGATTTTTGAATTAAATCATCTTATGCTCTAGATTGAGAATTCCATATATGTGTAATATACTCTTTTCATATAGTGCCTTTGCATGCATAAAATGCAAAGTGATGCTATTTTATGCTTGCATCACTGATTTGACTGCTTCTCACTGTTAGTTTGACAAAACCTTGGCCCATAGTTCTTACATAGCCTCTGGGGTCCTTGTGTGTTATATTTCCTCCTTTTCTTGGAGGAGGCATTATATCCATTTCATACAGGTGACCTTGTCTTTTAGTTGAGATAGCCCCTTAATGTTTTAATTAGCGTAATCTTTGCCTTCATGTTAGTTGTTTAAAGCATATTGTACACAGACCATAGCTGCTCAGTGCTATGATGGACTTTTTGGTGTCTCTTTTATGGGTTCCGACGTGTAATTATTATTATTATTTTTCATTCCTATTGGAGTCCCACCCAAGTGACTTTTTCCACTTTGTATACGCATCTACACAATTAGAAGGTTTTTTTGGTGAAGGGGGGAGCACATGCTGATCAGGCATAACTAGAGACATTTTTTTGTGGTTTGATATGCTAACTCATTACTCCCTTTTAATTTACCATAACACGGTAATCATTGCAGCGTAATGTTTTATTATGTTTTGGATATAATCTTGCAACTTGCAACTGTGAACTACTCATTGAATTAAATCATACTATTTTTGAATGTTAAACCTTGTTTGGACAAGATGAGTTTTTGCATCGGTATAATTTTCTTCTGGTCTATTTTTAGTTTAGGTTTTACACTCATGCATTTTTTAATCATTGCTTGAACCATGGATCAACTCATTTGCCAATGTGAATTTGCTGAAGGGATTGCTGGCTTGAATTCTGGTCTTGAAGTTGATTATATTTTACTTGTGAATCTATTACAGGACTGCATAAAGGTTCTACATAAGAAATTTCCAGAGAGTAAAAGGGTTGGTAAGTTGAAATAATCTGTGGCAAACCAAATCTGTCTTCATGCCTGAACTTGTATTGGAAAAGGTTGTGATATTTAAGCTTATGTGTGTTGTTGTTCAGTGGCTTATGATGTATCTTCATGGCTCATCCTTAGTAACTAGGTATCCAGCTCTCACATGCAAAAGGAATCTTCTTTCACGATGTTGAAATGAGTTTACTACCTTTCTGAAACTAGTGGGCTCCTAATATAAGTCATATTTTGATAGAGGCATGCATAGGCTCGCTCACTCGATCATATCTCTATGTTTATATATTCCATCAGCACTTTGATGAAATGAAAGAAATAAGAATGGCTTGTCAGTGATTTGAAATTTATGTAAATGCTTGATGCTTAAAGCTTTATTTCTTGTTCTTATATTATGGCATATGCTAATCATAAAATTATAATAAAATATAAACTGTGTGAAATACTTATGTCAGGCACAAACTTGAACTCACTTCTTTGTGATTGTATACAAACTATTAATTATATAATTGCAACAAAAATGTTGTAATTTATGAAATAAAATTTTACAAATATTCACTCTTTTACCATCTGGTACTTTACTCCTCTGAGTGGAATGTTGTGGGAGGGTATATATCATCGTTATAAGCATTCTTCCCAGTAATATATGGTATGAAAGTCTTAAGCGAATTAAACAATTTGAAGTGACAAATTCACATGGGAATTCCATGCCTTGGAACCTAATCAAACATGTGTTAACTCAATCACAAGATAAAGCCTTCTTGAATTTATAATAGTCTCTCTTTACTCTCTCTCTCTCTCTCTCTCTCTCTCTCTCATTCCTTTGCAGCGGGTCCCTCAACCCACCTCAAAAGAAGGCATAATTTTTTAATTTTTAATTTTTTTATTATTATTATTTTTTTATTTGGTTAGTTGCACGGATCTAGTGGTAGTGGGTCTTGAACCTATTCCCCTTCAATTCTATCTTAAGAGGAGAAGAAATGCTATTTGAGCTAGAACCCATTTGCATAAAAAGAAAATTTTTGAAGAGTTGATGAAGTTCTGACGTTTCTAGATATGAAGCTACAAAATATTAGAAGTGTAAAGAGTTCGTTTTAGAACTCTACAAAACTATCCTCTTGTCCTTGTGACTGATGTTCTCCACAAGATGGTGCTGCTTTATCCCAGCATGCTAACTTCTATTAAAAAAACAGGGGTTTTATGTTATATCTAGTTTGGACAGGCTAGTTTTAGTAGAAGAAACCTTCGATAGCAATGCGTATGAGTTGCTCAAGATTAACATCTGTGCTGGGTTTGGCAATGACTGCTTTAAATATTGTGAATGTGTACAGAATTGATTTATGTTTGCCTCAAACTAGTCCGGCTCCTATGTTGCTGTCAGAAGTTTGGGTAGCTTGGAGTAGATATTAATTTCACTAGTTGTTGATATTCAATGTCATTTTTTAAAAAATTATTTTTTGGAGATATTCTTTCATCTGTTGTCGTGCTAGCTCAAATCTTGTACAGTATATTTGACGGTGTGGTATCAATCTTGGTATAAATCACAGGCAGGCTGGAGGCATTGTTGTTTGAAGCAAAGGGATCCTGGGAAGAGGCAGAAAAAGCTTACTCAAGCCTCTTGGAAGATAATCCATTAGATCAAGTAATTTGTGTAACTGATTATTTATGAAACAAAACATTTGTTTTCGTAAGAATGGACCGTGTATTATTACTTATTGAAAGAAATCAAAAGAATGGACCACAATAACAGTAAAGAAAACATGATTAACTATTGAAGTCTTCACATGCTTTAATTTTTTTATACAGGTAATACATAAGAGGAGGGTAGCGATGGCGAAAGCGCAAGGAAATATGTCTGGGGCCATTGAATGGCTCAACAAATATCTTGAAATGTGAGATGGATCTGAAAAGCCTCTCTCTCTCTCTCTCTCTCTCTCTCAAAGTTCTCACTATATGTCCTATGAAAGAAGTTCTCATAATGTCTGCAAAAAGATCCTGCTGATGTTGTCTTTCCTGCATTTAACAGATTTATGGCTGATCATGATGCCTGGAGAGAACTGGCTGAAATATATTCCTCCTTGCAAATGTAAGGAAATTTGTGGCTACCAAATTGCCTTCTTTTGGTGTTTCATAATCTATATCTCTGTTTTTATCTTAGGTACAAGCAAGCGGCATTTTGCTATGAGGAGTTAATACTGTCTCAACCAATGGTTCCCCAGTACCACTTAGCCTATGCTGATGTAAGCGGCTTTTTTCTTTCTTTCCAATTCTTTTTTTCAACGAGTCAGTACTTACACTTGTTCACTGTTCTATTCCCTTTTTGCCCCTTGATTTTCATGGGATATAAAAACAGCTAATGTTTTATAGAGAACTATGGAAAGTAGGGTGCGACTTCATTAACCATTCTGGCATCCTCTAGTTTTTAAGAATAAAAAAGGGTTAAATTCACTTTATCCCCTGAAGTTTCAGGAGTTTTTCAATTCGAACCCCAATGTTTAAAAATTGGCAATGTAACCCCCTAATGTTTTAAAAAATTTCAATTTAGACCTTCCGTTACTAATTTTTGTCAAATTGGACAGAAATCTATGAAATTACGTAATTACCCTCAATACTTTTTTTTTTTTAAAAAAAAATTTCCGTCAAATTAGACGGAAATTAGTAACGGAAGGTCTGAATTAAATTTTTTTGAAACATTAGGGAGTACATTGCCAATTTTTAAACATTGGGGTTCGAATTGAAAAACTTACGAAACTTCAGGGGGTAAAGTGAATTTAACCCAATAAAAAAGTTATTCTGGAAATAAAAAAATCTGAGCTACAGCATATAGTTTAATGGCCACCAAACAGAGAACACATTTAATAGGGAATTGATGATGCAATATATCAAGATCCCAAATCCACCAGTGTAGAGAATATATGAATCCACTTTTTACAGGCCATTAAATGATACAGAACGACATGCTTTATTTATTTGGCTCAGCTTCTTCCTTAGTCATGTTCCTATTGCACTTGCCTGCTTCCCACTAGTCAAAGGCCAGGAACCAGACCCGAAGACAACTTTGGATATCATTACTAGCTTCCAGATTCTGTATGGAATTGTGCCCTATCAGTTGAAATTTTCTAATACCTTCCCAGGTTGTAAATCGTCTAATTCATTGATTTAACTGAAAACCTCCCTGTACACCACCTGACAGAAAAAAAGTTTTGATGCCAGCCCCTGAACTGCTTGCTAATATAATCTTCTTTCTAGATCGCCTTTCTTGCTTCCAAAGTCCCAAATTTGAGTCAAATGGGCATGTGATGATTTGCATCTTGATATTATTAAAAAAGTTTCATGAACTAGCCACTTCCATGAAATGTTCTTTGGTGGATCTATTAATATTGTGAGTAACAAATAAATTAACGTACCCAACAACAAAAAAGGAAATGAAAGGTACAGTTAGATGAACAGTATTTTAGTGCGGTATAAATGCAACTGTCCATATATCCGTCACATTCTGTCTGAATTTGGATGTTCTTGGGTTGGACAGGGTCTGTTGGACTAGGCTGACCAATGTTCAAATATTGCCTCCCTAAGTCTCCAATTCCAAAACTCAAAAAATTTAATGTTCTCTGATACTTAATAAGTTAGCCTTCATCTTTGTCAGATTTAAAAAGGGGGGAAAAATCAACTTGTTTTTCTATCAAACTGATGCTACTCACCATGCTTGCATTAAATAAAGGCCTGAAGCTAACAGGACCTTTCTTGCTTTCTACTCGCACCCTCTCCTGCCTATAGCATTCTCCTCTGGACTAAGAGAATATTTTTGAAAAATGTTTCTATCAGCACTCAATATCAGAGAACTACCATCATCCTCCATTTCTGTCCGTCTCCAACTTCTGTTGTTCTCTCATTATTTTCATTCTAGATATGCTAATGCAAAATGATTGTGTCCTGGTCATAGTTATCTTCTTTTGTGAAAAAGATGAATTTAACACTGGCTGGGTATTGTCTTAGTTGTTGCTTTGTATATTGGATAGGTCTCTCCACCTAAAATTTTAAGCTTTAAGGTTGAGTGTCTAAGCTTTGGGTTGGATACTTTTATTAGAACTTATAATTTAAGAGAGAAATGAGAACAAGGAATAAAGACTTAGAAAATTAAGGTGGTTCGGCCTATAGCCTACCTCCACACATCAAAGTCTTTTCTTGGCTACATCTTTTCTTGATATCTTTGATTGTGTACAATCTTCTATTTATAGAGAAAGAGTATAAAGGTTACAAGTCTTTTCAACTTTTACATTAACAACAATAAAGTTAATTTATCATTTGTAACTCTTGTCTCTTGAGTGATTTAACTCTCGACTCTTGAGTTCTTTGTCTCTTAAGTTATTGTAGGTTGAAAGTAATGTTAATGAATATGACTGCGTTGTTTTTAACAATAATCACTGAACAAACACCTTTTCTTTTGCTTCTGTAAACAACAGGTGCTTTATACACTTGGTGGCCTAGAAAACGTTCAGACTGCAAAAAAATACTATGCCTCCACCATAGAGTTGACTGGAGGCAAAAATACCAGAGCGCTTTTTGGTATCTGCTTGGTGAGCTCTCTCTCTCTCTCTCTCACTTTTCAAATACATACATTCATCTACGCACACACAGACATGTAAATTGTCATTTAGTTTCTATCTGAGATATTTTTCTTGGTGGATTGTTGTGATTTTTTTTTTTTAGTTAATGTCATTAGTTGTCAATCCTGGTGCACTTTCTTGTCTCCCATTTGTCCTTGTTTTGCTGTAACTAGTTTCTGACTGGATGAACTTTTTCCTCCCACCATCCAGTGTTCTGCTGCCATAGGACAGCTTACTAAAGGGCGGAACAAGGACGACAAGGAAAGCCCAGAGCTACAATCTCTGGCAGCAACAGCCTTGGAGAGAGACTACAAGCAGAGAGCACCTGACAAGCTTTCTCTGCTTACCACTGCCCTAAAAAGCTTGAAAGTTTCATTATAACTCCTCCAATTATTGAGATTCTCATTACTATTGCCCATCCATCCAAAACTATAAGGGTGCATCAACAATTTGCTGCCCAGATAGCTTACTTGCTAATATTTTGGACTTCATCTATGAAAAACGAAACTCTTTTGTATTTGTTTGTGCTTTTTCCTCCAGCTTTTGATATGTCAGTGTGATGTAATTTTTAGGATACCCCAGTGGTGAAGTAGGAATATTACTAGGTGACTTTTCCCTTTGCATAAGTTGAGATGTCATTTTCTTTCTACTTTCTTCGCCATCTCACATTTTATTATTTCCTGTTCTTTGATGTAAGATTTACAAGAACGCACCAAAATTTTGAAGCTGTATGTGAAGATTTTGTGTGAGGGAATCTAAAAATTGCACCCTGCCGTGTTATATGCTTTTTATGTCTTTTCATTTGGGTCTCTGAATTTCTTCCCCTCCCTTATGCAGTCCTCCAAATTCTCTCTTTTTATGCCTTCATTTTTTGTGGGTCCGATGAATGGATGGCAAAAGTTCATGTAAGCTCAGTAAAGTCTTTACCCTATGTTGGTTTTCTGCGTATTTCACAACAACGGTGATTTTTACTGTCATATTAGCTAGTAAACACTTAAAAGCTCATGTAGCATTTTTTTTACCCTATAGCAAACATAAGCTCTCCGGTCACTCATAAAAGTAGTAATGCTCTGTCCCAAGTTTGTATTCATCATTTACTTGGATGTGCCTTCTTCTTGGGTATAAACAATTTCATGGGGCCAGCTGTGGCTGATGTTGAAATGTTCTCTTCTATTTTTTTTTTTTTTTTTTGGGTATCAAAGTTGGAATGTTACCTGATTCATATGAATGGACGTTGTGAACGGATTTAAGGTTTATCCAATATGGGTCGATATACAAAATGATTCTACCTTTGAGGAGTTTTTCATCATTAAAAAAAATGATTGGTACTTTAAACGATCATTGAGATCCCAAGAAATCGTAATTGTGCTATTTAATAGATCTCCAAATGCAATGCCCAAGACTTTTAAGATTTGGCCATCCATTAATCAATGCCCAAGACTCCTCTACTACTTTTTTTTTTTTTTTTTTGAAGGAGACTCCTCTACTACTTTATAACGGTTTAAAAGAGGGAATTTTTTTAAAAATAAATAAATAAGAAAGGTAAATGGCACCCTGATGGCCTGATGCAATAAAATTTTCAACCAAGGTGAAAATGGTATAATGTAGTTCTAATATTATTAAATCACCAATTATTTTTAAAGTTTAAATTGATTAAAAAAAATTGTGAATTTAATTATTTAATTAATACTTTAGATTCAACTTTCATTTTAAGTGAAAAAATAATGTCAAATCACAAATTAGTTTAAAGCTTAGGCTTAATCAAAATGCTAGAGATTACAAACATACAACTAACAACTATGGTAAATGGTCTATAAGAAAAATATATCGAGGAATATTCTAGATATTTTAACAAATTTTGACACCCAATTGAAGGATGAGAAAATAATAAATAACGGATTTTCAAAAAAGAAAAAGAAAGATAGAAGAAAGTTGTGAGAGTCCCCTTTACTTTATTGGAGTATATTAACACCTAAAAATGTAATTGTTGCTGATCAAAGCACGTCTTATGTATGGTATGGGCCGAATTGGGCTTGACTATGATCGGGCCCAGGTGCGGGCCCACCTTTGGGCTCACGACGCCTGGCGTTTGTTTCAAATAAACCCATAAAACAATGGCACTTCTGAAGCACAAAACATATATAAAAGCATATATATATCGATACCTGCATAACCCTAGGGTTTTATTTCACCGACTCACTCTCTGTGTGCCTCGCTCGCAGTCCAAACCTTAACGACCAATAATGGCAGTCGGGTACCTCTCTCTCTTTTCAACTATATATATATATTTGTTCTAAAAAAAAAAAAAAAACTATATATATATATATATTTGTCTGTGTAATTGGCGTTTCTGACTTATGTGGCTGGTGCTGAAATTGCAGGAAGAATAAGAGGATTTCGAAGGGGAAGAAGGGAGGGAAGAAGAAAGCGTGAGTGGCAGAATTGTGATTCATTTCATGCAAAAGTCTAATTTTGATTTTCTTAAACTGGGATCTGATTGGTTTTATAGAAAAAATGGAACTTTGTATTTGTCTTTGTTTTTTGTTTTTTTTAAAATGGGATCTGATAATTTACAGAGCTGACCCATTTGCAAAGAAGGATTGGTATGACATTAAGGCGCCATCTCTCTTCGACCAACGCCAGGTCGGCAAAACGCTTGTCACCAGAACTCAGGGCACGAAGGTCCTTCCCTCTCTTCCTACGTACATATATTTGTATATGTTTGTGTATGTATGTATGCATCGATAGGATTTTTATGTGTTTAGGGTGTTGTATGTTTGCCTGCTGGTTTGTTCATGAGACAATGTAGGATATGAGGAGGGAATTTGAAATCATGGGGGTTGCATAATGCTTTGATTTGGTTTGTCGCAAATACATATTTGTTTATTCCTTTGGCGCACAAAAAGGAAAACAAAACAAGAGTTTGTAGTTCAATGAGACATGCAACACATCATTCTCTCAACCATCTTTCAATCATATCTTTTTGCAAATCTAATGAATCCACCGTTGGATTTGTTGGATTTGTGGACTCATGTGGATCTCACAAAAATTCAATGGTAGATTCACCATTCACTATACGGAGATGGTTGAGGGAATGATTTTTAGCATTTCTCTAGTTCAATTATATTGTATTTTTGTGCCCAAATTTTGTTTGTTTTAGATTTGATATTTATTTTAGTTTATATTTTGAGATATGGTTTTTTAAGTTTATTTGATATTCTATTTCCTATATGGGTGTATGCATTTTTATTTCCCAAGTGTTTATGCTTGTTGGTAAGCAGCTTAGTTTTATGCTTGTGTATGCACTGCACTTAAAACAGCTTATAAGATTCTGGTTGGTTTATGCACGTGTTTGTAAATTTAAGGTGTACATGGATAAAACGAGTCATCCAATTGATTTAATGGGAAGTAACTAATTTGAATTTGAATTGATATGGAGTTGATGTAGACCAGCTTCTTGTTGCTGACTAGGGAGTTGATATGGCTATGTTTCACAAATTCTTTGCGTGACGTTGATTTCCATAAATTCTAGTTAGCAGTCTTGCATTTTCCAACAATGCTTAGCTGTCAGTGTGTCTTCTTATTATTGGTAACCTGCTCCTATATCTGTGTTGGAGTAAATCATACAAGCAATTACAACCTTAATAGGGTAGCTCATGTTTCTGTAGTTGTGAATTTCCTATTTTATTGCTTTTGGCCATCTAAAGAAAACTTAGCTTTGTTTAGTTGTTGGCAATTGAACAATCATTCTGCCAATATTTGTCACTAAATGTTTTCTGCTGCATGTTATCTAACAGATTGCTTCAGAAGGGCTCAAACATCGGGTGTTTGAGGTTTCTCTGGCTGATCTTCAGAATGATGAACAACATGCTTACAGGAAGATCCGTTTGAGATCTGAGGATGTGCAAGGGAGGAATGTGCTCACGAACTTCTGGGTGGGGTAGCAAATTATTTTGTATTATTTGTTTGTTTTTCAACAGGAGACAATTTTGATATTCATTTAATATTTTGCATTATTTGCATGATTTATTTTGGTTTTCCTGCTGAACTCAGGGCATGGATTTCACAACGGACAAGCTCAGGTCACTGGTGCGCAAGTGGCAGACATTGATTGAGGCCCATGTGGATGTCAAGACTACTGACAACTATACCTTGAGAATGTTCTGCATTGGATTTACAAAGAGGCGTGTAAACCAGGTCAAGCGGACCTGTTATGCCCAGTCTAGTCAGATTCGTCAGGTTTGTGTTTCAAGTCTTGTTTCTCCCTATAGTCTGGTTTTCTGTGGATGAACAAAAATGATGCTAGGTTTTCTTTTGTGGCTTTTCTCTATTGTCAGATCCGCCGAAAGATGAGGGAGATTATGGTAAACCAGGCTTCTTCATGCGATCTGAAGGATTTGGTTTCGAAGTTCATACCAGAAATGATTGGCAGAGAGATAGAAAAGGCAACAACTGGCATCTACCCCTTGCAAAACGTTTTCATCCGAAAAGTCAAGATCCTTAAAGCTCCTAAATTTGACCTTGGCAAGTTGATGGAGGTATACCATGTCACACTGATTTTTTACCCCCTTGTTTGGTTATGGTTCTTCAATTTAGTCTAGTCTATTAACTTGCTAGGTACACACATTACTTGAACTAGAAGATGCATATAGATTGCACAAGACATACTTTCCATCCTGAGAAATGCTAGGGGTCAATGTTTTTTCTCATAGTTGGCCTATCTCGTCTTATAAATCAACTATTAGATTTGTGAACTTATGTAGACCCTACATAAGTCAATGGTGAACTCAACAAATCTATTGGTTGATCTATTGAATTTATATAAGAATATAAGTCAAATATGAAGAACTTATTGATGTCTAGCATTTCTCTTCCATTCTGCTAGGCCTTTTCTCACACGAGTACACATTGTGATGCACATAAATTCAATAAATAAGAGCTAGTTCCTGTTTTAATTTTTCTAAACCATATGTTTGTTAGGTTCATGGTGACTACCACGATGATGTTGGTGTGAAGGTGGAGAGGCCAGCTGAAGAAACAGTGGTCGAGGGGGACACTGAAGTTGTGGGAGCATAAAAGCCCTTTTTTTTCTTCTTTTGAATCGCGATATAGTTTTTGGCAAATAGAAAACATTGAGGCAGGCTGCTGCGGCATAGACTAGTTTTCTATAATTTACAACTTTTTTTTGCCTTCATTAGGTAGATGTCCAATTTTTATTATATTTTGTGTTTTAATTTTGTTTGATGCTTAATATTATTTTGGTAAACTTGGCGAATGTTGGACTTGGATCCTCTCCATTTCATTTGAAATGGAGAGGAACAAGTTGGTTGTTTTTATGAGGTAATTTTGTCATTTTTGGACTTTCTGTTTTTCATTTAGACAAAAATGCCTTCTTAAAACAATTAAATGAATCCCTTCTATTCAAATGAAATGGAGATGATCTTTCTCCGTGAATGTTTATGTAGTCATCTTTATCATAGTATAATTAATATACTTGATGCTTGTTATTGTTAATTGAGCGGTGTATGTTTTCCCTTTCTTTTCTTTTTTTGGCTTTCTTGGTTTTTGCCACGTGTTAGCTCTTCTTTAAAAAGAAATCAGGTTATAATTTTTTTTTTGTGTTTATAGTTATTTAATTTAATTTACACAAAACAAAAATCTACTTTAATCTAAATATTATTTAAGAAATTATTAGTGTTAATATTTTGCTCATATTCTCTGACAAATCAACCATTAAATTTGTAAACAAATATAAATTTTATATATAAGTTAATAGTGAACCTTATAAATATGAAAAAAAAAATATGAACAAATTATTGAAATCAATTATTCCTCTTTCTAAAATCTCAATATTTTTGGATTTGATTTTTGTAGTTCTTTTTTGAGTAATAAGACTATTTGTAAGACTGTTATATAATTGTTTTTTGAATAAGACTGCTATATAATTGAGATAATTTGATAGTAAAAATCTACCTTTATTATTATTTTTTTTTAAAAAAATTAAAGTTAATTAATTTAGGGTTAAATACCTCAAATCCCCCTAGGGTTTAACAACTTTATTTTTTTCCCCCTAGGGTTTCACTTTTATCACAGGACCCTCCTGGGGTTTTGATAAAGGACCAATTTAATCAATCCGTTAGTTGACCATTAAGACTAACACGTGGACCAATCAGATGTTGACAAGTGGCACATATTTAATTTTTTTTTTTTTTTTTAAAAAAGGAAAAAACTGGGGGTGGCTCTTGGCCATTTGGGGGTGGCTCGGCCACCCCCATGGTCTCCGATGTGGGTGAAGTACCCCGGAGCACCGAGGGTGGCTGCGGCCACCTGAAGCAAAGAGGTGGCCCGAAACCACCCCGGCCACTACATGGTCGTTGAGTGGTTTTGCATGGTGGAGTTAAGGTGTTTTGGCACCTTGGAGCCCAAGGGGTGGTAGAGCCACACCTGATTTTTTTCCTTTTCTTTTTTTTTTTAAAAAAATACATTTTTTTTTGTTAATTTTTTTTAAAAATTAAATAAGTGCCATGTGTCAATATCTGATTGGTCCACGTGTCAGTTTTAACGGTCAACTAACGGATGGACTAAATTGGTCTTTATCAAAACCCCAGGGGGGTCCTGTGATAAAAGTAAAACCCCAAGAAAGAAAAAATAAAGTTGCTAAACCCTAGGAAGATTTGAGGTATTTAACCCATTAATTTATTGGAGGCTTAAGAGATCGCCCAATATGCCTAGCCAAAAAACCACCACGGTTAAGAGTATTTTTCCTTAAAAGAAAAAAACAGAAAGATACTGTCGGGTCAGGGGTTATTTTATTGTTTTTCTATGATGTGATTGGCTGATGCAATCGGGACGTACGTGGAATGAAAATAGAATTGAAATCAAACACTTGCACTTGGCGACAGCTCAGCTCCTCCGAAGATTGAGTCAACAGCACAACATACGGATCATCACAAAACATTAAAAAAAAAAAAAAAAATTCAAACTCTAACGTAAGTTAATGATAGATTAGATTGTATATAGCGTATTTGTTAGTTGCATGGGCTGATCATCAAACAATGAATAGTTGTTTTATTATATGAATTATAAATTAAACCACATTACAACAAGAGTATTGTAAAACAACTACACATGAACGTACATCATCTATTCTACACCCATGCACGTTGCCCATTAACAATATTCCTCTTGAACCTATTTTTAATTTCTTCTTTATATATATCTTCTACTTTCCTGCTGCTTTCACTCTTACCGTTATTGTCTTGCTTCACACCATGCATGATCGTCTAATGATCATCATCATCATCATCATCATCAGAGAATAAGAAAGAATAGTCCCTTGAATACTTCAACTTTTTGATCTTCTCCTTCATCTGTTTCTGGGTAAGCCCTAGGCTTCTGATAAAAGAGGCAAGACACAACCTCCTCACCTTCTTCTTACGCACAAGCTTGCTTCTTGGTCTTGTGGGCACATGAACTTCTTTTGTTACCATGATGATCTTCATTGCTATTCCCTAGAAAAATCGACAGTGGTGATGGAGAAAAAAACCCTAGGCTGCTCTGATATTTAACCCTAATACACTCTCTTTAAGCCTATCATATTGGTTTTCCTATTTATTTGAACTTTAACAGACTGTAGTTTCCTAGTTCTTATAGGACAAGTAGATCCTCTAGGCCAGTGGAAATTCGTAAATAATTTAACTATTGTTTAAAACATATAAACGTAACTTGTAATTTATATTTTCATGCCTACATAAAAAAGTGTAAAATATTAGTTCTCAAATAATGTGGTTTTCAAAAAATTATTTATGTATATTATCATAATCATCTTTTCAAAAATTTGTTATGGTTGAATAAATTTATGTTTCAAACATTTAAATTGTTATATCTCATATATCACTCTATTTCTCTTTAACTTGGCCCAGACAAATTAACACAATAGAAATAAAAATTTGGAAATTAGCACTAAGCTACTAGTATCTGAAACCAATTAATACAGTAAGAAAAATGATTCACGTCAATATTTTTCTCATATTCTCTTACAAATTCAATAGATCAATTATTAAATTTGTAAAATATACAATTGACTTATATGCGATCGATATAAGTCCACAAATCTAATGATTAACTTGTAAAACGAGATGAAAAAAAATATGAGCAAAATATTGACACCAATAATTTATCTGGAAAAAATATTGACATGAATAATTTCTCCTCATATAACAAAAATTCATAACACAACCCTAGGGATGGAAGGTTCAAGCTATTACAAAATTTGAATGCATATGGATTGAGAATTGGGGCATAAAGACGGGTACATAACTGTCATATAATTGAGATGATTTGACAATGAAAATCAACATTCGACTTTTTTTAACAAACCCTTACTAATCCAAAAGTTAATTTTCACTGCAATGTCATTCAAGTTGTATCACAATCTACTAAACAACATTACTCTAAAGAAATGGATTTGTATGTAATATTTATATATTTTTACATTGCCTGTTTACTATATACCACTACTATGTTGAAAAATGCATTGTACTATAGCCACAACATTTCTAAACATCACCAAAATCACTGCTTTCCTGGTGGAGTGAGAGATGGAAATGGTGGGATAGATCTCAGAGTTAATTTCACTTTCCTACCATGCCTCCAAGCAGTCGACCCAAATTCTCTGTTAGGAGGTGAAACCCTCTTAGACTTTGGAGAGACTGATATCACATCACTAGCACCATCCGGAGCCTCATTTGTTTCATCTGCTGGAATCATTCCAACAGGTTTCTCAAATCTGGTGCACAGCCGAGGTGATGTTTTGGCAGAGGCAAAATAAGATAGAGGACGCTTCCCACTAAAGGTGAAGGGCAGTTGAATTGGAGGTCTGAAACATGAAAGAAACACAGCATTAAAAAATACAACACTGGTGCAAAGTGGAATCATATATCAAACTCACAATTACTAGAATTGAAAACCTGCTTATATCAGAAGTAGACGTTATTGGGAGATCTGGATGCTCTTTTCCATCCTCATTATGTGTCTGTAAAGATCTGGAAATCAAGTAATGTAAGCCAAAAAGATCTAGAAAAAAGTTAAAACATGTACATATCTAACTGATAATTTTGTTAGAAGTGGAAACCTGCTAATCTTGGAAGAAGGTTTAAATGGGAGATGAAGATGTTCCTTTTCATCCTCCTTGACTATCTGTAAACTTACTCCCAATGCATTCTTTTCACAAGCTTCTGATTCTTCCCTTTTGAGCTCAGTTTCTTGTGCTCCTATTTTATTAGAAGAAAAAGAAAATTTGAGATGACTACATTAATTTCATGCCTACTTAGTACAATGCATAGAGATCTAGATACAAGCGAGGGGAAGAATCAGAAATGCAGAAGATCCAATAGCAATCAATTCAAATAGAAATGCAGAAGCACTGCCAGATAAAACACTTCAGGACAGAAATTAGTGCAATTCAACAAGATAAAACACTCACCATCCTTTTGACCAAAAGTGTTTTTACATCCATTGCATCTGCAGCTGATAGTACATCCGACCCCACTCTTTGTAGACAAACAGAAGGGTCCATATATATTAGATGATAGTTAGCATAAACTATGCAGCATGTACATAATGGGCTATCAGACAAAACCTGAAAGCATTCACAGTATTTCTTTAAGCAACTTGATTTTTTGCAGTTGCATCCACTTTTATGCCTGGCTGAAGCTGGAGTTTTGGTTTCACACTGCAAGGGAAAAGGTAACTGCACATGTTTAAAGGGTATTAAAAATGGCAAAAGGAAGAACCTAATATCATATACAGATTAGCACCACCACCATCGCAGTTCAACCCCAACCACAAATTCTTGAAAGGAATTATGTAGTGGTCCTACTTCACAAATGGGGTTTAGACTCCACCAAATTAATTAAGTGGTAGAGTTTGAGCACAATGTCTCTGGAATTCAAGGCGAGGCTGATTTATCATAAAATTAATATAATCTTGGGGGTAATTTCTTACCTCAGTGTCCAGAATTGCATCGATGCGTCTGATCACTTTGGGAGCAAATGCAAGTGGGTTGCGAGATTCAATCTGTCTCCGAGTCTCCAGAACAGTGTTTTCATGAATAGGTTTGTTAAAACAATCTTGGCATGAACAAGGCTCAACACAGTAGAGGCCAGCAGCAAAGCATTCGCAGTAACTGTATTGAAGAACATGACCATTAAGTTAAGAACACCAGCTCATTACTGAAAAAGGAATGAGTCCATAGTGAGAGTCTAAACTTGAGAAAACAAGTAGCATACATAATATAAATGTAAAATTAACTGACATAAATGACACCATGATGATTGCATATGTCAACTTCTACCCGTACTTAACAATTGGAGTTCCAACAAATCCGTAGTCTTAGTTATATCAAAGAACATATGCAAAATGCATACCATTCCACTTGTGCATAATAACAACACTCCTATGCACAAAAAGTACAGTGAACTGTAGAAACTTTTTTTAAAAAAAAAGAAAAAATTTGGAGAAACCGTTAATTGTCATTTCAGATAACCTCCAGAACTCTACACATGTTATCTTCTGTTATCAAGGCTGCTAGGAGCATATTCTCAGGCCTCGGAATGAAATTTGGGATTCCTAAGCACTAGTTGAGGATACACTGGTAGCCATGTTAGTGGAGATGATTATACATTTCCACCAAAATCTCATCAAATGTAGATTATTGTAGATGTTTATGTTTATACATGTTTACCATAAACATTTTCTAATTTCTCATGCTATTTTTATTATTCAGAAATAACGAATTGATGGATCTCATGCTGTAGCTTCATGGCTTACATTTCACGCATGAGGAAGTTCTAAATTTGTATATTCCTAGTTCCTTTCCCCATGATTGGAAAATCTAAAATCCTAATTTAATATAGATCGATGACTAACCACCAAACAGCTTGCTGATAAGAAACTGAACTTTGTAGCTATTACCATTAAAACTGAGGACATTACCAATTCAATCCACCATAAAATCTTTCAAGATATTAACACCTGATTTTAAACATCTTAGATCTGAGTGATGAAAATGATGCACACAAATTCTGAACATAAATGAGCAAATAGAATGGACTTACAGTTTCAAGCATTTTGATCTCTTACAATTACAGCGCTTGCAGGCCTTGCTTTCTCCAACATCTTCCGACTTTAACCTGCGAAGTATCAAAAGTTACAACAAAAAATGAGAATATTAAACACTTATTTAACAAGTAAATGTCAATGTTCAAACTATAGCACTGCCTGTACATGCCTCTTTCTTTTAGGACTACTATGGTCAAACTCTTCACCAACAGCACTTTTAGACGTTTGAGGAGCATTTTCTGTAACCTGAGCTTCATTGTCACATGGAAGCAAATCACTTATCAAAGTGTTTGGACTCAAGGATTTATCAAGAGTATTCTGATTAGGTCTAGAGGCCACCGAGTTTGGCGAAGCAGCTGAAAGAGCATTCAAGTGCAAACCACTACCAGATACCACGGATGATGAACAATCACTTCTGGCATTAACTTGAACCAACTGCTTTTCATCAGAGGCCACTTTACAATCAGATTGTATTGAGACCGAAGAACTATTACAATCGAATATTGGTTTATTTTTACAAGCTCCTGCCGTTTCAAAAACCAAACAGCGTTGTCGTATACTACGATGCCTCTGAGAACCAGGATGAACAAGGTCAAAGAAATTATTGATGCATAGTATAATTTATGCACTTCAGAATGTGAAAGAAAGAGTAGGTAACAATTATTGCACAAACAAATGAATAAGGTAAGAGGCAAAATGACATGCACAGACACAAAGGTTGCTGTCCTTAGTATCAACTAGACTATGCATCACATTATGGATGCTTAGGCCTATAGTTAAAGTATAATCATTAAGTAATAAACTTTGCATAATAACCATTAAACCCACGTTTCAGGATACAGATTATTGAGCAACTGTGTGAATGAGTTCAAACGATTGTTTCACTTTGAAGCACTCTGAAGAAAATAAAGCCTTAAAAGTGTGTTCACTGATTTGGAGATTTTATATTATGTTTCAGAACAATAAATCTTCTTCAAGAACCAACATTACCATGATTTGCTAATATATAATTGACAATTTTTACATTTCGAACCATGAACATATGAAACAAGTAAATAATGGCTTAGTTTCACATTTGACCTTTTATAATTTATCACACAAGACCTCTTCAACTTCTGCCTTATTTTTTGTGTCAACAATGGACCTATACAAAACTTATGTATCCTTAATACCCAGTCCTAGTTCATCTTTACTAACAACTGTTATATTTACTTAGTTTTAGAGTAGATCAACTTCTAGATAGCATAATATGGAAGGTGCAGCTTGCAATGAAACTGGACTTGATTAACTGGCTATCACCTAAGCACCATCCTTTCAGTGAACTAACGCTACAAGTTATGCACACATCATAAGAACAAATTTTCCTAGGCATAAAAGCTAATTCTCAAGTACATTTTAGCTAAAAGATCAGTCAAGCAAGAATCCCTCTTGTTCATAATCATAACTCGTAGATAAGTCTTGATGAAAATGAAGTCACAATCAGATATCATAGAAAAGTATTTTATGGATGAGGAGCCATATGTTATTAGATAGTAACCTTCACAATGGGTCCAAAAAAGCATAAAAATGAGATCTGAAAGATTCATGGTGAAAGCATTTATATCAACCGACATGTAGTAACTCCAGTTTATTATTATCATAAATTCTTAACACTTGGAATATTTCTATACTTGTGCTCTGAATTCAGCTTCAGAAATACTGCATCCACAGTGTTTACTTATACACCTTACACACCACAAACTTATTTAATCTAAAAGTAGATCCATGATGGAGAGACGATATGGAAGATGTAATTTAGAGGCGTTAATCTAAGCTAAGGATACTCTACTGTAAATGAACTGTGAGAAATCTTCGTCTACAATAGATTTCTGACACTACATATTGGTTAAAGCCTGAAGAGGCTCTCATTATGTAAATATTAAATATTTCACAATATTTTGGCTTCATCCTGTCACAAACGATGTTAATTACACAGAAGAAAACAGATACATTATTTATAGATACTCTTCTGCAACCTATAAAAGCATAGGCCAAAACAATGTAATACCTTGGATCTGGCCTGCATGCACTTTTGCCCCTTGTGGTCCACTTCATCACTTGAATCACTTACAATTAGCTTATCCAATACGGTGCTAGAAGGGAATGCGGATGCTGGATCTGTTTCTTTCAGGTCCCCTATTTCTCTCGATTGAGTTGCTGTTTCTCCTATTTCACATGGTTTACAAGAAGTGATGGCACCAACAGATTCTGTCCTCCCTAAATCATTTGCATTGTCTTGTGGGAGCTGTAGGACAGTTGAGATAAAAGACATTGTCCCAGGATCAACTGATTTGTGATCTTGCCCCTCAAAATGCTCTTCATTGTTAGATAAATCAACGAATAACAGATCAGCAGCGTCAGAAACCAATGTCACCCAACTGCGTGCTTCTTCGTTTTGCTCAATTGAACAGATTCTACGCAAATTTATTTCACGTTTAAATGAATGGTGCTTCCCTTTTGAGTCATCCATGAGTAACTCATCAAATGATGCCAACACCAAGTCTGGCATAGTCTCTGTTGTAATCGCATCAGAACGTACCACATCACCATCAGGGCTACTGCAATCATACCTCAAGGTCTTTGGCAACTCGATTACTAAATCCGAGTTCTCATCAGGTGGCTCAATAGTGATCTCTCTTTCTGAACACACAGAACTTTGAACAGCGGCTGAAACCCCTTCACTTGCATTGTTTTCATTTCCACTATGAGATGAATCAGGTTTTGATGGGTCTAAGAAGTGATGCCTGATAACAATGTTGCTTGAATCAGGTTGCTTGAATCGTGAACAACAATGGTTTACATTATTCATTATACTATAGAATTGAATAAGAAGAGGCAGAACAACTTTACCTTCTAAATGAAAATCTAGTTTCTTTGTGGATACAAATCTGTGGTGAAGCAAACACAGATGGAGGAGATGCACAAGTGAGTGAATTAAATGCACAATTAGTTCGTATGGACTCGACTGGTCCAATGGGAGAAAGATTGCTGATGTAATTAAACACAGGAGAATCCTGCATGTGGATAAGGATTATCTCTCAGCACAAGAGCATTAAAAACCAAGCAAGTAATACCCGATTCAGAACAATCACAAACAAAGGGAAGTAAATTGTTACCAAGAAAAAGACAATAATATTATACTAAATAGCATAAAAATGGGTAGATTATTAATATAACATAATCCAACAACAATTCACAAAAAAGAAAAAGCCCATAAAGTTCATCGAAGCATTGGGTTCTCTATCTTCCTTTTTGTGCGCCAATAACAACCCCAGTTAAACCCCTTTATATAGATAAACAATACTAAAACCCTCATTCCCACTTAAAACTACAGCAATTCACAAAATTCAATAAACACACATCAAAATTCCTCAAAATACAGTATGACCGCATCCCTAAACACAAATTAAGACCCACTGGCACTGCCCCGGCATTTTAGTACAAAACTCAAAGATACCCAAAAAAACAATTAAGGAAAAAAATATATATATCGAAGCTATTGTAAATTTTAGGCTTTTCAGTGTCAGGGACCAGAAAGAAATACACCTATGAGGGTTTTTGGAATTGGGTATTTCACTTTCCTTTTGTGAATCTACTTATAGGAACATGAAATACATAGCTTTCCACTTTCTCTAACTCAATCTTCTCAGTAACCAAACAGAAGGTGAGAAAAACACAACACAACGAATAAGAGAAGCAAAAACACTGAGCGAGATAGAAACAGAGAAGGGATTTAGGAAAGACCAACCTCGAACTCAGAAGTGGCGGTGACGTGGTTCTTCTCTGGGGTGTCCATTCTCTCTCCCCCTCCCTCTCTCTCTCTCTCTCTCTCTGTGTGCGTCTGAACAAAATATGAAATTGAACGGACGGAGCGGAAAGGCGGGAAAAGAGGATTTTTTGTTTTTTGCTCTTTTTCCCCTTGCCACGTGTGTAGCCGTGTGGGGACCACTTTGTCTGACTTTAATTTTTTGTTCTTTGTTTTTTGTTTAGAAAAAATAATTCAGCTCCATGCAGTGACACGTTATTTTCAAGTTCAAGTAGCCTTGAACTACCTTTTATTATACTTAACACCCTTCAACTATTATTTATTTGCAATTAACACCATTTTTTTAGTGTTTGGTGTTAAAATGAACGAAACTTGCACATGACTTACAGAGTTACAGGTACAAATTTTTTATTTGAAAGATCTAAACTACCCTTCAACAAAAATAAAAAAATAATTTGCGGTCCTCAAATTTTTTCTTTTTGGCTGAATCGGGGGTGGTCCGACAACACAATCTTCTTTTTTTTTAATTAAAAAAAAAAAAAATTAGTTGCTTCCACTTCACATTTGAGTTCACATTCTTATCAGGATTGAGAATCAATGCTATAAGTTAGGGCTAGCAAAACAAGTTCCCGTGTTGGTTTGTGTCAACCTGATTAATCTGCCAACTTATTTATGTTAACCCAAACACAACAAGTTTATGACGTAAATCCGTTGGACATAAACCATAATCCTAAAACTACGTGTCAGGTTCGTAAGTTAAATTGCCAGCTTGTTCAATGTATTGTAACCACATTAACATATTAATTTTAAGTATTTACTTTCATGATTAAGATAGATCATCATGATTAATATGTTATAGTCTTATCAATGGAATGCATAGAACAAAAGAAACAAGGTAAAGGTTCATAGAACAACGAAGGTGGAAGTAGATACTTGAAGGAGAGCACATCCCCTAAATCATGGACTGAGAGGTTGCTGTTGTGCTGAAAGGATTGAGTGGCTGCTAGGTTGTTGCCTTGTATTTGAGATACCTGTGTCTTCTTTCACTTTAACAAACATAATTTAAGGTTGATTTTTAGTTGTTTATATTAATATTTTTATGTTGTGAATAAAAGTTAATATGATTGAATCAAAATATAAGAAATATTTGTTTATTTTCTAAATTTAAAAGATTAAAGTCACTACTAGATATCAAAGCAATGCATGAGCAGCGACATATACATAAATAATGTGACCTTTCTAATTGGGTCAAAATACATCAATAAAAAAATTGCTTCTAGAGTTACAAACTAGTGCTTTTTGTATCCAATTTATGATTACAGACAAAAAATCTCTTCCTCAAAGAATAGTTCTACCTTCCATCTATATTATATTATATGTCCCTATTTTATCTACAATCAAATTTGAAAATTACATAAGTTCACTTCATCGTAATCACCAATAGCCTAACCCAATTGAACAGAATCAAAGAATATGCTATCGAGAAGAAATTACAAATCTATGATGGGCCATGGCTATATATATATGTGTGTGTGTGTGTGTGAAGCTGAGATACCACTGCCTCATGAGTGGCTCATATATCACTCCAAACAGTCACTTTCTTCTGCATCAAATTTCAACATCTACTCTGGTTTTGATGGGTTTAAGCTTGACACCCAGACTCTCTGGAGAGAGAAGTTCTGGTGCTATGCATGACTGGCTTGAAGGGCTAGTTGGGTTCGAGCCATTGCTTGATGAGGAAGCAAAATGTTGTTGTCTGTAGTAACCGAGCCCCATCAAGAAGAATTCAATAGGAATTAGCATAGCATATGGGTGCTCTTCTGTCACCAGTGAGCCACATGCTTGAACCTATCAAGTACACAAATAGGACTGTCACACAAGAAGTGAATACACTCAACTGAAAGTGAGGAGTAGAATAATAAAGATTGCATGATGACAAATAAATAATCGGGTCTTCTAATTTCCATTTAGAATATTATTTTTATTTGGGTATTTAATTTTATATTTTAAGAGTCGGTGTCTATTTAAGTGTTGTTTTGTACTTCAATGAGAACGTATTAGAATTGATAAATAAACAGATTTTGTTTGTTTGAGGTGTTTTTCTTGTGGTGAGACACCATTCCCTCGGTGTGATGTCAATTCATCTTTCCTATTTTTGATTTGTTTGCGTGACAATTCTTCCTGTGCTGCATCAAATAATGTGCCATACACATGGAGTGCTCTAGTTCTAAGTACAAAATCATTCAAAAGCAAGAAGCTGGATCAAATATATAAAAATAAAAGCAAGTTCTTCTTTGGATTACAGATTCTAAAAGATCAACATTGTTGTCTAGCTACTGGTCCAAAGTCAAAGGCTGCAAAAGTGCAGATAATCTACATTGATTTTACACTTGAATAAGATTGAGTTGATCCATAGTCCTAGGTGTCATTTTTTTTTTTACTTCTCTTTTCTTCTTCTGTGAAGGGTGCTATCCTCCTCAAGTTAGACTATACATGAATGTTATTCGATTACCATCATTCAAAGCTAAAGCAAGATAACGCATTGAGAAAGAGCATGCTACCTCAACAAGAGCACAGCTTTTTCTGCCCATTTTGGCACTCATATACACAGATTCAGCATGGAATTCGCTACTATCGCCTACAAAAATAAGTGTCTTGCACTGCAGCTTCGTCAAGCCCTTTGTAAGATCATGCCTCCTGAAAATAAACCATCTGATCAATACCAGGAGCATTGTTACATGCTATGCAATTTTTCTGGAATTTAGAAAGGCGGTAACAATACGCCAGCACAACTAAAATTCAATTTTACTTTGTTTTTTCAGCTCTATAGCAAGTATGTCAAATTCACGTTGGCACGACGAGGGTTGGGGCCTAACAAGTTCCACAAACAGGAAGCTAGGAAAATGAAAAACACTTGACAAAGCATGTCTATTGAATATACAAGATCTTACCCATTAATAGCTTGAAGGAAACGCATGACATTCAAACTTTGCCTTTCATCCAGTAACTGTAAATTTCAGAAAAAGGATCACAGCGGTTCAAAAAATATTGGCATTATTACCTAAATCAATACTATTGGCAAGAAATTGCTGAAAGAGATTTCCATACCCTTCTGAAAGCATGTATTATGTCAGATTCTGTCCCATGCACGCCACACCTAAGTTCCTACAAGATATCTCTGAGACTTATAACATATACCAATAGCAGAAAGTGCCCGAAGAATAAGGTGATGTGTAGTACCTTACTAAAGTAACGCTGGAGGAGGCATTCCTTCAATACACCACACATACCATAAAAGTACAATAAGTTCAACAATACCTGCAAAAGTATAGTTCATAAAATCTTTAGGAAACCTCACACGAAATGAGTATACAGTATTTTTACCCCCTTTTATAAACTTCATTTGATAAAAAAAAGCAATGACTTGGCGGATTGCAGCTGTAAGCTCAAACCATCATGTTTAATGAATTATTGAGCTGATATCATTATTCACCTTGTTGTAGAGCCATTCAGTCCATGAGGGTGCTTTACAAAGAGGGGATACAAGAATTAACCCAAGCACCCGCTCTGGATATTTCATCTGCCACATGGAAAAAAACACAACTTACAAAAGAAGAATATCACAGCAAATAAAAGGCAGCTGAATTTTACCAACTTACTGCAAAGAGAGTAAGGACGTAAGCACCAGCTGTTACACCTAAGCACAGAACCTCTTTCAGCCTGAAGTAGAAATATCGTCAATAAGTGCTAAAGAAAACTGCAACTAACAACAGAGGAAGAGATATCTCGCTCAACATTGCCGGTTTAAAAGGCTAATTTTAGGATAGATATTCTAACTTTCTCACAGAACTTATGCAGATGAAACATGCATGTCCCTTGACTTCACATACAACCAAAAATGCATTAAAGATGACAAAATACCAAATCTAATGCCTGCTTAATAAATATAGCAGGTAAATTTTATTCAGGAAACACTGAGTGTAGAATTGACTAAAATTAACCTCCATGTATTACTAGAACTAAAAAGCACCTAGTTTAGTAGTAAATGAGACGAAGGAAAAATTGGAAACCAAAATAATTGGATGTTACTGGGGCTGTCTGGTCATGACATTACATGATATATAATCCCACATACATCAGAAAAAGATTCACATAGCCATGGTTTTGCAAACTTAGCATCAATCCCATTAAATATTTTAGCCTTCCTAAGCCTCCTTTACATGTTGGAGTATCCATCATCAAAACGCAAAACCTTTAGGTACCTACTCTTAGGCATTTATACCGAAATCAAAGCCAAGAGGGACTTATGGCACAGCCAACAGGAGTCTTGAGACCCCTAACTGCCGGGCTCAAAGTTACACAAATATTGGAGCCAAGAGGACTTGAGGCACAAACAACAGGGGTATGCATTATTTTTTGTTAACTAAACAAAATAATTAAAAAATAAAAATAAAAAATGCAAAGGGGGCACAAAACAAGGACACAATAAGTTACTTGAGATAACCACCTTAGGTACGATGTGCAAATCACATCTAAGAACTAGATTGGGGATATTGGCAATCTATTAACCCTCCAAGCTAAAGGGGCAAATACCACCCTCAAGAAGTTGAACATGAACATGATTCAATGGCAGGGTCATCTTCTTCATTGCAGCAAGCATCAATCTCATTCAAAGCATCCTGGGCCCACCCTCAAAAAATCTACCAGCAAACCTTGCCTTGCAGAAGATCAGGTTGGTATACTAAAAAGTATAAGATCTATGTGCCTTGGACTTAGACAAGCTGAATCATGATGAACAAATCAAATAGAAAGGAAAAATATAGGGGACAATAAGGTGGCAGACGTTACAGAGTTTGCTAAGTATTCAACAGCATGTGTTGCACTTCTATTACTCCCTCCATTCCATAATGAGTGACTCAATTGAGAAATGTGCAAGTTTTAGGGAAAAAGAATCAAGACTAACGCATTGTCAAATTCTCAATAAACCTTTCCAAAATGATCCTCTCAAAAACTAATGACTATTGTGGGTATAATTAAGGGTATTGTGCAAAAGTAATGAAAATTAATATTTTGACATTTGGAGATGGACATACATTTTGGGACAAGCAAAAATGCAATTTTGAGCCTATCATTACAGGGTGGAAGGAGCATAATGTTTTCGCTAATTAACAAAATCTCTGCATAACTGGGTTACATCCCTGGATCTAATTCTGCAGTGTCAAGTACAACCCTATTTAGTCATGCTGCAGTGATAGCAAACTGAAGTAATCGGCACAGGCTACTATCAATACATTTGTTTTTCTGACTGCCTTCAGCTTTGAAAATATATTTGCTCCTTGGTTCCCCTGTTGTTATACTTCAACTTATTATGAAAATCCCTTGATATGAAGTTATCCATACATATTTCTAAATTTCTGCCATTAGCACAATCCAGTATGGCTATGAAGTCAAGGAAAACTTTGCCTGGTAAGAATGAGTCATCTGCCCTTACATTCCAGCAAACTTATTATGAAAATCTCCAGATTCCAAGGTATGATAACTCTTTAGTTGGAACTCTCTGATATCAAAACACAATAATAGGCTAGAAAAACGTGGAAGATACTTCCCATTTGCATATAAGAAAGAAAAAAAGAAAACTAAAAGGATAAATTCATAAGCTGATACCAATCAGTATGCCACACTCCTATTCCAAATGAAACCGAGGGACGACAGATTGAATAAAAATAACCAAACAAAACAAACTCCGTAAGGAAAATAAGCTGAGAGATCGAACTCATCAGGCTGTCAATATAATGAGAATTAAAGCCCCACCGTTCCCTTTTTGAGTCCCATTGCCACCAACAGAAAAAGAAAATAATAGTAAAATATATAATTCCAAACTAGTATAAGAGAACAATATTAACATACCCGAAATAATCAAGCACTTCGGCTACCTGGTCTGCAAGATCGTCCACGCTAAACAATGGAACATCTGAAGAAATGGAATCAGCTCCCACCTGCAACGACTTTTGAACAAATGGAAGAAACAGACTCCATTAATATCATCAAAAGAAAGAATTTTGCAATGCAACACTTATACGATAGCTAAATAAATGCATGGCTGATACTGACCTCATGGCCTGGGGCATCAATGTGGTAAATGCAGAAGTTATGAAGGAGCAAAGAAGCTGCATCGGGGCAAAAGAAGAGGCCTTGGAAACAAGACATGTCTGTGTAAACCCAACAAACAGTAAATACCCAGAAACTAGAAAACATTATCATTTCTAACAAATTTGGATTGAACAACAACAAAAACCAATAAAACCCCAGAAAGCAAGCAACACTAGCCTGACATTGAAAACTCAAATCTTGGAGTGAAACACAGAGACCCATTAAAAATAACTTCAATATATGAGGATTAAGCACCGTTTCTCGGTAAATTAAAGCTTCATTCACTGTAAGCACATTTGGAATTGAAATGCTGGAACCCACCAAATACAAAAATTAGTATCAACCATTAAAATGAGTACAATAACTGAAGCATACAATTGAGACCAACATCTGGGTATGTTATCAAAGCAGGCTTTTCTTGGTCCCCGCTTACAAACACAGAGATTGAACCTTTGCTTGTCTTCACCACACACTCCTGCAAAAGCACATTAAGCACAAACCAAAAAAATATATATATATATACTCAAACTGTCAACAAAGAAAGAAAAGCGAAAGAATACAGACTAGAAGTGAAGAATGAATTCTGCATTGAAGAAAAGAAAAAAAAGAGAAGAAATTTATGTGTCTTACCTTCCCTCCTAAAGGTAACATATCAATATCAATGGAAACTGAGTCACTCGACTCGCCCATAACTCAGTCCTTTACTCCCACAGCAAATAGCAAACACAGAATACCAACTCACTGAGTCAGCGTTTCAACAGCACAATGCAAAACTTTGTCAAGCACTCGCTTCTTCTACTTCTTGCATCTTCGTTCCCAAGCTTGGAGATTCATCTAAATTACAGAAACACCCTTGCAATAGTACCATAACTACAACAGTGAGGTTACTTCGGTTGAGCACAATGACGATTTTGTCGGCCTTCAACCCTTTGACTCCCTTGTCTTTTAGTCGGTTTTGCGTTACCAAAGTGACCGTTAGAGTGGATAAAACGGTCAGCTGGAAAACTGATAGGGGCAGCCTCTGGTGAAGGACACCGTTAAGGCGCTGAAACGACGCCGTCTATAGAGCTAAGAGTAAAAGGAGAAAAGGGGAAGTGGACTTGTGAGGTAATACAATGGTAGAGCATGGGCTCCATAGTAATTTGGAAGAGGCATCGTACAGCTGTATGACACCTGGAAGCACAAAAAGGAATACTTCAGAGTTAATCTGTCGCAGTGCGCCAGCTCATCACTGGCCTCTTTCTTATTTTGGCAAGGAAGTACTCTTTGATGGATAAAACCTCGTAAACGAGGTTATTTTCATTTTTCACGGTCGGGTTGTTTTTTCCCTCTCGTTATTATGAAAAGGTAAATTAGTTTTTTTTTTTTTTTTTTGGTTATATTTGAAAAGGTAAATTAGTTAAAACTAAAGAAATGTCTTTAGGCTAGTTTTTTTTTTTTTTTTAATTGAATAAGAGAAAAAAAAAAAAAAAAAAGGCTACTCTTATCCAAATGGAAAAGAGAATTAAAGATTATGCCTTTAGGCTTTTTAATCACACATTTTTTTCTCTCGAATATAGTTTTTTTCCTAAAAGTTTAGTAGATAATTTGTTAGATATCATATATAAATTAATATGGTTGATAAATTGTTTATACTAGCAAAATTTTAAAAAATATTTATATGGAAAAAAAAGGAATGAGAGAAAAGATGCAATTCAATACTTTCAATTATATTATGAGAAAGTTTGCTCCAAACTTCTTCTTTTTTTTAAAAAATATATATAATCAAGATTGTTAGGCCGTCTTTTCTTTATTGGCTTGAATGTTGCTTTGATATATATGGTACTAAAAAAAAAATTAATGGTTGACAATGTGAGAGTATGAAGAGGTCTAAAGGAAAAAAAAAATTAGAAAAAAAAAATGGTGAAAAAATAAATAGTATGCTAGGGTTGAGATTAAAAGAGGAGATAATGTGAAAATGCCCAATATGATATTGGATATACAATTATACATACTAAGAAGTGGGTTAACATTGAGATCATGATTATAGAAAATGTGGGTTTTATGTTCAAAAATTATGTGCGAGATAATAATGGAAGAGCGACAGTTTGAGATAATTATGTTTAAAAATTTTAGTTTTTAATTTTTTTTATTTTTATAATTGGTGAGTGAATGGTGCTCACAAAATTTGGTGAACATTGTAGCAGCTCACAAATGTTGCAGCATTTTGCTGTCCCATTTTAGCATCTTGGCTAGCCAAAATAACATTTGGGTAGCCGAACGAGAATATTCTAATAGAGTAACGCTACACCTACAGCTAGTCTACAACTCTTTTTTTAACTTGTTGACACGTATATGCATATTATAAAAGAGTTATAAACGAGTTGAAAGGTTAATATTTTTCTTATTAATTGACGAAACGGGATTCAAGCAATAAGTATAGATTATTAGAGGTAATGATGGGTTAAATTGAGGGGCAAATAGACATGAATGATGAATGCATCTCACAAAGTGCTTAAGAGCTTGGGACATCGCCGGTCTGCCACTCGTGATCCAAACGCGTTTTTGAACGATAATCACGGCCGGCCACTGCATTAATTGTTCTACGTAGGTACAACAACAAAATTCACTTTGAAAAAGATGTCTACAACTCCACAAATGTTTTTTTTTTTAGAGGCAATTCCAATTCCAATCTACTTAGAGAATAACTTCAATCTTTCTTGGTGTAAACCGAGTGCAAGCATTTTAGTTTGAAACACCAAAAAATAATATAACCCTTTATACCAAATAATTTTTCTTCTCTTGACAAAATACTCATTAATAAAACTACTGGATCCACCATCTTAGTTGGCGATCCATCTTAGTTGGCTTTTGGGACTCCAGTGTTAAGGATTCGAAAGTAGATGGGGATTTGGAGGTGAGTGGTGGACGTTGGGCTAGAATTAATGGATGCGATTGAATTTTTTTTTTTTTTTTAATCAAAGGGGAAAAATGGGAAATGGTTACAAATTGGGGGTCTCTCCCACTCTTAATCCAAAGGGAGAGAGAAAAATGAATACGCGGAAATGCTTCCAAATACATTGTGAGAAGCGGTTCATTTAGCAACCGAATGTATTCTCGAGTTACCATATCTTGAGACTTTCAATGCGGTCTAGTAACAGAGCCACGTTGAGCTTTGGGGGTGCCACAGCACCCTTGAAGATTAAAAAAAAAAAAAAAAAATTCTTTTTTTTCCTACCTAAGTTCCACACTCGTGGCACCTCCAAAAATAATAATAATAATAAAAATTATTTTTCTTTTCTCCTACTCTAAGCTCAATTCCTAATCTAAGTGGTCTTGTAATTTGGATATTTTGGTTATTAAATGTTGAGAATATTGGTTGTTAGAATTTAAACATTTAATTGGAGAATTTGATGCAATTCTAGGCTCAATTCCTCATTATATTTAAGTACCAGGGATTTGAAAAAGAAGAAAAGAATAGGAAAAAGTACAAATTCATTACATGATGCAAACAAAAAAAAAAAAAAGAGCAGCCCCTACAATATGAATTGTCTGGCTCTGCCACTGACGTGGTCCAACTAGCAAACTGCAAAAGATGCAAGTGAATATCAACTATCATATCTATTATATTTGGTATTTTTATCTAATATGTAAAATATTTATTGAAGACTATAAAAATGAATTTTTACCCTCCCCCCCTCAACCGATAAATCTGCTTATCCATATCCACATCAAGGAATAGTTCCGTGATGAATATATTTGATTGCCTGTCGTGAGAATCGGCTGAATGGTATAAATTATGATGCACAAGTGTATTAATTACTTGAACAAAGATGGCACAAAAAGTTCCTCCTTGACCATTTGCTTTCCCTTATAAAATTATCATTGTTTGATGCCTCTATTAAAGTCTCTAACCAAAATATTGGTATCTTTTGGGGCTCATAATTTGTCAGTTCAATCCTTGAGAGCTCCCCTCATGATCCTGTCATCATTTCTCTAATTATCTATAGTTTGTTAATGTATTCGGTTAAGTGTTTTTTGCCATCTCATAACTCTAGTTTGGTGAATATTTTTTTGATTTATTTATTTATGTGGATATAATTTAAGTTAAGATGATAATGAAATTAATCTTGGTTTAGGGGTTTTAATGACGTCACCGATCTGAAATTATTTTTTGCACTTTTTTTATTTATTATTATTTTTTTCTTTAATCTGAAGTCACCTAAAATGAAAATTACGTGGAATCAGGAGATTGCTATGGGGACAGCTCAGCTCACGGGAGTGATAACAGGAAATGTCCGTTGCAGAACCGACATAAAAATGCACCGCAACCAATCTTAACACGCGTGCGTGGGGAGTTAGGGAGGGGTGAACGTCAAGTCACGCGAATTTGTCGCGCACGTTGTGACGCGCGGGTGGTCCTATTATTGCACATGGGTGGGGTTGAATTTTGGAATATTTTTCTTTTTCTTTTTCTGGAATTTTGCATTCCTACAAAACCGCATCTTTGTACTAACACTTCCACTGAATGCTGGCGCTTGCCTGGAAAAGGATATTTTGATCTCAAATAAAATCCATATTGCAAATATATATATATATATATATATATTTTTTTTTTTGTGTGAATATTTTACACCCTTTTTCGGTGGGAAATGATTTTTTTTATATATATATATATATATATTATTGTGCTAGAAAAAATAAATTTGAGTATATCAATACTATTTTGGGTCAAAATTGTATTAATACAAATTATACAATTACAATAATTTTTCAATATCAATTATGAAGATGGAGTTTATAAATTAAAATGTGTCGCAATAACACCATTGTATTAGAGCTTATTCAAATATTGAATTTCTTATGGGATTTTTCCACAAATCATTTTTGAAAATTAATGTAGGTGTCAAATTGGTCCATGTGTTTTTAATTTGAGCATTTATCCCAATAAAACCTTCTAACGTTAGGATATTTTGCAGAGAATGGTGTTGGAGAGTACGAGGACGTATATTGAGAAGATCCACACGAATGAGATGAGTAAGATTCACATGAAAACCTTTTATCAAGCTTTTAGGTATGTCTGCTTTATTTATCACACTCTATGGTCTATACTCACATAGAATGCTTTGTATAATGATGTGAACTATACTTTTGTACAAATTGAGTTTTTTGAAGATGAATGATTCCTGCTATAATTTTTGTAAATTTATACATTAAAAGAAATTGATTAATGACATCATATGACATGGCTATCATGGGAAATATAAGTGAACAATCTGGGTCATGTGCATATTGGTATATGGTCTAAACCCTTTGGTCGAAGTTTAAGTTGTTTGCCTTTGATCCAACAGCTGAAAGTGACCAGTGCAACCATTTACAGATGGTGGTCGTACCTTACGATTCTACTAGTTATGTGGATCACTCGATGACGGACTCGGCTGGACAATTAGTGGTGGCTGGCAATTGTACCTCATCGAGGAACTGGTGTTGTACCTCATTTATCTTATCCTTATTTTGGTAGGTTATGATATGACTAGCTATTATATGATGTGATTCAATTGTAATGGATATCTTGTGGTCTAAAAAGATGTTTTTCTTTTGTTGCATTGCCCTCTTATCAGGGGGTTCTACTCCTAGTAACTCTTCGACTTATTTCTTTAATAAATAAGCTTAGGAAGATTATGGTGATATTCTGAGTTATTTATCAGTTAATTAATTTCGAGAGAGTTACACTATATTTTTATAAGTCCTTTTAGGAGTATTTTTGGAGTTATATAACTTGCTAGAGAGTTTGATATAAAGCAACTTAAAAAAAGAAATACAAGAGATAGGAGACCTCCAATATACTTGGTTATACACTAAATAATCATCTTAGGTTCACTCAAATCAATCACTTTTAGAAGATTCTCTATATGAAAACTATACACATCAATCCCTTAATGGCCATTAATTGCAAGAAGGAAAGTCACGTCCTACAAGAAAAATTACACACCATTGACATCGATGTTATTATGTTGGACATAGAGTCTTTCCTATTAAAAGTGGTGCACATGAGGTACGCACGATTGATTCTCTCCCCTTAAAATATTTCACTAACTTAAGTATTGGAAGTTTTTTGCCGCCCCCCTCAATATCTTTTCCTTTGTTTTGCAGGTGATCCACTACCGGTCTGATTGTCTAAAATTTTACTCCAACCGCTGGCGACGAACGTGGAAAAGCTTAAACATGTATTACAAAAGAACCTTACTATTCTTCTATCTCCCATTAATCTCTTTTTAAATTCACCATTAAATTTGTATCACCCACATAGTAAATAGTAAATTTGAAATAAAATATAGATGGAAATAGATGAAAATGAAAAAAGTAGCATTTCCCATTAGGTAAAAGATAAGCTAGTAGATCTAGGTAAAAGGGGGAGACGTCTGTATCTACTGGGCAAACAGGAAAAGTGCCAATATTTATCGGGTAAAAGGCCTGATAGATGGAAAGTTGTCGTTGTAAAATGTGTCCAATTTTTCAGAATGAACGGTGGAGATTGCATCGATATTCTGGCAAGATACATGAAGTAAAAATAGTGAGAAGATAAAAATTAAAGGTTCAAATTGTGTTTAAAAAAAAAAAAAAAAAAAAAATGGTAACAAAACAGTTCTGCTCTTTCTGTTACTCGAATTCAACAACAGGGATATGCCCGAAAAAAAAAAATTAACAGCAGTAAATGTCGGTGGGAGATGAAAAGGTCGCATTCAGGAGCATGCAGATTTAATGTACAAGTATTTATGTTCCTCACGAGCATTGGCTTTCTCTCACACAAAGTGGTCAGAAGCTCTCATAAAAGGAGACAGTAAATGGAGAATGCTCAAGAACATTATATGTATTTATGTCCAAGATTGTCAATGTGTAATCTTTGGCATCACGGGAATCTTCATTTCATTCACAAAACATGACTCAGGTAAATTTAATGGACCATCTTAATCTCTATAATATGAAAAAACACTAAGGAAATTGATCATCTAGTTTGAACACATCCATAATTCTTTAATTATAGAATTCATACTGCTTAGACAATGGATTGTCATTATCCAAATATTCTTCTGGAGTCACAGACAAAAGGACAGTTACAAACAGTAAAAGAGGCTTTTAACTAATAATTGGTTTTCTTTGGAGTCCAATAACAGCCTGTAAGATGGGAAAAAACACAAACATCATTGACAATCAAATCTCCTGATTACTTACCATTCTCCTGTTTACAAATTGTGTAGACTATTTTCTTTCCAAGACAGATATTCTTCTGTGTGTGTGGCAGAGTACTTCAAGGACAAATAGGAACTGTGTGTCCATATCTAAAGAGACAGAAGCCCACAGGCCAACCTGAAAGTGAACAGATAGATTCTGAAATCTAAATCATAGAATACCATGTTTTACCATATAATTAACCTTACAAAAACTACTCTAGCACCAAGAAAAGTACTAGAACAATCCCCTTCAACAAAGAGATCACTTAAGACCAACCATGGCATCGAGAAGTTCAATTTGCATAGGCTGCAGTTCTTTAAAACTGATACACCAATCATAAGTTGAAGAATTCTAGTCTCTGCTTTGAGTCTACAAGCAGGATTAGCAGGAAATTTGTGACATCCCATGCTTTTCTGAGGTTTCCAACACCACAATAAGTTTCGAGGGGGCAATAATTAGAGAAATAAATAAAAACTTTTAGGCAGCCAGTGGCGGACTTCTTGGAACTACATAATGAACAGGAAATAGCAATGCAGAGAGTGTTTAGGTTTATCTAAGGTACCAAAAGAAAGTAAGGAAACTCTGAAGGACATTGCAGTGTGTAACTTTAACGAACATGCTTAAACCTCACACAAGTAAGAGTTGGGATAAAGATTAGGTAAGAATAATTTCTTTAGCAAACATACAAGATTAACAATTAACTAATCACAACTTAAATCACTTGCCAAACTCCCCTTTCTCCCCTCCTCTTTTCAGTTTTCAGGGAAAGTACCTGCTGACTTGAACTTTATCAGCATGTCTTAACATTCATTATTTTCAGCCTAAACTGCTTAAATTCCCACAAATGAATAACAAAGAATGAGCTAATGCAGGAGTTGTAGTTTAAGAGGACACTAACATTCTCTCAACTCTTTTTGTGACAATTTTAGGAAAACACTAGTCATATCCGCGCTATACTCTAAAAGGACTAGTCAAATTACAATTGGAACTCCCTATAATCATGTATAAAATAGAGTATCACCTGGTAAGGAACCAATATGGGACTTAACACTCATAAGCACCTTATAATCTACTCAATGTGGGTAATTCATCTTTCCAACATGAAACTAACTTTTTGGAGTTCACAATCTCCCTTACTCAAATCTATGATGTTCTCGTCAAGGTCAAGGCCCATGTCATGCAGTTTTCCAGCTCTACACAATATTACTAAGTAGCTCTGATACCACTTGTGATGATCCAAGAAAAGCTATAACCATATCTGCGTTTTTACTCCAAAAGGACTAGTCACATTACAATTGGAGCTCCCTAGAATCACTTATAAAGCCTACTCTTACGTAATAAGAAGCCAATGTGGAACTTAGCAACTATGAGCACCTTTATAATCTAATTCATTTTTCCAATGTGAGACTACTTTCTAAGCTGTTACAGTTTTGCTTCAACAACCATCTATCCACCACTCTACAATCTAGGACAGCTGCATGCTACTCCTCTTCTACTTCAGCCAAGGCCAAGAAAACCATATTATTTTCACTTATTCATTCTCCATACGTTTTCATTCTAATATTTTGTTCTGTAAATTTACAGAATTTTCCAAAGAAATTTAATCTCGAATTTAGCCCACATTCACACTTTATGCAACAAACATAATGCCAGAAATTACCTGCCATGTGTTACATTCCTGCAGTAATTGAGAATGATATTTATCTTCTTCTGTCAATTGTGGTTGGTTACTGGGGACAAGAGAACTCTTCTACATATGAAATTAATTTCAATTTAATATTCTAATGTGAAAAAAAAAAAGAAAAAAAAAAGAAGAAAAAATCAAATAATTTCCATGACTTTTTAATTCCAGTGCTCTTTTGTTTATGCTTGTACAAAAGTTCCTGAGTCTTAAAAATCCAATAACCTTTGTTATCATGAAGTTTGACATAGGAAATGAACCTTGTTGATGCTTCCAAAACTATTGTACCTTTTTTTTCCTTCTTCTTCCAGCCACAGATTAATTAATCATGGAAATAACAACAATATTTCCCCTCTATAGTAAATTACGTTTTAGGGAGCAAAAGAATATGTTGCCACCAGTTAGAATGGACATTTAAACCTCACGTGGTTAAGATGTTGGGCGACGGCTAAGTTAGGGCATCATACCTGCATTGATGGATTGTTGGCCATAAGAAGATAAATCATATGCAGAAGTACCCATGCCAGTTAAACCAAGGAAATGGGCGGGAAAATTAGGGATTTAGTGCCTGTTTCATGGAAGCCAAACATGTATCCATACTGAATTCATCTTTGCTGTAGCACCATATCTTCAGCTCCTATAACAAAAAGAATTTGAACCCAAGTAATAGTTGTTTGCCAAGAGGGAAATGCTGAAATAGGTCTAGTTCTTTAATATTGATTTTGACTTAAAATGAAGGGCATACTCACAGTAAAGGCACACCAGCTTCAGACATTGCTGATGAAGAGAGCTCTCAATGCAACAAGTTAGAAAGATACACCAAACTACACTGCTGGTTGCATGAATAAACTTGAAGGGTAACAAAGAGAAGCTTTAGATGATCACTATTTGAATAAAATTCCCAATAAAAACAATGAAATTTACAATGTAGGAAGGATATACAGCCAAGTAATATCAAAATTATCTCTAATCTATGAATGGTTCATGTCACGGAAGAGGGAAAAGGACAAGAAGAAAAGAAATGGACCATGTAATTAAATTTAGTGAAATCCGATCACAGAGTTTATAAAAATCAACACTCACTAAAAGCTTCTGTTAGCACTCAATGAAGAATCTATTAAATCTCTCTATTCATTCTTCCAAGCATACAAAATCAGCGAGAAACCTAGACATTGTGATTTAGAATCTGAAAATCTCTGCGAGAAAGACAATGGCATTAGACTTGGATCGGCAAGGGGCTGGCTAGCCCATAACTTCTCAGCCGAGAGGCATGTCTGGAACATAAAAACAGCATTTCCAAGTGATGCACCAAAGAGCCAATTATGAACATCCCACAAAACTTCTATGGCAAGCCCATCAACCAGAATGGTATGATTCCCCCGGAACTTCCACCGAAGCCGCTTCACCTGCATTACGGGCTTGCTATCTACGCGGATCACCAGGCACGGATCATTGACATTAAAAGTGTCACATTCGATGACAAGATCGTGAATTTGACCATTATCACAAAATTGAGCCTTGGTACAGAACACTTTCTTGCCAAAAATATGCTCTCTCTTCGCAATGAAAACAGCATTAGAAGGCACGGGGCTGGCACTAGTTTTCTTGAAAGCTTCTTTTCTCAAATCCCCAAGAAGGAGAACCATTTGCCGATCAACGAGAACCGCAACATAAAATCCCTCCAAAGGCTCAGGCCCGGGTCCGAATTTCGCCGAAGAAAGGTCCCAATATATATCAATTTTACAAGAATAGGCTTCTAAACTCTTGGATCCTCTTCTCTTGGAGAACAGCCAGGGTTTAATATCAACCTTACAGAGACACTGATTTGACGAATCGTCGATCCCAACTCCAAGGCCTTGACCCATCAAATTCTTACTCCATGTGATAGTAATCAAACAAGACCGGCCACGTAAACGGCATTGATAGACACAAGTAACTAAATTCTGGGCAGCCCTAGTAGAGTTCGATGAGGAAGAATCAGCAACTTGAACCCCATTTTCACCAAAACAAGATGGGAAATCTCTCATCTTCACACCAAGAACTTGCATTTACTAATCCTAAAATTTCTTTCTGGTTTCTTGACAAATAGTTGGTACCCACTTTGGGAGTCGAACGAAAAAAGAAGAAGAAAAAACAAAGACAAATGGAAAGGACTCAGAAAATAGGCAACTCAAAAACGAAACCAACATAGAAAGCAAGAAGAGACCATTACCTCAAACTGATCAGAGACAAAATCAAAAACCCATCTCAGAAGTGCTCCCAAATCTGCTTCTCAAGCGCTGATTTGAACTGGGTATGGACTCTTTGATGCATTTCTGAGGCAATTAATCCAAAAGTTCATAGAAAGCACTATAATGTGCACATCTAAATTGAAGACAAATTTTGGGAATGTGTAGGGAGTAAATAACTAGAAACAGAGAAGCAGACAAGAAAAAGTAGAGTTGTTTCACTGTCAAAACCTCTGCCAAAACCACACAAGAATTAAAACAAAAAAAAAGGACGCAGACCCACCAAGAAACATTTAAGAAAGAAGGGAATAGAGATAAAATGCAAATATACCCCAAGATGGCGACCGCTTAAATAGTCCCAATCAAGGTGATGGAGACAAAAACGGTATTGGATCAAGTAGCAACTGGGTATTGCTGGAAAGGCTGGGTTTTGAAGATTACTCTACACTGAACGGAAAAAAGCATGCCCTTTCTCATATTCTCTCTCTCTATCTAAAGGACTTTCCTTTTAGCTGACATACCCACATGAGAAAGTGAGACAACAAATTTACTAACAAACAGAGACTCAACTCAGAGCTTAGTCTCTCTCACATTTTGGATAGAGAGATTTGCAAAGATTTCTGAGATTTGATGGTTAAAACATTTAACATAAAACATATATATGCGTATGTATGCTTGTGTAGTTTTACGTGTTTGTGTATTTTAGCGTCTCACCTTTGTGAAGTATTTAAAGGTAGGAAAGGAGAGAAAAAGGAAGGGTCTGAGAATTGGGATTCATGACATGCGAGCACGATGATAAATCATGTATGCATACCTAATTTTCATTCTTGCGTGTTGAAAAAGACAAATGCTTTGACAGTGAGTGCAGTCACAGAGCCCAGAAGACCAGTTCTTACCTTCACCAAGAGAATAAACATACTCACAAAAATAAATAAATAAACACACTATTTCATTTCTGGGTTATATACATTTAACCTGAGGTATTTATCATTTTCAAAAAAATTCCTATAAATCCATAGCTACAATGCTTGCCTACATCAAACTATCATTATGCAACAAAAAAGTCAAAAGACTTGACGTTACTGTTTGACTGAATGAAAAAACAAATTTTGACCAAAATCTTCAAAAATACCCTTACCTTAGCAATTGAAAAACCCGAATTTACTATTTATAATTATTAAAACTAACTTTTTATAATTTTTTTAAAAAAAAATTCTAAGATGGCCGAACAACTCCTTGATCTCCCTCGGTGGGTTAAGGGTGGCTCGTGACCAACCCTCCTCCTGGTTTAGTCACTCTTTGGGTTATTTTTTTTTAGTTTTTATTTTAATTTTTTAAAAAATAAAGATATTATAAGAAGAAAAACAAAAAAAAGTGGTCACATGCAATTTATCCAAAGCAGGTGATAATCACATTTTCGTCTAACTTATCCGCCAACCCTAACAAAGTGGCTTATTTGCCATCGGAGGCGACCACTTTTCCATCTAACCTATCGGCCAGCTCTAACAAAGTGGCTTATTTGCTAGTAGTTTGATATATTTAAGTTTTACACCTTTCAATTTATATAGAGCTTTTTGAAAATAGCTAGTAATTTTGGATTTTTTTTTTAATTTATTTATTTAACCCATCAATTTTTTTCTTTTTTGTTCAGAAGTTAAATAGTTAATTATTGTTGATATTGTTGACACAGTCAAAATACTTGACATATATACTCTGACAGTGAGTGCAGTCAAAATTCAAAAAAGCCCAGAAGTGGCTTGACCAGGAATACCCATTTTTGGCTCCACCAGACACCATCACTGCCAACCCCATTATATCTCTCTCCACTATATTTTCTCTCCAAATCTTCTTTTTTTTTTTTTTAAATAAAAAATAAATTGAAAGGGTGGATTTGATTCTAAAGGGTGATTGAGCAAAATGTCGAGGGAGGCCAAAGCTTTTTTGGCTTTGTACTGGAAAATCTCAAGTCATGGAGGACATCTCATGGAGCGTGGGGTACACGCGCCAGTAGAAATGAGACAGATTGAAATGGCTCCACCACACTGCTCAACCATCCCATCACACAAAAGTACGGTTCAGGAGTCAGGACGAAGCGAATCCACCTTTTGAGGTTGAACTGTGTGGGCCACGCGCCTGGTGGCGTGTGGAGAAAGAACCGTTGTTAATGTAAAGGACAGCAAAGATTACGAGAGCGGGGATTTGTTAATTCTTACTTTGTGGGAGATTAGACGTGGTGTTCACGTGTACTTGTCCGTGGTCGGTTGTAGTGCTTTACAGCCCAAATTTAGACCAATTATTCGGACTCAACTTGTTGGGCCCTGTATAAGCCCAATTCAAAAAACTTTTTTTTTTTTTTTTTTTTTTTTTTGTGGTCTTCACATTTTCTTGGAAAAAATAAACCATGCGGGATGAATATGGAAGAATTTAAATTATTTTTTTCATTTGAAGCTATTTTCACCGTTTATTTTTTTTACGGGTGAATTTTTCACAAAAGACAAGCCAAATTCAATGTACAAATTCGTTTGTTATAATGGTAAACAACTTGTAGAAAAAAAATTACTGAAAAAGATATTTAAATTTGATTTAAAAGTATTCACATATAAATATTTAAAAAAAAAACACACACACAAATTACTTCTTCGATTTAGATTTTTATTATTTATTTTCATTTTTGTCTGGTCAACCCATGTAACTTCTTCTTTTTTGGATCCAAGCTACCAATTAAGAGTGGTTGAATTTATACTGTTATTCAATTTAACATTAGTGGCGCGAGTTAAAACAAATTTAATGATATCCGTTGGGGATAAAATTTATTATAGGTCCCACTCACGCAACTTCATTTAGATAAATTATAGTTACGTAGAGTTTTATAATAATTCAGAATTTCAAAAAATTATCTCTCAACCGCCTTCTACTATTTGAATGAAGACAAACTATGGTCTATCAACCACCAGATGAACGTGGAGCCTGTAACGACGGAAAGCAATTGCATAAAACCCTATAAAATGGACGCAACGCAGGAGGTAAAGGGATCGATCAAATCCTTCTCAATAAACCTTAGATCATGCTATATTTTGACTCCACATAAGAGTATTAACTTAAACATCGGAGTCTCCCTAGTTTCCGAACCGAGATTCCTTTAATGCTCTCAAACTATATCAAAAACTGCATCAACAATATCCATTTTTAAACCAAAACAAAAATAAATAAAATAAAATAAAATTGCCAAGAAATGAGAGAGAATTAATGGGATGGATCCAATATAATATTCAAACTTCTGAAACAAGTTTGACTCGCTATTTTGCGCAAAACTTGGAATTTTTATTTATTTAATTGAGTGGTCTTTATGAAGAAAAATTCGGACACAATGAAAATTAAGTAGTCTAACCCAAAACTTACTCCTTAATCTAATGAAGCAACATCCTAAATTTTTGTATAATTTGAGATTTAATAAATTCTAAACTGAAACGGGATGTCGAGTTGGCAACCATCTAATTATCATCTTTAGACTTTAGACTTTAGACCTCAATCATCTTAGGCCCAACTACCAGGTCCATCCTAGACAAATTTAACTTTAATAATGTAGTTTACACGCTTCTTTGTAGGAAAACTTCTACTAGCTTATTGAGCACGGCATGATTTGGGCGCAATCATCGGACCAAAAGTATCATGCCAAACTTTTGTTTCTTCATGGACTTGTGCAAGTAACTGGGGGTCTCGATGGTGTTTCGGTGGGTTTCGACGGTGTCTTAGTTAGCTTTTAACCGAGTTTTGACGAGGTTTTGGTTAAGTTTGTCGGTTTGAGAATGAGATGCTTAAACTCAAAAAATTGTTTACAATTTTTAAAAATGTAAACTATTTTCTGAAAATTAAAGAAAAATTTTCAGTTAAACGAAAAATATTTTTCGTTGATTATTATTTTTCCTCGCACCAAACATGAAAAACATTTTCTATAAATCATTTTACGTCAAAACAAACGAAACCTAAAGAAAAATATTATTCCAAGATGGGGATTTCTTCACGATCATGGAAATCGCCATCTTCAATTTGGATTTGTTGGAAATGAATCATTTTGAATACACATGATCAGGGAAGGAGTAGATGGTGTCAATTTCAGTTGTTTGTCGAGCAAATAAAGGAGTGGATATGAGGATTGAGGAGATTGTGATTGAACTTGGTTGAAGTTAGAAGTTAGATTCAGAAATCTCCTTGGTTGTTGGCCGGAAAATTTAATGTTGTGAAGAGTATGCAAGAGAAGTGGGACCGTGATTAGCTTAATAGCTATATTGTTTTAGCTCTTTCATAAAACAACCGAAGGTATAATTAGCCAAGTTATCCATCCAATAAGGAATACATATGATGATGCAGTAAATCACACAATCACAATCAAGCCCAGGTTGGGAGGGTATGCAAGAGAAGGAAAGAACGAGTATGAAGGCTTGTGGCAATGAATACCTCCAATGCCCAAGTAGGTGAAAGGTTTTCAGACAAAAGAAAAAGTTGTATATTGGACTCGCAAGTAAAGGTGGGTATCGGTTCTTAAAAGTCAATATCGGTCAGTTAACAATTGTCGGGTAATTCACCGATAGCATTTCGATAAGAAAGTATTATGAAAATTTCGGTTAATTTTGGTAATAAATTAATTTTGGTCAGTTAATCGGTTAACTGTTGGCCTTTTTTAATTGGGTCAATGATATTTTTAAATGAGTAAAAAATTGGTTGTTTTTGGGCTGAGATCAATCTTGGGGGCCCAAATAACATCTTTTCTATACGGGCTTGGAGTTTTAACGAGGATAAGGAGCTTTAACGAGTGTAACACTTTTCTAACATATATATTTTCAGTGAAAAATTCTTTTGCTTCTCATGGTTTTAAATGTTCACAAATTTGTTACAAACTTTAACAAAGGTCCACTATAAATTTTTTATACCAATGTCAGTTTGGTTCGGTTAACCGATAAAAATAATTTTATACCGATTAACCAAATCGACACCAGTATAAAAATTCATACCGATTTTCGAACCACAAAAGTCAATTGACGGTTAATTTCGGTTTAATCATCATTGGTATTGAGTGTCTTTTAGTGGCGTACGCCTCAATAGTCGTTATCGAATGTCAAGCAATGCCATGTACGTTTTTGTTTGCATTATAGACGTTACTCGATTTCTTGTAAAAAAATATAAGGATAATATGTTGAGGTGGCGGGAGGGGCGGTCCTCTACTATGCGCCCTTCCTTGCTTCTTAGTTCGGGGGTTGGCCGAGCTATTAGGCCCAAGTAGTTGGTGTTTTTGGACTCAAGTGTTCGGCTTTAATGGGCCTCTTATGCCTAGCCCTTCCTTGCTTCTTAGTTCGGGGTTGGCCGAGCTATTAGGCCCAAGTAGTTGGTCTTTTTGGGTTCAAGTGTTCGGCTTTAATGGGCCTCTTATGCTTAGCCCAATTGGCTGGAAATTGATACATCAATATATATTAGCTTAAGAGTACTAGCAGCAGCTTTCCAAACATTTTTTCTCAATTTATGGAATAAAACTACTTTTTGATTTCCTATAAAAAAACACTTCACAAGAGATTCATTTATTTTTCCATAAATGAATTAAATATTTTTTTTTTATCATTGCAACTACGAGAGAGGAGAGAGAATTGTTGGGACATGTGAAGGAGAAATGAGAGAGAATAAGATGTTTTATAATTTAATAATGCATAGAGAGTCTACAGTGTTTCCCAATGCATTGAAAAACACTGTAAATGCCATTTGATGTTGGTTAAATTTGGAAGGTGTTTTTTTTTATGAGTTTTTAGGGATTTTTCATAAATATAGAAAAGAAAATAGATTTTAGAGAGTCTGTTGCTTGTGCTTTAAGTCAATCTGCCTAAATTTGCCTATCCAATCATTTCTCGGCTGATAAAGTAAAGTCAATCTGCCTAATTTTGTCCTAGCCAACCATTAATACTGTCACACGTGTCTGAATAGACCTTAAGCAGTATGCTACCTCACCGGCCACTCTTTCCCTATCTTGGACGTGTACACTTCACACACAAGTAGCAGATTGGGTTGCAACAATATTGCCACGCATGAAGGATAAATGAAGATCAACTCGTGGGCTCTATTTCTGGTTAAGATAATTTGTTTTAAGGTAATATTATTTTGTTGGATTATTTACGTGTAAGTGGTGTAATTAATTAAATGATCAACAAATCTTTCGTATTATCAATAATTGATTTTAGTTTGTGGGGGTGGCTTGCGGCCCTTGTAGCTCCATCTCCTTCTATCTATATATATGTATATATTTTTAATTTGTTTTGGCTTTTTTTTTTTTTTTTTTTTTAAGAGAAATGCTACTAAGTATTTATAAGTAACATTCTCTTAACATTTTTATTTATGTTGCACATTCACGTTCACTTGTTTATTTTTTAAAAGAAAAACAAGAAATAAAAAGATAAAAAGAATATTGGGAAAATGATACTTGAAAATGCTCAATAACGCATTTTTTAATATAATAAAAAATATTTTTTTAACACATGACATGATAAAATTGCTTATATGGCATTAATGGAGTTAGTGTTTGCTAATTAATTTTACACAGAATAAGTGAAATGAAAATACAAAAACTTAAAAAGAAAAAAAAAATTAAAATGCCAATTTAAAAATCTAAAGAATAAATTGAGATCTTGATAAAATTCATAGAATTATAATAAAATTCTCTCTCTCTCTCTCTCTCTCTCTCTCTCTTTTTTTTTAAATTTTTTTTAAATTTTTATTTTTTTAATTCAAATTATCCTATTTTAAAACTCTAGGTTGTACTTTGTTCTTCAAGGTAAAACATTCAAATAACCTAAACCTTTTCCCTTCCAATGTGGGAGGGTTTCCTCATCAATCTGTGTGTCAAATGCAACCTAATATAGTAATATGTGTGACATCATGAAAAAGTTGTCCCCGATTAAGAAGATTAATTGTTCACATTGCGCGATAGATTTTAAAGATATTCATAAATGTTAAGTTTTACATTAGTTTCTTATTAAGTAAGATTATACTTTACAAATAATTTTAAAATGCTTTAATTATAATTTGACTGGTTTTATGAGTCAGAGCAACTATTATCTACAACAACCAGAGACGGAGGGAGGGGGGGACCGGGGTAGGCCATGGTCCCCCCCCAAAATAAGGGGAAAAAAAATTTTAAGTAAAAAAAAAAAAAAAAAAAAAAAAAAGTAAAATTTTAAGTTTAGTTATATTTGGGCCCCTCCAAAAACATTTGGCCCTATTTTTAGATTTTTTGGCCATATCCAATAAAAACTTTTGGCCCTATTCTTAATTTTTTTGAGCCATACCCATTAAGTTTTTTTAATTTTTGATCCTTACTTTCAAATGTCAATTTTTTGGCCCTTACTTTCAAATGCTCACATTTTTTTTTTGTCCTTACGGTAGTCTTTATTTCATGAAAAATAATCAAAATAATTTTTTTTTAATAAAAAAAATTTTGACTGCCCCCTTCCATAAAATTTTCTGGCTCCGTCCCTAACAACAACGCTATTCATTTAACACTCCAAGTCCAGCCGTAAACATGGTGTTATTACTATCACCTAACGAACAACGCAAACATAAAATACTGGCTAAACACCAACCGCCTCTACATGCCACCACCTTTGATTATTATTATTATTATTATTTTCTTCTACCCTATTTTTGATTTTTTGTTTTGTTATCATGATCTCAACCGTTCATATGATTGCATGGATGAGATCTCAATCCTTGTACATGTGTACACTTATCTAGAATTGGGATAAAAAAGTTGGAACATCTTTTCTATCTTCTCATTTTTGTCGTCCATTCTTTGTTTATGACTAATTTTCTACCAAATGAAGCCTTAAAGGCTTAAAACGGCCAAATCGAATGAATATCAAAGAAGACAAGGGGGAAAAATGAAATTCCGCTAGTTTGTCATAAGCTTTGGTGGCGCATTATCGTTAGCGGAACCTCCACTTCACGTACTTGAACCCACCCTGTTCAACCGCATTAACTTCCCAGACCACTGCTAAGCGAATCTTATACCTCAGATACTCCCCCCTCTATCTCTCTCTACAATCGTTGAGTCTAAATTTACTTTTTTTATTTTTAATACAAATTAGTTAGTAGCTTGTATTGAGAGAGAGGGAGCTATCAGTTTCTTTAGCTTTAAATTTCTAGTTTTGGGTTTTCAGCCATGGCTTCTTGGGTTCTTTTTCCGGGGACTTCTGTCACCGGGACTCGGAGGGATGCGGCCGGGGTGTTATTCGGGGGGAGGTGGCCGATGGCACAGGTGAAGAGCCAGAGGGTCTGCGTTCGCTCCTCTTTGGACTCTTTGGATACTAAAGTTTCTGACATGAGTGTTAATGGTAATTGCTCTTTTGCTTTTTCAAAATTTTATTATTTTATCTCAAAAATTTTCGTTTTTGTGCTTTTTGGCTTTCTGGGTATTTAGTATTTTGTTTTTTGGTGATACATTTTTGGTTCTGATTGACGGGTTGAGTTGGTTTTGTCTGAACTTGAGGGGGTTGATGGTTAGTTATCTGCGAATTGTGTAAATTTGTGCCGACTTTGAGAATTGGATTTTGCCTTCTTTTTTTTAATTTTTTTAATTATTTATTTATTTATTGGGGAATTCTATTGGATGAAGTTATGGAGTAGTTTTCTAACATTCGGGTGCTTATTTATCTGAAAAGTTGTTCCCCCAGTAGTTTTTGTTCTTCTCATTTGGGTATGTAAAAAAAGTTATATTTGATGGGTCCTGATTATCCCTCTATTGAAGTATATCCTAGGACATGCATGAGTTAGTGCAGTCGTGAAAATTTGTAAACAAATGGATTTTTCTGCCCCCTTTTGTTTTCTTTTCTGGACAAGCTAAACAAATGAGTTGGTTTTCTGCCCCTTATTGTTATCTTTTCTGGACAAGCTAAGCAAATAAGTTGGAAAGGGCTCACTACTATCTTGTAGTTCTGGGCCTGAAAAATGTTGGAACATATAGTTAATTTATTTTGATTAAAGGTACTCAATTTTGCAGATTTATCAATGTAATACCATAATAGAGACTGCTCCATTTCAATATTACCAAAAATAACCAAAAGATCAAAGTCTTCTGATAGTATTTGGTTGGAAATCAGTAGTTCTAGGTGCTATCCTTGGATTTCAGTATACTTAAATGAGTGATTTACATGCCAGCTCCAAAAGGATTGTTTCCACCAGAACCTGAACATTATCGCGGACCTAAGCTGAAAGTTGCTATTATTGGAGCTGGGCTAGCGGGCATGTCAACAGCAGTTGAACTTTTGGATCAAGGCCATGAGGTTTTGCTCATCTTATTCTCTTGTCCTCAAATGCTGGCGATATGTTTTCTATATGTCCAGCAATTTTCCAAAATCTTGATCATACCACAATCACACCATTTTTAATTTCAAAATGAAGATTTAGATATAAAATTGCCATTTTGGATTATTCTGCGGAGTTTTTTCAGTGGAACTACACTTGATAGTATTCTAGCTTCTGTGATTTTAATGCTTTTACAGCATGAGGAAATCAGTTACATGCCTGCTCTTGTTTTTTCAGGTTGATATATACGAGTCAAGGTCTTTTATTGGTGGAAAAGTAGGTTCTTTTGTTGACAAACGTGGTAACCACATTGAAATGGGACTGCATGTTTTCTTCGGTTGCTACAATAATCTTTTCCGTTTGATGAAAAAGGTGAACATAACTTGCTTGGTTGCAGTGATATGAAAATTTAGTCTCTATTTGCACCTGTTACAAACCTGTATTGTGTAGTGAGAAAACACATGTAACTACAGCATACAATGGAAATGTGATTTGTGAAGGAAAAAAAAGAGTAAAAAATCTATCTACACTTATTAATATGCCATCTTATGGCTTTTGTGATAATAACCCGTAGAAGGTACCTTCTATGTATTCCTCCATGTTTAAAACTCAAAAATTGAATTGAGTTACTTCCATGAAGCAGCTTTTGGCCTCATTCATTTATCCTAATATTATGACAATGATAAAGATATCTAACTTGATTACATGGTGAGAATATTATACTTTTTTAGGTTCATAGTATAAATCATAAAATGGCATTCCACATTAACAGATAATTTTCATTTAGAGGAATAATTAGGTTGGGATGTTCCTGAATCAAATATTTTTGCTGCTATATCTATGTCATACATTGTACTAGTCAAACTGCCTCTTTGCCAACCCACCATTCCCTAACATATCATGCTCATGCTACCTTAGTAATTTAAATATTAGTCTTTTGGGTATGAAGTGAAAGAATATGAATGCGTGTTTGACTTTGTTCCAGTGGTTTCTTTTGGACTTGGTTTGATACCTTATCATCCATTTTGGTTGCAATGAGTTTGGCCCAAATGCATCTTTCAACTTCCCTAATTGTTAATTGATCCATTAATGAACTAAAATTGGGCACCTCGTGCATCAATTTTGAAATACAGTGAATGTATAAACTTGTGGCTTTATGGATAATATTTAATCTTAATTCATGGATTGCATCAGTAACAATGTCCAAAAGATGGTGTAGTCATGTTTGATATAACCTAAAGTTGTGCTCTGCAACATTGAATCATGTTGTGTTATCTAAATATAAAGGGGATTTTATTTGTCTACGATGGAAGGTCTAAACTGTTTTGAGATGTGATGGGCTGATTCAGATATGAGCCTGCTCAGCACTTACTCCAGCTTATCTTCTTTTTTGGATCAATATCTTGTGAAATCTCCTGAATTGAAATTAAACCCATGTATTCTTCTTAAAATAAAAGGGTCTGTATCTATATGGTCTCTGATAAATTTTCTCTACTTGAACCTAGGTGGGTGCAGATAAAAATCTACTTGTGAAGGATCATACTCACACATTTGTAAACAAAGGGGGTCAAATTGGTGGTATGCTTTCATGGTTGTTCTAAAATCAATTTTTACTTTATATTTATTATGTTTAATAATTTCATTTTACTTATTTGCAAATTGCTTTTGCCATGGTCAGTCTTGTATATTGTGTGTCATAAATAATTTCTACCCAAAAATACATTGCTAATAACTTTGATTTTCAACTGCAGAACTTGATTTTCGATTTCCAATTGGTGCACCATTACATGGAATGCGTGCATTTTTATCTACAAATCAGCTCAAGGTAGTTCTTTTTATGCCATGTCCACTGCCTTTATGGCAGCATATTTTCATGCCATGATCATCTATTATGTTCACGTACTTGCTTACCAGTTCTTAGTTATATGCCATATTTTTGGCATCAGTCTGTCAAACTTAATTTTGACATTCTGTGGGGCATTGGAAAGAAAAAGAAGGCACAATGCAGATGTTATGATCTTCTTATGGTCCTTTAGGAATGCTGAAAATGTTGCTGAAGCTTTTTGCAGCTTTTGGATTTTTTTACTGATCTATTCCTTTCTAACACTGTAAAAATGCAGACTTATGATAAAGCAAGAAATGCTGTGGCTCTTGCCCTAAGTCCTGTTGTGAAGGCTCTTGTTGATCCAGATGGTGCAATGAGGGACATACGGAATTTGGATAGTGTAAGAGGAATTTTTTTTTTTTTTTTCCTTTATTATTTTTCTTTTGGTTTCTGAGGGGGACACTCTAGGCCCACAAATTAACACACAATCATCGGGACACATCTGGGGAGCAGTAATGTCCTTTACATCTTTCTTTAAGATTTGACTAATACTTTCAAGAGACTTGAACACAAAATTGTCAGGAGGGAATCATGGAGACTTTTTTTTTTTTTCGTTCACCTTCACCTTTCTATAGTATTTTTCTGTTCGGGGTTGGTCTTTCTTATTTTCATATTTGGAGAGGCAAGCTTTTAGTATGTGGCCTTTGGCGACAGTTCAATTGAATCTAAACCTTTTTTTGTTTTGTTTTGTGGCTATATCCTTTTGATTTACAAATTTTGTTTATGTACTTGTATTTTTTTATATGATTCTTTTTTTTTTTTTTTTTTTTCTTCTTTTCTTCTTTTTGTTTATTTTTCACAGATCAGCTTCTCTGATTGGTTCTTGTCCAAAGGCGGCACGCGCATGAGTATTCAGAGAATGTGGGATCCTGTTGCCTATGCCCTTGGGTTTATTGATTGTGATAATATCAGTGCTCGTTGCATGCTTACTATATTCTCATTATTTGCCACTAAGACGGAGGCTTCCCTACTACGCATGCTCAAGGGTTCTCCAGATGTTCACTTGAGTGGTCCAATTAGAAAGTATATCACCGACAAAGGGGGAAGGTATTATTTGTAGAACATGGGAACTTTACATGACCATGATGGATGACAACTCAATATTTGCAGTTTGTTTTCTCCTATGTTGATTTCTTCCTCTCCTCCTATGCTAGAACAGGTTCCACCTTAGGTGGGGGTGTAGAGAAATACTCTATGATAAATCTGCTGATGGAGATACCTATGTTACAGGACTTGCTATTTCTAAGGTGATTTGCTTGTCATCCTGCTCCTTTAAAATTTTTTAGAAGCTTTCTTACCTGCATTTAGAAGTTGCTAAGATTAGCTAATTTGAGCTGAAAATCTTTTGAAGTTAGTTAACCGTTCATCTACTAGATATGTCTATCTCTATACCTGATGATTTTCCTCCATGTCCAGTACAAATCTGGGATTTTTATCTGTGAGGCATGTATTTTGGACTGTTGGATTCTTCTTTAAGGGTTAAATTCCTAGTTTGTTTTGTTTTGTTTTTATCTCAGGCTACTAACAAGAAAATTGTGAAAGCTGATGCTTATGTTGCAGGTTTGTGGCTTGCTCTTCCTCTGTGTATTTGTTTATTTATGTCAGGTGAATATTCTGACTGTTCTTTTGGTGGCAGCATGTGATGTACCTGGGATCAAAAGATTACTTCCAACCCAGTGGAGGGAATTGGAGTTTTTCAATAATATTTATGAACTAGTTGGAGTGCCTGTTGTTACAGTGCAACTAAGATACAGTGGTTGGGTCACAGAGTTGCAGGATTTAGAACGGTCAAGGTAATCATCTCATCTATATCATGTTATTGGCGTGGAGAGGTGAAATGCTATTGCTATGAGGACCAACGTAAAATCTGTTTCTGTTCCATTCCTGGAAGCCTAAGGCTTTGTTGCTTTCATTTCTTCTTGAAACATTTTTTTCTGACTGGTAGGCAATTGAGGCAAGCAGCGGGGTTAGATAACCTTCTTTATACTCCAGATGCAGATTTCTCTTGCTTTGCAGACCTAGCACTTTCATCTCCAGAAGATTACTACATTGAGGGACAAGGTTCATTGCTCCAGTAAGGAAACCTTTCTTATTGTGATCATTGTGCATTTGGTTGTGGCAATATTTACTGCCAACACATGTTCTGGAAGGCTTTTATTCAAAAATAGTTTATTTGGTGATTGGCTGAATATTAACTTGCAGATAGAATTTGAAACTTTGCAAGCCCTGATATTAAGTTGTAAAGACCTTCCACATGCATGCTTTTTTGAGTGAATCTTCTCTTCTCATGTCTTTATTTCTCCATTAATGTTTACTTTGGAATTCACCAACCAAGTCAAAAAAGCGATTCCTCTCCTGCAGATGTGTTCTCACACCAGGTGATCCTTACATGCCTTTGCCAAATGATGAAATCATAGCAAGAGTTGCGAAACAGGTTAGTTCCGTCTAAAACACAATTCTTCTTTCTCAAATATCCTCACCTGCACTCAAAAGAAACCTAAGGGTAAATTGCTTTCACGCATTCTTTCCTACTCCAGTTATCATGTTTTGGAATTTGCTTTTTGATTATTTAAAATTTAGGGTATCCCGAAGATCTGAAAATAGACAACGTAAAGCAGTCATTTAATCGAAAAGAGATTGCAAGAACAGGAGTTTGAATGTTTTGAAAAATTTCTCACAATAACGATTTAACTTCAGAAAACTGTGTAGGAAATCATTTGACAACAAGGATCTTGTGACTACACATTGCCGGTCCAAGGCACTGTCAAGAGCAGAGGGTTTTGCATCTTCTTAAGTTGTTTCCTCATGATTGTCTTTTTTATTTATTTATCAGGTTTTGGATTTATTCCCATCATCTCAAGGTTTAGAAGTCACTTGGTCATCTGTTGTCAAGATTGGGCAGTCTCTATATCGTGAGGGGCCTGGTAAAGATCCATTTAGACCGGATCAGAAGACGCCAATAAAGAATTTCTTCCTTTCTGGTTCATATACAAAACAGGTAACTTCACTGCCCTGAATCTGTTACATAATGCTTGGTTGTTTCATGCATGTTGCTGCTTAACATTTGTGCCGGCAACTCCTTCAGAATAAAATTATAAAAGAAACTAGCATATGAAGTCTAAATGGTTCTTCTACCTTGTGCAGGATTACATAGACAGCATGGAGGGGGCAACTTTGTCTGGCAGGCAAGCTTCTGCCTACATATGTGATGCTGGGGAAGAGTTGGTTTCATTGCGGAAGAAGCTTGCTACCATTGAATCTCAAGGACATACGAAAGCTTCCAATGTTACTGATGAGCTGAGTCTAGTCTAATACACGGTCATTTATTTTTCAGAGTACCAAGAAACCACCTCAAAATTGTGGAGAGTAGGTGGTGGCACATGTATGTAATATCAGGAAATTATGTAAAGCATGAAACATTAATTTCAATAGAATCATGCAATCAATTTCATCTTGTCTGTATGATTTATTGCATTTTAGTTCTTCTCAAGAAGAAATCAAGGGCTATGTTGGCATCCAAGGAAGTAGTTTGCTGGAATCCTTATCATATATACTCTTCATACTTGGAATAATCATTCTCATCCTTATCATATATACTCTTCACACTTCGAATAATCATTCTCATCCTTATCATATATACTCTTCACACTTGGAATAATCATTCTCATGAGAATGACTTTTCCAAGGCTATTCCATTCCCAATAACAGCTATTCATTTTTTCAATGGAATAGTTATTTCGCGTACCAAACATACCTTAAATGTTATACCGTCAATTAATCAAAATATTCCCATAATAATACAAAAAATAACATTAGTTAGGTAAATAGAGGAGTTCCAGAGTGCTATTTATTCATTTCATTTCTCATGCATGTATTTGTATAAATATATGCTTTCATGATATTAGAAGTATTGGTAAAATGACAAGAATTTTCTTCAAACTAATTTGATAAATGACAGAAATTTTCTCCAAATTGGGTAGCCAGCCACCACCATTTTTTTTTTTTTTTGATCTTTTTAATTTTTTTTTTTAAAATAGTTTCTTAACAAAATTAATTATATGGCACGTGGCAATTAGTGTTGATGTGATGTTTCGTTAAGTTTTGGACGGAATTTTAACGAAGGTAACATCTCCCTTTTTTTATGAAAACCACATGTATCTCCTGTGATAAAAATGAAACCTTAAGAAAGAAAAAATAAAGAGTTTAAACCCTACGGAGTAAAAGAGTAAAAGCTTAAACCCTACGGAGTTTGCGGTAGTTTTTACTACTGCATAAAAGCTGAATCCATAAAGTATTAGCAGTAAATGCCCTATATGACATTTTCTTCCTTATGTTTAGAGAAAAATTTTAAAAAATTACAAAAATTTACTCACATCAGATTTCCTGTATTTAACTAACCCTCAATGGTTGCTATTGTGTTGTGATTTTGTGAAAAAATTGAGAATATAGAAAGATCTTATATTTTGTAAAAAAATAATATTTTAATGATATAAAAAATTGTAGGAAAAACTATTGTAAAAGATGGCGTATGAGCTGGAAAATAGCTAGGGTTGGACCGTTGCAAACGTAAAAATACAACCCAGTAAAAAAAAAACTGTGAAAATAATTGCTCTCCCAAGACGTTGAAATGTAACCTCAACATTGGAATGGCTAGGATTTGGATTATTCGGTAAAAAAAAACACAAAAAAGCTCTTCCAAGGCGATGACGTTTGTTCATTCCGACAAGTGGTCCATTCGAAGTCATTTCAATAACCTTAATGGTGTCCCCAAGAGATAGCTTAATCGACTAAAGATCACACTTTATGAAGCGAATGTCACTAGTTCGAATCCCTCCTCTCTCTTCTTGTGTGGATATGTCAAAAAAAAAAAAAAAAAAAAAAAAACCTTAATGGTTTATTTGTAATTTTTCATTTGACTGTGGGTTAAGTTATTGTCATCTTGTATAAAGCACATCCACACGATGGACCACACCGTTGAGGTCTGGTTGGCAAAATTTTGCCAAACCCGTCAAACCGCCTCGCCCAGCCCAGCCCAGCCCAGTTATCTTTACTTAAAAATATATAAAAAGTGGGAATGACTTTCAAACAGTAACTTTTATTTTACACTTTAAATTTGCTATTTTATCTTTACTCTTTGTTCATTATGATTTAGTTAGATAAAATTATTTTTGTGTTTTGACATTTCTTTAGATTGCGAAACTACTAATTTTTCATTCCTGAATCTAATGAATTTAAAAAGCTGTCCAGATATTTTTGTCTTTTATATTTAAATGACCATTTTGCCCTCCTGTTAAACAGTGACATTTTCTTTGATAGTGTCAAATTATGATTTTGCCCTTTCATATTTTACTGAACCATTCAATTGTTAGGAATAAATTAATTTATTTTGTTTTCTTTCGTCTTTTGGCACCGCCTTCTAGATAGTATTTCAGTTTGCATTGTTTTGGTGTTAAAATGATGATTTGGCCCTTACTTAGTTTGCCCATAGAACTGATGTTGTGAGGAATAAAGGAATTGAAGTCATTTGTTTTTGTCTTTTAGCAAGGTTCCAGAGTTTTTGTTTGACTTTTTTGCTTATTTCTCTCTCTGTCTCCCTCCCTCTCCATTTTTCCGCTTTAAACACACTTCTTTTTTTCTACTCTCTTCCCATTTTTAAGAGGATGAGTAATGCACCCATTATTGAGAGGGGAACTTGAATCTCGTCAATGGTAAGATTACTTCCTTTCATCAATGTATTTACATTGTCTTCATATTAATTTGATATTACTTCTGTAGTACCAGTATACATGACTCCAATTATTGTTGATAACAAAATTCATATGTTATATGTTTTTTAGAAGAGGTTGGTTGAGATATTTTTGAATTTTTCAATACCCTTTGATTTGAAGTAACAACTTATGTGTGATATCTAAATTAAACCTCTTTCGTTTTCTTTAGGTACATCATATTTACTCAATTTTATTGTCTTACTTTTCAGAAAGTTTTATGTATATTTGTTCAATAATTTAGACATTAAATCTATTTATAGGATAATATATGTATATTATTAAAATTATAATAGTAACAATTATAATGATATATATTTAGGGAATGAAGCACGTGCATTGCACGTGCCATCCCAACTAGTAAAAGAAAAAAAACCTAGATCCATTTCAGCGCCTGTTCCCCCTCCTCTCCTCTCACTCTCTGCTTTGTCTCGCCTCTCTCTCTGTATCTCTCGCTCTTGCTCTCCTTGACCCAGCTCCAAAACTTGCAAAGTCCAGACCTTACCTCCCCTGCCGCTTCTTTACTTTCCTTGCGCCGGTACGGTACCTCCCTACGCCGCTCCCGCTCTCGCTCAGCTATGCTTACCGTCTACCAGAGCTTCGATCAGCAGGTTTATTTATTTCGCTCACCGATCACCATCTCTTTCATTCTATCACTTTCGCTCTCTCTCTCTCTCTCTTAGGTCCCGTTTGGTTTGCGGAATAGACCCTTGGATTGGATTAGTTAACACTAGGTATAGCTAATCCTTTGTTTGGTAACACTCTATTCCTGAGAATAGTTTATTCCCATGGGACTACTAATCTCATACACACAAGATTAGCTAAACCACTAAAAAATGAGAGGCTTAGCTAATCATTTCCTATGGGATTAAATTAATTATGTAAATTGCCACAAAGAACCCTACTTGTGGGATTAAATTTCGTTCTCTCTCTCTCTCTCTCTCTCTTTATATATATATATCTCCGTTTCTCTTTTCTCTCTCCCTTTCTATTTTCTCTCTGATTTTTTTGGTACAATTTTTTTGTAAGTGCAGACGAATTTTTTTTTTTTTTTTTTTTTTTTTTTTTTTTTTTTAATTCTGTTTTTTTTTATTTCTTTTGATTTTCTGTACATTCTCCAACTATATTTTTTTGATTTCAAGATTGAGTTTGATTCTGTTTTCTGCAACTAGATTTTTTTTTTATATAAATAATTTTGTAGCATAATTGCAAAAAAAAAAAAAAAGGCCACATACTTGACATAATTAAAAACAAAAAAGAAAAAAAAAAGTTATATTAAAGTTGTTTATGTTTTTTTTTAAAAAAAAGAGAGAATGAAAGTCCTTAATAATATAAATTGTATTTGTATTATAAGGGTATTTTAGAAAATTTGATCACAATATGATTCAATTCAACAACATATTGCATTGTATCAAACGAATGAATAAGATTAGTTAGTCTATTCCAGCGTTACAACCAAACAAAATAATGGGAATAGCTAATCTATTCCACACTTTTCTATTCCCAATAGTAGCTAATCCTTTTCCAATGGACTAGACATTCCATGAACCAAACGAGGCCTTAATCTTCGTTTCTGCCTTATGGAGCTTCTCTTAGTTTTCTGCCTTCTGGTTCTGGAACTTCCCAGTTCACACAGAATCAACCCCTATTTGTTTATGGAATTTTCCACAAAATCAACCCGAACCCGCCCCGTTCTCACTCGTCCCGCAACCCTGATACCTGGCAGATAAAGTCAACTGTAGCTAGGTGACGGTTTCAATTTTTAAAACCCGCATGTGACGGGTTGGGTGACCAAAATGGACAATACCCGACCCGACCCCACCTCTAGTTGGGGAAATGGCAAATCCAAGTAAAATGCCTGATTAATGTTAACAGCTAAAGTTCCATGGTTTGCAGGTTGGATGCAGAAGGATCTACTCCTTCGAAATCCTCTGTCTCGAAGGAAAACAGATTGCAAGCACCAGTTGTATTACAAGGTTTATTTTTTATTTTTTATTTTTTATTTATTTTTTTTCATATTCTTATGAACATCTTAATATTGTTTTTGGTTGATTTGAGAGTAAGATATCTTGTTATTGTGAGGATTATTTGTCATTTATTTATTTATTTTAAACTTAGAACCGTATGAATCGTTTTGTGATCTAAATGTGTTGTTTAAATTGACTTTATAGTTTCTAATAATTTGCTTTATTGTCAATTTAGTTCTAATGCAATTTGAGGCTTACGCCGTCATTTGTATTGATATTTAATTTGTTATTTGTTATTTTGTTTGTTTTTGTTATCTTGTGACAGGATTCGATCTTTAGAGGCCAATCAACTAACGGGAAAACGGTTACTTCGTAAGTTATTTCCACCCTCAGTCCACATTCATGAAATATATATCACGCATATAGATTCCCTAGAACTATAATACTCTTTTAGATTTCATAAAAATCTCGTTTTTACTGCTTATTTCTATTGTATTGTTGGGTTGCTCAACATTGCTGTAAATAAAGAGCGAAAAGTTTACAACATTTGATTATCTGAACCCATGTATCAATAATTTTAATAGAATCAACCTTTTAGAGTTTGAGTTAAGCGTATGCACAATGACTTAACCATTCACCTAAAATGGCTAACCAAATCTATAAAATCTTTCGCCATTCAATTATGTAAAAAAAAAAAAAAACATGCTTTTCACATTGTTTTCTCCATTTGTGATCAATCTCATGCTACATGGGGGATGCACTATTCATGAATCCATTTCATATTTTGGTTGGGTTTTTTTTGTGCTCTTTCTAGTTTTGGTGCCTATGTAGACTACTTGTGTAGGTGCCTTACACTTTTTATTATATAATTTCCCCTTATCAAAAATAAAGGGAAGGGTACGTAGGTATATTTGCAAGGGTACTCTCGATGAGAGTGACTTTGCCACCCTTGGACAAATACATCCGTTTTCAACAGGCCAAGCATTGTTCAATCCTCTCGATGACTCCATCCCAAATGTGTAATGCCTAATGGGAAGCCCCCAATGGGAGCCCTAGGTACAGAACCAGTAGAGTGGAAACCCTACATCCCAATATTCTAGCCAATCTACCCACTTGTTGCACATTACCTACGGGAATTAGCACTGATTTAACCAAGTTGACCTTCAAGCCTAAAGCTGCTCCAAATAACAAGAAGATAGTCCTTAGATAACCCAACTGAGTGGGACAAGCCTTGCACAAAATCAACGTATCATCGGCGAATAAAAGATGGGATACAGTAACATTACCTACTTTAAATCCTTCTATCAGCCCATCATTTACCATTGCAGAAATCATGCGGCTCAAAACCTCCACAAAAACAAATAGCAAAGGGGAGAGAGGATCCCCTTGTTACAGATCTCGGGAGCTACTGAAGAAACCCTTAGGAGAGTCATTTATCATGGTTGAAAACTTATCATGGTTGAAAACCGCACTGAAAAAATACAGTAGGATATCCAAGAGCACCAATTTTCCCCTAAACCACACGTCTTGAGCATATGCAGCAAAAAGTCCCAATTAACATGATCATATGCTTTTTCCAAGTCCATTTTACACATGACGCTCGGCTCCTCCGATCTTAACCTGCTATCAAGGCTTTCATTCGCAATAATAATGGGATTTGGGATTTGTCTTCATTTGGTAAAAGCACTTTGCGTCTTGGAAATGGTCTTCTCCAAAACTCCTTTTAGGCTGTTTGCTAGCACCTTAGTAGTAATTGAGAATTGCCAATGTTTCTATTTAATCTATGTTGGATTCACATGCTATGAAGAGAAATTTAGCATGTTGGGCATGCTTAAAGCTCACTAGGTTCTAAAGGGCAAAGCGATTACTTATTCTTCATTATTTAAATGTATTTTGGTTTTGGTTGTAAGGTTTTGAAGTTTACCAACTAATGTGGATATGTTATAAGTTGTAAAGGTATTAGTGATTGTGTAGTAATCTACATTTCTGTATGTTTTGTATATATATATATATATATATACTTCTTAGCAAAATGTATTGTTGGACATATACTTCAATATATTACACTTTTCTTTTCCTTACTATTTTTTTTTTTTACTATATTTTTCTAGATGTTTCCTCTAAAACACCTACAGGTTATATGCTAGTTAATATGTAATGTTGGAGTATTTTAAGAAATTTTTTTTGGAAATCTATGTCTTCCTTAACTTTAGAATGGAATCCTATCGAGGATAATGCCTGCCTTCTTGATCCCCACATAAGCAACAAAGAGTAACATATTAATGCCTATTTTAAGTGGCTAGTTAAAATAAAAAAAATTGAGTTTTCTAGGTAAGATGTAGCTTAAGTTTGGTAGTTTAATATGAATGCTCTCTCTTTACTTAAACGCTAAAAACCGTGGTTTTCTCTTTCTCTTAACTACAGAGCTCTCCTCCTTTCAACAATGAAGTCGAAGTTATGCAAGGCTTCGGAGCTTACTAATCTTGAAATGGAGTATATGTGGCTTGTAGAAAAGAATGACCACTGTGTTCCCATACTAAAGACGATAGACATTGGAGAAGAATCATTTGCAGTAATGAAGAATTTTGTATGTAGTCTTTCAGATCTGGTAAAATTAAAAACTTCCCTCATGTTTAAAGGTGCTCGAGTGGAATTGTTAAAGTTTTTGGCACATGACTTGCAGTTGTGGGAAGAAAACAATCTCCCAACAGCCCACTTACTTAGCATAATGTGGTAAGAAATCTTTGAGTTGTGTTACACATTTTGGGATTGGTTTTCTTGGTTAGTAGAAAAGTGAGATTATTAAGCTATAAAAATTGAATTTATGACGGGGATATAATGGAGGAGATACATCGTCGGCACTCAATGGGATGTATTCATAAAAAATAGGGCAAATGTGAGAGGCACTGGACTGAATAACTCACCTCTATGTGCCAAGCTAATTGAGTATTGCAATTGTAAGAGCGATTGTAGTTAATTCTAGGCTTATTTGGCTAGTATCAAATTTTATTCTTTGTATGCATTCTTCTTGTATGTTACCTTGCATTCCTATAAATGATCTATGTTTCTAAATGTTCTAGTTGGTTTTGCCGACCTTTCATATGTCACATGAAGCTTTCTTTTTAAGTATTTGTAGCTTGAATACGTTTTAAAACTATATTTTCTTGAGGCTTTAGGTGATATTTGGCAATAATTTTATATTTTTTGTGGCTATTGCAGAAGAATCTAAAAACTCGAGATGAAATAGAATCATATTTTAGATAATTTTTCCCCAAAATGGTTGTGAAGTTATATCATGGCGTGGTCGACAACTATGGCATTGAAGGGGATTTTGCTGAGTTCTTCATGTAGTGGAGCAGGCCTTGTTGCAGAAGCATCTAAAAACTCGAGATGAAATAGAAGATCATATTTTAGATCCATTTTTTCCCAAATGGTTTTGAAGTTATATCATGGCGTGGTCGACAACTATGGCATTGACGGGAATTTTGCTGAGTTCTTCATGTAGTGGAGCGGGCCTTATTGCAGAAGCATCTAAAAACTTGAGATGAAATAGAAGTTCATATTTTAGATCCATTTTTCCCAAAATGGTTGTGAAGTTATATCATGGCGTGGTCGACAACTATGGCGTTGAAGGGAATTTTGTTGAGTTCTTCATTTATTGGAGCGGGTTTTATTCCATTCAATAAATGCTACACTCCCATTCTTGTATTTGCTGACGTGGAATTTAAATTAATTAATGGATTTTGATCTAATGATGGTTTTGAAAAGCACGTCAAAGAGTGTGGGAGTGGGGAATGTGTAGTATGTTTCTATTCCTAAAGATGTGTCAATAGACTCCAAATTTTCTGCTTTTGTGGTCTTTTTGAAGAGAAAGAAATGGTATAAATTTTGCGTTGCCTAATGTGAATGTTCCATACTCTTGATCAAATTCAACATTTCAAGCTTTAAAACAAAATTTTCTTTGATTTAGTCATGTGAATGTTGGTAAGTTTGAGCTTAGGTTAAATAAATATATATTTTTAAGTTATGCGGACAGGGTGAAAGGATATAGATTGTGGTGTTTAAAACCACAATTAAGGTTTAACATATAAAATATTTAACTGAAATTATGGTAAATTGTGGAAACAAGATTTGATCAAAAAGCATAAAATAATAAAAATATAATAAATTTAAGGGAAAATATATTATAAGTCCCTAAGTTAACGCGTCAAAATTAAACTCCCTAGGTTTTTTTTTTTGACAATTTACTTCTTGGGTTAATTGAAATGATAATAAAATTCTTATTATCAAAATTTTTTAACAGCTGTTAGGGCCATTTAAAATGCACCGTTTTACCTCATTAAAATATTAATTATTTATTAATTTAATTTAAAAAATTAAATCTAAAAATTAAAAAAAATTGAAGGGTGGTAAGGAGGAAGCCACCCCTAGGGCCCTTAGTGGTGGTTTGGCCACCCTTAAGGGCCAACCCAGTATTTTTTTTTTTCGTTTGGCACTTGGGGTGGTTCGAGGGTGGTCGGACCACCCCCAACACCCCAGACCGGTCGATCAAAGGAGCAAGAAGCCACCCTAGGGGTGGCTGGCCACCCCCTAGGGCAAACATAGGGTGGTCAACCACCCCTTTTTTTTCATTTTTTTTTAAATCATAAATAATATTTTATTATTATTTTAGTAGTGAGACATGTGTCCTATTTGGGCCTAAGATTTTTAAAAAGAAATCCTAGCCCTTAACATTCTCCGGTCCAGGATCCTTTTCCTTAAGGTTGTACTAGTTATTTAATTTTGCTTGGCTATTGATGTGGGTTTCCTCACTTTCTTGTTATTGGAACGAAAACACATCCTTTGAGTGTAACTAGTGGCTAGAAGAGTCTCTATTCATGTGCAGCATCTTGTCTAAGCGAAATTACAAATATGTAATGACTTAAAAAAAAAAACGCACTTTTATATACCTTTGTTTTACCGTCCCATAGTTGTTAATTTCCTTTACACTTTGCTGTCAATATTCCAAACTATATGTAATTCCATGGTACTGCCTGTGTGTCAAGACCCCAACAATAGATGTGCTTCCATGTTACTTTCCTTTTAAGTAATGGTTTTCTTGTACTTTTTCTGTTCTCTTGTTGACTTCTTGTGTAATAAGATTGTGCCCTCTCTCCTTTTGATATGCCTTACATTATCTGTCAAAAAAGAAAAAAACACAATGATAAAAAAGCATAACTAATCTAATAATCCTTTAAAAAAGACAGTTAAGCTATGTTACTTGAACGATTAGTAGGTTGACCGCAAATTAGTGCCTTGTTAATCAAATAGTATTACCCTTGCAGATTCTAGTGCTAAGTGTCGATTGTCTCGCGGGATTTCTTTAGTCGTTTTGGGGGCCGAATTTGAAATTTCTTTATACTTCTACGACCTCATTGACACACTATTGAAATTTTGCCAGTCACTCATATGGACAACATGTGTTTCCCTTCTTTATCTACTTAGATCTTTCAAGACTCTTCTACCTTAACATTGTCAAAAACTCATATCTAAACATATATTCAGCTAAGTCAAAGAGAAATTATTAGTAACTCAATTGACAGTTTAAATCCAGCAACAAATATACCCAAATAAGCAAATTGGTCTGCCAAAACATCAATAGTAACTAAGTAGTCAATCTGTTAAACCCAAAACATTATACAAGTAACATTTTTCTGCCTAAAATACCACATAAACAACACTGTTCAAGTTAGTGAATGATGGTGTGTGTGGGAGCCGGGTTCTTAAAATCCTTCTTCAACACCCTTTACCAATGGACAATTGGCCTGAATTGCTTTCATTTTTCTAGCTTTTGTTATTTTCTTAGATCCTTTTTCTTCTTTTGGTTTGATATTTCTCTTGTTTGTTTCATGTATACTTGGGTTGCACCTAGTGTTGCAAACATAATGGTAGTGTGAGATTTTTGTGACTAATTAACAGATAGTTTTCCCTAATTGCTTTTGAAATTATTGTCCAAAATGTTTTGAAATAGAACTTTGTGGCATTGTGTTCATAATATCTTGTTGTTGCAGAGGTCAAAATGATGACCAGAGTTGGCCCTGCCGCAGCCGTTCTCACCATAGCAGGCCCCGCCACAGCTAACCCCTTCAGAGCTAGCCCCTCCTCTGCACTGGTCAAAATGATGGTTTTCTTGTTTTTTTTTTTCTTCAACTACTTGGGCGTTACCCCAACAATAGATGTGCTTCCATGTTAATTTTCTTTTAAGTAATGGCTTTCTTGTACTTTTTTCTTCTTCTACTTATGTGTTCTCTTATATACTTCCTTTGTACTAGGGTTGTGCCCTTCTGCGCTTTTGATATACATTATATTACTAGTAAAAAAAAAAACACAATTGATAAGCTGAACTAATCCTAGGAATCCTTTAAAAAAGACAGGCTATGTTACTTGGACGGTTAGTAGTTGGATTGCATATTAGTACCTTGTTAATGAAACAATATTATCCTTGTAGATTTTCATGGGTGGATTGAAGGGAGATTCACAGGTAATTGCAGGAAGTCACACGGAGATTATAAGGGGTGGGTGCGGGTCGGGGCGGGGTGGATATCGCCCTTTTCCCCTATCCGATCCGCACTTTGCATGTTACTTCTCAACATCAAGTTGCTGATTTGTTCACCAAATCTCTTGGTTTAGGTCCATTTATGAATCTAGTCTCCAAGATGAATGTTTTCAATATATTCCCTTCATCGTGAGGGGGAGTGTAAGCGAGCGAATTAAGAGAGAGCGCAGGTGTACGCTCGAGCACAGTGATCGAGCGCAGTAATAGGAAGAATGCAAGTTGAGTGCAATCGAGCACAGCTCGAGCTCAGTAACAAGAAGAATGCAAGTCAAGTGCGATCGAATGCATGATCAAGTCCACTTACAGAGAATATATGCACGTGTACAAAGCTGGAATCAAATTTAAGTTGAAGATTAGTTAGCATGGAAGTTAGAAAGTAGTTTTTCTTTTCTGTTAAATCAGTTGTACATAACAGGTATTTGTTATTCTTATGGCAGCTTGTATATGGTATATATATTGAAAATGAACAAAGAACAATTCATTCAATGCAATATAAAGAGATATTTCCTCTCATTTCTCTCTTTCATTTATCTGTTTCACATTGGTATTGCATTGTTAATAATTTCTTTACCAAAATCCCTCTTCCGTCAGTTAAGGCCATTAAGTCTAACGGTCAACCGTACTGTTCACGGGGTAGGTACTGTTCACGACACTATTCACAAGGTTAACCGTCCGACTTAATGACCTTGACTGATGGAATGGGTGTTTTGGTAACAAAATGGTAGTTTGATGGGGTCATAATGTAACGTTGGTAGTTGATGAAGGAAATGATCATCGTATGGTAGTTCATGGGGGAAAGGATAATTTTCCCTAATGTTTATTATTATTATTTTGTTAAGGACACGTGGCATAATTTGGGAGTGACACATGACATACCGTTAATTTTCTCTCACGGAATCTAACGGAGGTATCAAGTTGGTCTTTTCCCATAGGTCAGGTACCATTTGTGACCATTTTGAAAACCTAGGTTGGAAAAAATAAAAAAAATGCAATCACAGGTACTAAAAAAGTTATTAACCCTTAAAAATAAAAGTGATGAAAAAACAAGAAAAATCGAAGTGAAAAAAAAAATAAAAAAAAGACAACAACATCAGATAACTCTATGTTAATGTGATAAATGAATGATTGAAAATAAAAAAATACAACATTAGAAAACTCACTGTTAATGGAATAATTGAATAAATGAATAGTTTTTAAAAAATCAAAATGTTAGATAACTCTCTGCTAATGGAATAGCTAAATAGAGATTAAAATTAATCAAATTCTTATCCAAAATACGAAGACTCAGTTGTTAAAATATCAAGAAGAGTACCTTAATATGATATTAGTTTTCACGTATATGCCAAAAAATCCCGATAACATATGCCTTCTTCTCCTGAAGTAAGAGTCTTTCAGCCAGCATATGCAAAGAACTTGAGAAACAGAAAATGGAGAAAAATGTATACTTCTGTCATGACTCTTCAACTTCACCTTGTTTAGATGTGAGAAAACAATGTTAGGTGTTTTTCTTTCTTCTTTTTTTTCCTAAGCTAACGTTAGGTCTTCATTTAAACGTTAGTTCTAACCATAAGAAAAAAAAGAAGTTAGTCTAACGTTTAACCAAAAAAAACAAAAAAAAAGAAGAAGAAGAAAAGCTAACCTTAATTAGTAAATTAACAAGTTAACCTTAATTAGTAAACTACTATTAATGACCTTAAAAATTTAATGTGCTTATAGACACTTGACATCATTTTAAATAGGTTAAAAGATATTTCATACCAATTTGGAAAAAAGTTTTGTCCTTTGTTAAAATGCCGTAGCCTAAACCTTTAAATTATGAGTATAAATATATGCGAGTTAAATATGCCGTAGCGTACCAGTATAAAAAAAAAATTAAGAGGAAGAAGAAATGACCGGTAGAAAGAAACGACCAACTGTTTCCTCGGACCTTAGTGAAGGTGCAAATGAGATCATAGTTACTTTCTTTCTTTTCTTTTCTTTTTTTCAAAAGTTTCCACCCATTGTCAAACAACCTGAATCCTTTTCAGAGTGACAGCCAGGCTGATCCATGTTATGCTGCTAAGGAAAAACAGAGTCCAGACATGGCCAAAAGCCCAAAGATATGCTATCTCAACAACTGCTGACCAGACTATATTGCTCCACATTACTCCATCGAGGGAACCATGAAAGGAAATGGGAGTAGATAGCATGGCCTTACATAGTTGGGGATCAAAGAGAAATCGAATAGACCTTTATATTTATGAAAATGCGAATCAACAGGGTCAATGACCAGCAAGAAGGTGAGCAACCCTGAAATGGAGTCTATGGCTGACCAGGGTTGGGCAATACGTTGAAAAAACAGAGGCAGCCAAGGATCTTTCAAAGACGATCATTTTCTTTCAAAAAACCTATCACTGCAGACCTCAAGGAGGAGAAACATTGAGATTGGACAAAAACTCAAGCATTTGCAAACGTAAGTTTATAATAAAAGCTTTGATTGACAAAGACTTTTGTTAGGAGTGCTCTGTTTGACACAACAACAATCCACAATTTCTAAATCACCACTAGACGAAGGCACGCTATTTTCTGAATTCAAACAAAAGAATGGATGACCAAATCATCTAATTCAACCTAAAAATGCAAACGCCAAACAGTTTATTTGCTGAAAAAGACTAGAAGGGCATTTGAAGGTAGAAAGAGTTTAAATTGGGCAGCTGGATGCAGCTATGAACTTTCACGTTTGAAAAGATGGATTTTTTTTTTTTTTTCAATAAACAAGTTACATAATCAATGAATTGCCCAATTCACCCATACATGGAGAGTATCAATTTTTGAGAAGGCATTTCAGCCTATTGAAATCATATCGCTAAACCTTCCATGAGACGTCTGAACAAAGACCATAATAAACCCAGTGAGACCCAAGAGCTTATTCATCGCAACTTCCCATAGATGGATTGCTTGGAAGCACTACTCCAATCAACTTGAAGCATGAACAGCTAAACTAAGCTAATTGAATGACTGGAGGGATCCCCATGCTAAGCATGAAACACCCCCCACCAAAAACCAGAACATAATAGCGTCATAGATCATATCAAAAACAGAAGATACATTAAATAAAAGTAACAATAAGACATCAATACAAAAACCAACATCATATTCCAAGACAAGAGGCGGTTTATGTACATACTTGTTTTATTACAAGACAACCTGATTCCTCCTTGATGAAAACACTGCAGTCAATCTCATAAAACATCGAGCACACAACAACTACTACTATTCAAAATATAGTTCCATCTTTATTTTATTTTTTTCACTTAGACCCATTTTCTAATTCCTTGTCAATAGCAGTCTTGGCAGCCTCAAGATCCTCGTCGAAGAACATATCCCACTTTCCATCCCACTTGATGAAGAACTCAGTATCTTCATAATACTTCACCCTATGCACATCCCCTGCCGGAGTGAACAAATAGTCGCCAACCACCAAATCATACCTCTCCTTCTTTGTGATATTCCACACGCTCTTCTTCCCCTCCAACACCACCAGGTCGTGCCCGAAGGTATGGTGGTGAGCAGGCTCCACACTCCCGGCCTTGAACCTCACAATCGCCGAGGTCGGGCTCTCCCTCAGGATCTTCATCGACCCACCTGGAATCAGGTCGATCGGGTTCAATTCCCTGTTCTTCACCAAACAACATAAGGCACAGGGTGTTGTTGAATCGGAATCGGATTGGGGCTGGGCTCCGATCTTGGGCATCTCGGAGAGCGAGTTGTCGAGGAAGGACTGGATATCTTCGGGCCAGGGGTTGGATCCGGAGGCAGGGCATGGGGACTTGAAGGGAGTGTTGAGCCAGGCGTTGAGGATTTCGACGGCGGATTCCGGGGAGGTGGACATGCCGGAGACGGCGAGGACGTTGGAGTTGTTGATGGAGCGGGCATTGAGGGCTTCCTCGGGGGTTAGGCAGGTGGCGGCGAAGACGCCCGGAAACTTGTTGGCGAAGATGGAGACCCCGACGCCAGTGCCGCAGGCGACGAGGCCCCGGGTGTCGGCGGGGGAGGAGGATACGCGGCGACCGACCTCGGCTGCGACGGAGTAGTAGGAGGAGGTGCCCAGATCCTCGACGTCGATGTGGAGGGAGCGCAGGTGGGAGACGAGCGCGTCCTTGAGGGCGCAGCCGAAGGAGTCCGCTCCGGCTATGATTTTGTGGGGGCGGGTCGCAGAGGTGGGCTCGGCCATGGTGGTGGCGTAAGGAAAGAGGAGTGGGAGTGGTGAGTGGCGTAAAAGCGACCGAGTTTGAGTGAGTGTGAACTTCAAAATTACGAGGCTGTGATCGAATAATAATAATAGTGGGTCTGAGTTTGTAGTTTAGCTGAAATCGTAGATAAAAGTTTATCATATTATAAACAAATAAAAAAAAAATAAAAAAACTTTTATGACGTGATTGAAAATAAGATAAATAAATTTTTTTTTTATAAAATTTTTTCATTACAATTTATCTATAAATTTAATATAAATGATGAAAGCAGCGAGGGAAACAGTTGTTGTACAAGCACACAACGGTTTGCATTTCTTTATAAGTGCCATCTCTTCAAAATTCCTAAATACAATGACTTTTTAACACTCATAAACGCAAGTGATCATGAGTGGCAGCTCAACATTAGAAGTAGATTGTGAGGGTGCTGAGGGTGTCATGGCTTGGACGGGAGAGGATCTAATTGATGGCTAAAATCTCTCCTTAGAGATCTTAAGGTCATCAACTTGTCACATGGCACATTAAAAAAATATTATTATTTTATTTTTAAAAATAAATAAAATAATAAAAAATTAAAAACAAAGAGCATATATATATATAAAAGCGGCTCTGGCCACCCCCCATTGCCGGGCCAAGGTGGTGGCCGTACCACCATATTTTAGCAATGAATACTCCTGAAGCGGCCAAAACCCATTTTTATCTTTGAATGCTTGCCCTCGGGTGGCCGATCCACCTCCAAGGGGCCACCACTTGGCTCTTGGGGTGGCGGCAAGCACACCCCTGCATGGGGCCAGCTTGAGGCCACCCCCAGCGCATGGCCTCCTTGGGGTGGTCTGGCCACCTGTCCAAACTGAATTTTTTTTTTTTTGATTTAGCCTTTGGGGGTGGCTTCGGCCATCCCCAACCGGCCCGACGCCACCCCCATGCCCCGAAATGTGGTGGCCGGCTACCCCCTGTGGCCAACATAGGGTGGCTAGCCACCCTTCCTTTTTTTTTTTATATTTGTTTTAAATTTTTTATTATTTTGTTTTTTTATTTATTTTTAAAAATAAAATAGTATTATTTTTAATGTGCCATCTGGCAAGTTGATGGCCTTAGGATCTCTAAGGAGAGATCCTAGTCATCAACTGGATCCTCTCCAGTTCAAAGTGGACCGGAGAGGATCCTTGTCCCATGCGAATGGTTCCCAAATGGTGAGCCAAATGGTCTAGGCCGGGCACCAAGCCATGATGCATCCTGATGTCCATTTTGTAGCCCAATCGGTTGCCAATAAAGTCATTCCAATTAGAAGGCAAACGAACCACTGCACCCAATTCAAATTTGCATTGCCTATAAGGATATGTGCAGTCCCAATAAAGGCCGGCCACCTGGAGCACCAGAATATATAACACCCACCTACAGCCACCCGAAGGCATGGGTTACGATGAATAATGCCCCTAAACACATTCTTCTTATAATTCTCGGGCTCCCTTGCGTTGACTATGTCAAACACTTGGCAGAGAACAAAACTGTTAAAGATGATTGGAAGAACAGTACCAAGATGACAGTCGGATATAGAGCTTGACCGACAACAAGGTTTCTCCACATTGCCTTGTTGATAAGTCGTTCGGTTTGTCTAGATCTGTCGGTGGCTCGGTCATTAATGCAACGCCACCTAGAAAGGTCGAAACCCAGGTTGGCCATGGCAATTGGATTACGTACCGAAATTGGGGAATATCCAAAAGATATGGTTGTGATGGTGGGTATCAACAGCCCTGCAATAGTCATAGAGAGTTCAAATTGGATATACTTGCGAATATTGGCGTATGTACATCTCCCGCACTTTACAATGGTGACCAAGAAACTGAAGTTGCCATCCCTGATGATGATGTCAGAACTTTCTATGGCCATTTCGCTGCTATAAGTACTCTCCATCACAAGCCCCACATCAGCTTCTTTCGGTGCTGGAATGTCGTTTGTTTAGTACTCTCCATCACAAGCCCCACATCAGCTTCTTTCAGTGCTGGAATGTCGTTTGTTTTTCCTCCAACCATTTCTACTCTCATGCCTTTTTTTCTTCAAACACTGCACCGGATGGAGCTTATCAGATGGGAAGCAGCTTTCCATCACGATGATACTGATATTATCTACTTTACTCATCATCCTCTCTTCATTGCTGTAATTTCGAAAGTTTTCACCTTCAAACACCAACCCATTTGACTCGAGAGCTATGGCTTCCAACCATGACTCTTTACGATCTTCTGAAACCAATATGATGTTAATTCGTGAATTTTTCAAAGCTTCTATAATTGCTTCGCTTTTCTCCATGCCAACTTCTGGTTGGTTTAGTGTCATCCAAGCAGTTGTGTTGATACAGATAGTTGAGACGGAGCCCATGGTGAGCCAATTAGCCAAAGGCTTTTGAGAAAAGGCCTTTTCAGACAGCATCTTGTTCCGCCAATAATCAATATAGTGCGAGATTACATAAGGGATTCCTCCCTTTAATCCCAGCAGCGACATAGTAACTAGTAATTAAGCGTGGTTATTAAGGTACGCAACCTCTCATTTGAATTCACAAAAATTCCATTGATTGCATCCATTAAATATGAGCTGGTTTTCCCTTGAGCTGTGTGAGCTTAGAGTTAACATCTTCATGTCCAACCTTCAAATGGAGGAATTGAACAACACTACAAGGATGAGGATGGGGATTAAAAGCCCAATAATATGTAAAACAATATTCACTTTGTCAAGCTCCGCTGGCAATGCGCTCAATCTCATGCCGGTGCCGGTGACCTGGCTCATCATCTGATCCGATATTGTACCCGTGCCCACTGATGTAACCAGCATGCCACCGGATCCACCTGTCACCTTGGCACCACAGAACAAAAATGGCTTATTAGCATCAATGGTGGAACAATGATCCAGTTCGAGTTTTAGGGATTCTCCAGATTTGAAGAACAAACCATCAGCAGGGACCAGACGATTCTTCTCGAGGGGAACTATGTCGCCTACTAAAACATCGGAGCTGGACACTTCCTTTTCGCGACCCTCTCTCCTGACCATAACTTTTCGAGGCATTATTTCTGATGGTTTTTGCTTTCCTGACATATTCTGTGAAAGGTGAAGCTCTGAATAGTTCTGTACCACCACCATGACTATAACAGCAATTGTGATGACCCCGTCGAGAAACCGTCGGCCATGCCGTTGACACCAAATGTCCATGCTTGCTTCGAGGTATTCAGTCCTAATACCTTTTCAGTGAGAGAGTTGGTGATAATACTAAGGATATATTGATCCTTTTTGTTCCGGTCAATGAATTCTGGATTGAGAATCTCCTTTCCTTTGTCATCTGTGATGAATTTCTAAGGGCTCGATTCTGAACCATCAATGATACCCATCAGGTCATGGGTGCGCAGTATAGGAAGTACTTGCATCAACCACATGCGGTAATTGTTGTTATCAAGTTTAAGAGAGCCATTCTGGTTAAGGTTTGGTGGATTGAAGATGGATGAAGAAGAGGAAGAAGCCATAGCAACGATTGGCAAGGATTAGCGAGGCAAAATAGGAACAAGGTTTGGCGCGTGCCTAGGGCTCTCATACCATGAAAATACTTTGTATTGATATAACCAAAGTTGATACATAACACTTAAAATAACGTAGTATATATACTACAATTTGACCTAGTGAGAATATTACAAGACAAAATCAAATATTACAAAATATTCTAGAACTAAGCAAATCTTCTAGCGTGCTTTCTTGTTGTCCAAGCCAACCAATGAATGAGCGTCTTTCCCTCTAGAATATCTCTGATTGCAGGCTGTATACGCTGGAGAATCTTCTCTGTATGTTGTCATAGGTGGACGTGGGATGATCCAAAACTTTCCATATTGATTTTCTGATTTCTTGTTGTTACTGGGATTGTCTGTGTACGAGTCTACGCTCGAGCCCTTGTGGGCCTGCTTGCTTGCGATCGAGCGTAGGGAACTTGTGCTCGATCTCTTGACAGCTTGAACTTCTTCAACTTTGCTGGCTTTGACCTTACTGTTATAAGCAGCATTGCTTGCATATGCTGAACCACCAACTAACTTCATGTTAACAAGGGAGACGATAGAAAACTTACTACTCTTGTTTCATCCAAGCTGGAGGAAATGGATGATGAATTTCTGTCAAGATGAAGAGAAACACTCCTCAGCTTTATCTGCCATGGATATGCATGAGATTTCCCTCAGTCTTACTAGCTATTGAGAGAGATTCGAGCGACATGCATATAGATCAAACCTGTAATACAACTCAAATAGATCAATCGTAATGGAAATGATGAAGAACATAAAGATATATAAAAAACTTATTTAAATAATGAAATGCAGAAACGAATTACTTGAAGATTGAGAAGCTCTTGCTCTTCTGCAGGCTGGCCTCTCAGGCTCCAACAATGGCCTATTTAAGCTCGAGGCAGTCCACCAGGCCAACTTTTCTCTTACGTGCACTTGTCCACTTCTGATATAGCTTGGTTTTTTTTACTACAACTGAAAAACCTTCCACGTATGACATATCACTTACTCGAAAAAAAAGCAGGCGGACGCAACAGTGTTCGCACATGGTTAAGACAGTAATAATATAAGAAGTATTAGAGTTTTTTTAGAATCTTTCTAAATGTGATGTGGCTTCTAAAATCATTATTAAATTTAAGATGATTATTATTAAATTTTAATATATTGATGATTTTAAAAGGCATATCGCATTTGAGAGATTTCAAGGAGGACTCCCGGTGTTTATAATACCATTATGTTTTATCATATATACTCTTAACACTTGGAATAATCATTCTCACGGGAATGACTTTTCCAATGTCTTCCATTCCCAATAAAGCTATTCATTTTTTCAATATTTTACGTGCCAAACATACCTCAGGTGTTATACTATCGATTAATCAAAATATTCCCGTAATAATCCAAAAAAATTAGGAGGAAGAAGAAATGACTCGTAGAAAGAAACGACCAAGTGTTTCCTTGGACTCTTAGAGAAGGTGCAAATGAGATCATAGTTACTTCTTCTTCTTTTTTTTCCTTAAAGGTAACAAATAATAACATGTTCCACATAATCACTTAACATTATAAGCTAATTTGAGCTTAAATACAGTTATCCAAAAGTTCTCGTTGAGTAACCTGAATGATTTTTAAGTGACGGCCAACAGAAAATCTATAACATTACGCCAGCTTAACAACTATAGTCTATAGGGCAGACATGATGTACCATATTAACTAACCAATTTAAACATACACATGCACACAAAAAGAAAAGAAAAAATTATAAACTCTTTGCCCCTAGCCTGGACCTTAAGAGAAGATGGAGAGGGGTTCAGAGTTACTTTTTCAGTAACCCTGGCCTGTTTTCTGTTTTCTTCAAAGGTGAGGAATAGTGACAACATTTCCACAATTATGAGGTAATTTGAGCTTATATATAGTTATTTAAAAGTTTCCACCCATTGTCAAACAGCCTGAGTCCTTTTTCATGTTGAGCTGCTAAAGGAAAAACAGAGTTCAGACATGGCCAAAGGCCCAAAGATATGCTATCTTAACATGTTCCACAAAAACTCAAGCATTTGCAAACAGAAGTTTATAATAAAAGCTTAATTTGATTGACAAAGACTAAGGCACTCTATTTGCTGAATTCAAACAAAAGATTGGATGACCTAAAAATGCAAATGTCAAACAGTTTATTTGATGAAAAAGTCTAGAAGGGAATTTGAAGGTAGAAAGAGTTTAAATTCCCATATATAGCTGGATGCAGCTTTTAACATCCACGTTTGAAAAGATGAAAATCTTTTTCTTTTTTTTTTTTTTCTTTTTTTTTTTTTTGTAAACAAGTTACTCAATCAATGAACTGCCCAATTCACCCATACATGGAAAGTATCAATCTTTGAGAAGCCATTTCAGCCTATATATTGAAATCATATCGCTAAACCTTCCATGAGAGACATCAAAACAAAAGCCAATTTTTTTTTTTTTTTCTTTTTCACTCAGACCCATTTTCTAATTCCTTGTCAATAGCAGTCTTGGCAGCCTGATTGACGAAGATCATATCCCACTTTCCATCACACGTGATGAAGCACTCAGTATATTCATAATACTTCACCCTATGCACATCCCCTGCCGGAGTGAACAAATAGTCGCCAACCCCCAAATCGTACCTCTCCTCCTTTGTGATATTCCACACGATCTTCTTCCCCTCCAACACCACCTGTTCGTGCCCGAAGGTATGGTGGTGAGCAGGCTCCTCACTCCCGGCCTTGAACCTCACAATCGCCGAGGTTGGGCTCTCCCTCAGGATCTTCATCGACCCACCTGGAATCGTGTCGATCGGGCTGAATTCCATGTCCTTCACCCAACAATGTAAGGCACAGGGTGTTGTTGAATCGGAATCCGATTGGAGCTGGGCTCCGATCTTGGGCATCTCGGGGAGGGAGTTGTCGAGGAAGGACTGGATATCTTCGGGCCAGGGGTTGGAGCCGGAGGCAGGGCAAGGGGACTTGAAGGGGGTGTTGAGCCAGGCGTTGAGGATCTCGACGGCGGAGTCCCGGGAGGTGGACATGCCGGAGACAGCGAGGACGTTGGAGTTGTTGATGGAGCGGGCGTTGAGGGCTTCCTCGGGGGTTAGGCAGGTGGCGGCGAAGACGCCTGGAAACTTGTTGGCGAAGATGGAGACCCCGACGCCAGTGCCGCAGGCGACGAGGCCCCGGGTGTCGGCGGGGGAGGAGGATACGCGGCGACCGACCTCGGCTGCGACGAGGTAGTAGGAGGAGGTGCCCAGATCCTCGACGTCTATGTGGAGGGAGCGCAGGTGGGAGACGAGCTCGTCCTTGAGGGCGCAGCCGAAGTAGTCCGCTCCGGATATGATTTTGTAGGGGCGGGTCGCGGAAGTGGGCTCTGCCATGGTGGTGGCGTAAGGATAGTGTCAACTGTCAAGCAAAGCTTGCTCTGTTTAAGCAGTCGTGAAAAACAGAGTAAAGAGCAGAAGAGAAAGGAAGAAGAAGATTGAACAAGTTGAGAGAGAGAGAATTGTAATATTGTATTATCTGTGTATTCAATCTTAATGAATTACAATGAAATGAAAGAATTCAACTTATATATATACTTGGTTACATTGATAACAGAACTCAACTAACTAACTAACTTCAAGTTAGACTAAAACAGAATAAACAGAATGAACAATAACTGAAACTAACTGAAAGATGAAGTTAACCTTGAGTTGTCTGAAGCTCAGAGAGAAGTGGGAGTTGTGAGTGGCGTATATCAAATAATAAAGCCTCTAAATTTTATTCTATTTTATTTAAATATAATTTTTATTATATCTTCATTCATTTTGTATTCTCAAAAGCGACTCACAAACATGTAAAAATGAAAGAGAAAAAGTGCGAAGAAAAATATAAAAACATAAAAAAAATAAAGTAGAGAAATAATTTTATTCTTCAAATGTGGGGAGATATTTGACAAGCCCTAAAATGAATTGGAAAATAATCGGACTAGTGTGAGAAAACTGAAGTTAAAGAAAATACATCAAAAGAATTATGCACGCAGCCCGATAAATTCTTGGTTCGAACACCAAGAAAATCGATCGCCAGTTAAACATGGCGTACCAAAGACAACACTTTCAATAGATAGGAGAAGAGACATGAATGTCCAAAGATCTCTTCACCTTTTCGAACCCCAACAACATCGGTCTTTGGTAGGGATGCTCTAACCCCCACCAAAAAAAAAAAAAAAACACAACCAAAATACACAAAAAATAATATAAATAAATCAGCAACACCAGTAATGAAAACGGCTAGGACGCGGGGACAAGTAAGATCCACGTGCGAGTGCGTGAAAGCTAGATGAAGGCATGTGAGGCGGCAAGAGGTAACGGGAGGCTGGTAAAGATGGTGTCGAGACTCACTAGAGGGCAAAACTGGCAGAAGAAGATGACAAATTGGTGTTCTTATAATCCTTGTACTGAACTACAAATCAAGAATTTTTAACTTTAAAATTGAAATTCAAAAATTGATTACTCATGCATTATATTAAAAGGAAAAATGAGTTTTCTTTTAAGTGGAAAAGAAACTACATTTTTATCTTGCAATACTAAAAACAATTCCTAAAATCATAATTTGACAGAATATATTAATCATGTTATCATACATGTCACTTATAATAAAAAATAAATCATTAAATATTCAAAAAAATAGTTTTAAACTTTTTATTTCAAAGTGATACATTAAATAATATCCCAGCTACTAAAACCGGCAGATGAGAAACAAAAGGCAGAGGATCTCTACTAAAACCGGCAGATGAGAAACAAAAGGCAGAGGATCTCTTTCTCAGAGAGAGAGAGAGAGAGAGAGAGCGCATGGCGTGGAAATGGCGGGGTTCTATTGCAGTATAAGAGCTCCTCATTTAATGGTACACCCAAAAGTTACACTTTCTAGCGCCTTCGATCCTCGCTCCCCTCATTCAAATGACGCAACTGAAATTTGAAATTTGGCAGGCGGACCCAACGGTTTTCTCACATAGAAGACAGAGTAATGATATAAAAAGGACTACAGTTTTTTTAAAATTCTCTCAAATATGATTTGACTTTTAAAATTAATATTAAATTTGAGATTATTATTATTAAATTTTAATCTATTAATGATTTTGAATGACACATCACATTTGGGAGGATTTCAGGAGGACTCCCTATGTCAGCAATACCGTTATGTCTTCTAGAGTAATGATATAAGGATAACTCTCCTCCTTATCATATATACTCTTAACACTTGGAATAATCATTCTCATGTGAATGACTTTTCCAAGGTATTCCATTTCCAATCAAAGCTATTCATTTTTTTCAATGGAATAGTCATTTTATGTACCAAACATACCTTAGGTGTATACTATCGATTAATCAAAATATTCCCGTAATAATACAAAAAATAACATTTATTGATTTCATTTCTCATGCATGTATTTTTATAAATATATGCGTGCATGATATTAGAAGTATTGATAAAATGACAAAAATTTCCTTCAAACCAATTACTCCATCGAGGGAACAATGGAAAGAAATGGGAGTAGATGGCATGGCCTTACCTAGTTGGGGATCAAACTTCAAAGAGAAATCTAATTGACCTCTATATTTATGAGAATGCGAATCAACAAAAGAGGCAGCCAAAGGATCTTTCAAAGATGAACATTTTCTTTCAATTTCTACCTATCTCAAGGAGGAGAAACATTGAGATTGGACAAGAACTCAAGCATTTGCAAACAGAAGTTTATAATAAAAGCTTTGATTGACAAAGACTTTTGTTAGGAGTGCACTATTTGACACAAACAGAAGTCCACAATTTCTAAATCACCACTAGACTAATTAAGGCACTGGTCTATTTGCTGAATTCAAACAAAAGATTGGATGACCAGATCATCTAATTCAACCTAAAAATGCAAATGTCAAACAGTTTTATTTGATGAAAAAGACTACTACTATTCAAAATATAGTTCCATTTTTTCTTTTTCTTCACTTAGACCCATTTTCTAATTCCTTGTCAATAGCAGCCTTGGCAGCCTCAAGATCCTGGGTGAAGATCATATCCCACTTTCCATCCCACGTGATGAACAGCTCAGTATCTGTATAATACTGAGCCCTATGCACATCCCCTGCCCGAGTGAACAAATAGTCGCCAACCCCCAAATCGTAACTCTCCTCCTTTGTGATATTCCACACTCTCTTCTTCCCCTCCAACACCACCTGTTGGAGCCCGAAGGTATGGTGGTGAGCAGGCTCCTCACTCCCGGCCTTGAACCTCACAATCGCCGAGGTTGGGCTCTCCCTCAGGATCTTCATCGACCCACCTGGAATCGTGTCGATCGGGCTGAATTCCATGTCATTCACCAAACAATATTCGGGCCAGGGGTTGGAGCCGGAGGCGGGGCAAGGGGACTTGAAGGGGGTGTTGAGCCAGGTGTTGAGGATCTCGACGGCAGACTCCGGGGAGGTGGACAGGCAGGCGAGGGCGAGGGAGTTGGACTTGTTGATGGAGCGGCCGTTGAGGGCTTCCTCGCTGGCTAGGCAGGTGGCGGCGAAGACGCCCGGAAACTTGTCGGCGAAGATGGCGAACCCGACGCTAGAGCCATAGGCGATGAGGCCCCGGGTGTCGGCGGGGGAGGAGGATACGCGGCGACCGACCTCGGCTGCGATGGAGCCATAGGAGGAGGTGCCCAGATCCTCGACGTCGATGTCGAGGGAGCGCAGTTGGGAGACGAGCGCGTCCTTGAGGGCGAAGCCGAAGGAGTCCGCTCCGGCTATGATTTTGTGGGGGCGGGTCGTGGAGGTGGGCTCTGCCATGGTGGTGGCGTAAGGATAGTGTCAACTCTCAAGCAAAGCTTGCTCTGTTTAAGCAGTCGTGAAAAACAGAGTAAAGAGCAGAAGAGAAAGGAAGAAGAAGATTGACCAAGTTGAGAGAGAGAGAGAATTGTAATATTGTATTATCTGTGTATTCAATCTTAATGAATTACAATGAAATGAAAGAATTCAACTTATATATATACTTGGTTACATTGATAACAGAACTCAACTAACTAACTAACTTCAAGTTAGACTAAAACAGAATAAACAGAATGAACAATAACTGAAACTAACTGAAAGATGAAGTTAAGCTAATGTTAACTAACTTTGAGTTGTGTGATAGTCTGATAGATAGTGAAGCTCAGAGAGAAGTGGGAGAGTGAACTGTGATGAACCTGGACTCTGCCAACAGGAGCGTCGTTGTTGTTATTATTAGACCATTATCGATTAACTCTCTATTATTTAGCTAAAATTTGGCTAAAAAATTCTTTTTTTTTTTTTTTCAGTTTAATTAGCGGCTGTAAAAATATCAAATAATAAATCCTCTAAATTTTACTCTATTTTATTTAAATATAACTTTTATTATTATCTTCATTCATTTTTTATTCTCAAAAGCCCCTTACAAACCTATAAAATTGAGAGAGAAAAAGTGTGAAGGAAAATATTAAAAAAAAAAATGAAGTAAGAGAAATAATTTTGTTCTTCAAATGTGGGGAGATATTTTTTCAAGCCCAAAAATAAAGAGCTTGATGGATCGCTTGTTTTTTTTGGTGTGTAAAATTTAACCAAATTTTGGCAAAAAGTGAATTTTAAAAAGCTTATTGAGGAGGGTCTAAGTACATTAAAAACTAACTACAAACAATAACAATAATAATGGGTTGGACAACCGAATAATAAGCTTTAAAATAATTGAACCAATGTGAGAAAACTGAAGTTAAAGAAAATACATCAAATGAATTATGTGGCCCGATGAATTCTTGGTTCAAACACCAAGAAAGTTGGTAGCCAGTTAAGACAGTTAAACATGATGTACTGAAAGATGGCACATTCAAGAGGTATGAGAAGAGAAACGAATTTTGAAACAAAAATACATTAAAAAAATATTAATAAATCACCAAATCCAAAATTCAACAGTGATGAAGACGGCTAGGATGCAAGGGCAAGTGAGATCCACATGTGAGTGTGTAAAAGCTAGGTGAACGTATGTGAGGTGGCAAAAGGTTGCGAGAGGCTGGTAAAGATGGTGTCAAGATACGCAGGAGGGCAGAACTGGCAGAAGAAGATGACAAATTGGTGTTCCTATAATCCTTATACTCAACTACAAAAGGTAACGGAGGCTGGTAAAGATGGTGTCCTATAATCCTATAATCCTTATACTCAACTACAAATCAAGATTTTTCAACTTTAAAATTGAAATTCAAAAATTGATTACTTGTGCATCATATTATAAGGAAAAAGATTTTTTTTTAAAAAAAAGTAAAAAAAAAACCTACGTTTTTATCTTACAATAATCATACAATACTGAAAACACTCCCTAAAAACATATAGATCATTGTAGTTAGATAATTTGACCGAATGAATTAATGCGTCATATGAACACTAATCATGTTGTCATACATGTCACTTATAATAATAATAAAAAAAATCATTAAATATTAAAAAACAAAGTTTTAAACTTTTTATTTCAAAGTAATACATTAAATAATATCCCGGCTAGTAAAACCGGCGGTGAGGAACGAAAGGCAGAGAATCAGTGGATCACTTTCTCATAGAGAGAGAGAGAGAGAGAGCGCGTAGTGTGGAAATGGCGGGGTTATATTGCGGTATAACAGCTCCTCATTTAATGGTACGCCCAAAAATTACACTTTCTAGTACCTTCTATTCTCGCTCCCCTGATTCAAATTCAAATGACCCCTTCATCACCGTTAATCTTGCAGAGACTCCACGGCCTCCGATGCTCCTCCAGCACACCGGATGACAATTACAAGAACAATATGAATAAGAGAGAAACCCAAACCCCGCAGATTTTGAAACTCGCGGTGAGCGGAGTCACTGAGCTTTTGAGACTCTTCTCCTCCTCCTCCAACAACCAAAACAGGTACTTTCCGTTTGTTTCCCGGGAAAATGTAGTCCAATTATTTGAAATTCATTAGGATCTTATACTATTCTATTTGTCGTTATGCTCACAAAACTGCTCTCAACTGAGCCTAACTCGATCCTTAGCTCGGTTTTTATTGGACTTTTTACCTCCTTCGTTTTCTGTTTGTTTTGCGAGAAAATTTGAGAGTTAATACAAAGTTGATGATTTAAAGCTTTCTTTCCTTTTGGCATTGTTTCCTCGTTTTTCTCGAAAAAAATGAATTGAGCACAGCGTCATACAAAGGTCAAAAACGTTTTAAATTTCCTGCTATGGCGTATTGTATTGCTTTTGATTATGAATTCACTATTTATAAATATGTATATAACAATTTCCTGATATGGCATTTTGAAACTGTTGATATGAATGCTCAAAGCGTCTCCACTCTACCGCTTGCAAAATAGATCACAACATTCTTAACCGAGTATTTTGAGGGGGCAAATTTACCATCATGCGCTGCGGATAATGACTAAACTGTGGGCCTGTGGCTAAGCATCATGGCCTGTTCTAATCATAATGGAAAGCGTTTGTGGAACAATTGATTAATGATATATGAGATCTGGTTAGGCCACTATTACTAGTTATCTAGTAGGTGTTGTTTTAGGTGCATTCTTAATTATACAATCTACTGACAAAAGAAATCCGTGGTATGTCTGTGTGTGTGTTTGCGAGTTTTTTATAGCCCTTAGTGTTTTGCAGATTGGAAAGAGTGGATGATAAAAAGAGAGTAGAGATTTCAGTTTCAGGTGTTGATGATGTTGTAATGATCCTCAAATCTGATTATGAGAATGCCTACTTTGTAACAGGTACCTTGCTCTGTCTTGAAAATTTGTGTTAACTTTTCAAAAAATTTATCAGACGGGCTCCCAGTTATCAACACATCTACAAGAGCCGAAAAAATTAAATGAAACTTGACCTTTGCATTGTTGAACATTTTTTCATTTATGCTCAAATTTTTATATCTATGCTTTATGAATTGCAGAGAATCATGGTATAATAAAAGATTAAAAAAAAAAAAAACACAGAAAAGGTCTTTTGGTTATTTTTGTAATAGGGTGGCCATCAGTAGTAGCCTACTACATGCTTGATTCTGTTGATCATTTTAATTAACATGACTTGGTTTGAATCTTTTGAATGTATTAGACCTAGTGCCAAATTTTGGCTTTCATATTTCTTCTGATTAACTATTGACCAATAAAATTGTCTAATGAAAATGCTTTTGCCCGAAAATGTGTAGGGATACACCATCTGACTGTATTATCTCACAATAAATACATCAACATATGTCACAACACTATCTTTCCTAAATTTAAAATTTCCATTGGAATTCTTGTACCATTGGCACTTTAAGCCATATCCACTGCTGTACATACCTACAATCACATGAAACTCACTCAGTACTTGTATTGAACACACATGAACACTGAGAGAGGGGGAAAGCACAATCTATTAAGTTGAACTGTTTGAAAGAAACAAACCTTTCCTTTGTGTACTTATCAATTTTTATTTTTATTTTTTATTTATATCTAAATTTAGTTAATTACTTCTTTTTTTTGGCTAGCCTATGAGCAGTAATACTATCTTTTCATTTGAATTAGGGACGTTTACTTCTGCAATTTATGCTGAAGATTGTATATTTGAAGATCCAACTATTAGATTTCGAGGTAAGAAGGCTTATGGTGGATTTTCTGATTAGCATGTTTTCTCTACTTTCAATGTGATTTACATGACTATACCGTTTCACTTAATAGTAATTAGTTATTTAATATATCTTACTTCCACTTTATTAGATTCTATAAGCATAGGTTTAAAGAAAATCGAACTCCAAGTGGTAGCTCAATTGGCTAAGGACCACGCATCATGAAGCGGATATCACTAGTTCGAATTTCTTATTCCCCTCCCTTTGGGGTCAATTACTTATTAAACAAAAAAAGGTTTAAAGTGAACCATTACCTCACTGGCCTTGTGTTAATCATGGCCTTATGACTTACCTATGCTAAATTTAAAGGCAAATTTTGTCTCGTTGATTGACTGATATGTTCAATTTTCCTCCAAGTCACATTGCGTATCCAAGTGATTGACCTGTAATAAGTAACACTATCTTGTTTTCGCATCAATCTGTGTACTGTGGAAGTGAAAGTTCTTAGTTCTCTTTATGCAAACTGGATTTTCTGACATGCATAAATAGTACTAGATTCCGTAGAACCTCTCTCTCTCTCTCTCTCCTGTTTGTGAATTTCAAAAACTGACTAAAAATTGCCACCTTGTGTTAAAATGCAAGTATTTATGAGAGAATCAACTAATTTCTCTGTTTGTTCCTTCTTCAGGTAAGGCATTGTATTCACGCAACTTGAAATTGCTTGTTCCTTTCTTTGACCGTCCGTCAATTGGATTGCAAAAGATTGACAAGGTAGTCATTCTCTATGTGAAATTTCATTTCAGTTTTAATAACAGAATAGCTGGGCATCTGCATCAAAATGTGTTGACTGATGGAGAGGGTAAGATAATGAAATGCTTCTACGGAAAAATGAGAACATGAGCATTCTTTCCTACTGTTTTTGAGTTGGGTTTGACTGAGATTCTGTATGTCTTCTGTATAGTTTTACTATCTAGTAAATGAGAAAATGGATGATGAAAAGGCTTTACTCCTTTTTTTTTTTGGATTTTCTTTAGACCGTGGGGGAAGGGGTTTAAGATGGCAGGTGACTGTTTACAGAATTTTCTTTTCTGGTATTTGGAAGGAAATTGTAAATAGCATCCTTTTCAGGAAAAGATGAGTTCAGTTTCAGCAAATGCTGCTTTCATATTGTACCTTTAGGAGGCAACAACAAGAAATATCAGTTTTGAGTTTTTGTTTGATCTGATTCTGGTTACAAGCATAAGGTGTTATGCAGCTTAAAACTAGAGTTCTATCCCATCTGCCCCATATCTACCAGATGGAAACTCTATGGATTTTCCAGATCCTGAAGGATTTTGTGAGGCACATTATTCAGCATGTTACTTTTTGTTCTTGTATGACTGATTCTTGTAAAGGTGTCTGCTTATAATTTGAAGTGCATGGAATGTGGGATCTTCTACAATGCTGTTCACCTCTATTTATTATCAAATATCGTTTCCACATTTTTGGAGTTCATTAGTGTCTGATAGTATGACTTCACTGCAGGGTATCAATTCCAAAACTAATTTTGTGCTAGCAACATGGAAACTAAGGTGCTTGCCTGGGCCTATCTTATTTTTTGCATTATAATTTCAGATCCTGTTTTGTCTTTGTGGTCCCTTCAGGGGAGGGATGTGTTTAAGAATTCACTTGATGCTCTTCTTTTATTTCTATGAGTCCATATTTTCTTAGGAGGGGCAGATGCTCCTAGTTGGGTCTTTTTTTAAAAAAAAAATTGCTCTTTCAAGCCTAATTTCATCACCTCTACCGTTGGTGGATAAAATCATCTGACTTAACCTGGAATTGGTTCACTATTGGCCTGTTGCCACTAAACTTCCCTGATTATTACTTTCCCTCATGATTGATTACAGAAACCTTTATTAATATTCATTTTACCGCTAGCTGTAGGTCCACCCTAATTCATTCTAAAACTGCTTTTAATCTTCTTCGCAGGACTTACCTAAAACTTCCATGGAAGCCCCTCATTTGCATTGATGGAAGTACAGTCTACGAATTGGATGACGAGTTTAATGTGAGAAATAAAAGCTCTTTATTTTGATGCAATGTGCATTTATGGATTTCTTATGTGTATGCTGCGATTGCCACTAGTTACGGGTGCCTACATCTTTTCATTTAACAGATTGTTAGGCATGCTGAGAGTTGGAATGTTTCTGCGCTTGAAGCAATTGGGCAGATATTCACCCCTAGTTTTGGAAGGCCTAACTATTGAATGTTCAAGGCTCAATAAATCTGAAGAAGTGAACGATTTTCAAGGTAATTATATATAGATTCTAAATCTATGGGTGTTTTGGGACTATCAAGACAAAAACATTGGGAAAAAGATACAATAGAGCTCTAATTTGAGAATGCAACTACTTTAATTTTTGAGGTGACTCGAGTTTTGGCTTGTGATTTTAGTAGGACCATCAGAGAGTTAAATGCCATGAAAAGTTAGAAGATATCATTGCTGAACAACATTGCTGTGAACTATATCATTGCTGAATCGTGTTATCTATGTCAGTAGAGTTATTGCAAGTATATCTGTTGGATTCATTAACAAATTATTGTTGACCATTGTTACAACTGAAATAGTCATTATCATTACAACTAAATATAATGACTATTGATTGCAATCACATGGACCTTCTCGTCTCGAGGGAATTTTGGGCTTGAGTCTTTTTGCAGGCATGTAGCATCCTGGTTACCACTTGCTGGTTTAGGTCGCATGAGTTTTGAGCTTGACTCCCTCTGTAACAAACCTGGGCCTAAAGGGGGTTTTCTCACCCAACGTCTGACATCTAGACAACAACCGAAAAAGTGCCCCAACATCCCTTAGCATATGAGAATCCATGTTTTCTTAATAGCATGTAAGAAATACATTTTTTTTTAAATAAAAACTTCCTCCAACTTTGTTAATGCTATTAAAAATGCATATGCTTCTCACATGTTCAAGCGACAGTAATTTTATAGACTAGATTGGAGGAAAACATGTCCGTTCTCCCTTTTCGATTGGCCATAAGAATTATGTTGTCCATTTGTGTGAGGCAATGAGGCACTCATTATATTTTTTTTTATGGTGAAACAGGCTCCAGGTACTCATTAACTTTCAAGTTTTAGACCTATACACACGCACAAGAATTATCTATTTCGTCCTCACTGCAGGCTCCACAACTGTACGTGTTTCCTTTTAATATTAGAAAGTTATGTTTCTGCGTTATATACCTTTGTTATCATAAGGGAACACAATCATTATATAAACAGATAACAATATGTAGATATAGAGATTATGGGTTGTAAAGGCACTAACGTGAGCTCTTCATGGTTTGGAAGGAAAAGTTTCAAACTCTATGTAAATGGCCACTCAGACAATCTGCACTGATGGAGATAAGGATGGAGCTAAGAACTTTAATCTTTAGGAAACAAATTAGAATTGTGCTGATTTAATTTTTTTTATTATTATTCTTTTAAAAAAAATGAATAATAAACAAAATTCAAAAGATCAAAGAAGTACGTATAATCCGATTGGTATACAATATAAATTATATCTATTAAGCTTGACAAAGATGGCTAAGACTGGAAACCTTGGATATATAATAAGTGATTAGAAAAATTTTCTTTTAACATTGAAACAATACAAAAATTAAATGAACAATAGAATTCAAATTCAAAATCAAACCATATATAAAATAAAAAGACTTTACAGCGTGACAATGGGAATTTAGATTGGAGTATTGATAAGAGGTGGATTGGTAGATTGGTGTTATGAGTGGTTATGTGACCACAAAATAGGGAACCCAAGATAAAGCAGAGTTTGAAAAGAAGATGGAGGTTTTTCAAATCATTTTTTCCTTCTTAGTTAGAGATATCCTTAAGATGACAAAGTGAATCATCGATTAATTTAAAGAGTTAATATATATGAAGATAAATAATTAAAGGCCCATTCAAACAAGCTCACTACCTGACAAATAATTATACAGCCATCAAAGACCACCTCTAAGGAACCTAGCATAAAAAGAGTCACCAACTCTAAATAGGTATTGACATCTTCAGTCATAAACTCTTTCTATTCAATTTTGTACTTAAAACTATTATTAACTTAACTATGGGAGGCTCCCAAACCCTGAAAGCTGACGTCTTTCCTGCGACCTTTTCTTTATTTTGCAAGTACCCATTATCCAATCCAACTAAAAAATGTGCTATCATTATATATGATTCCAGCTAAGATGGACAGCCTATCCACGTGAAGATTTCATCTCACCTAAACATATCTAAATTAAAAGACTTGAAAACTTTGGGGGATGGATGGATGGGGATGATGGCCCTGGTTGTCTTGAATCTTGATGGGACCCGCCACTGTAACTCTGCTATATAATGTGATGTATGTATGAGATGATTGCTTATTAGGGAATCCTAGAAGGTGGTGGTGCATGCGCGCATGGAGATAAAACTTATTGCATTGCTTTTTCACTGGGGTAAGGAAATTGACTTTGGTCCCATTTTTATAGGCTCTTGAATTTGGACCTCTTTGGATTTATCACTATCAGCTAGTGTAAACCATGAAATTAAGGAAGAGGGGTTTCAAAGGAATTGACTTTGAGCACTTTAATTGCTCAGGAAAAAATAAAATAAAAAAATTAGGAAAAAACAAATTGAGGACTTCAATATCTTATTGTCCCTAAATATTCCTATTCTATTGGGGTTAGTTTTGTAGGGTCACCTTATAGACATTATTGAGGGCAACTTTTGTATGATTGTCGTTTTTTTAAGGAATTCTTAAAAAGATCTTTTTCTTTTTCCCTTTTTTTTTTTTTTAAAAAAAAAAAACAGCCATGCTATATATCCTCATCCGATCCTTTTATGAGGTTCATGTGAGTCTCATACATGAGTCCACAGATCTAATGGTAATTTTAAAAATTAAGATGGGAGAAGGATCTAAGGAGAAAATGAATCAATTTTTTTTTTTTTTGGCCCTTTTTGAAAAGGAACTTATAAAGGCTTAACATTTTATTTGTTAAGCCAAATAGATTCGCCTTTGTTGCTTTGTATAGCCACCAATGGGTACGAAAAGTGTTGTTAAGTTATTGTAGGAGTTGTTAAAACGACTTCTGGAAAACCTTCAAATAGTTTCAAAAAGAAACTTTGGTTTAAATAGTTAATTTTGAATGCCTCTAAAACCATGGGGATTTTGCAGGGTTCTTTATTTTTGGTGAAAAACCATGCACTATAATCTAATTTCTGCCAGTAGGCATATAGGAAATTAAATAAACAATATTAGCATAAGAAATTTCTCATTTTTCTAAAAAATAACTTGTAGAGGCGACATTTCGATTGTTATAACAAAACTCTTAAGGAGTCTTTTAGGTGAAAAAGAAAAGATAATACTAGACATCCCAATACTTTTCTCCAAATTCTTTTTCCCAAATGACCTGGTCCATTTTATAAATAAATAGATTTATATATATATATTTTTTTAAATGAATGTGGGGTTCAGATCATTTGAGAAAGAGAATTTAAGAAAAGTGTTGGGATACTTAACAGCCTTCAAAAGAAAATAATGCTAGTAGGCATCTAGCAATTAAAAATAATATTATATTTAATTTTCCCACCAAAAGGCATAAGAAAATTCCAAAGGCAACCTATGGAATTGTGAAAGCGACACATGTAGATTTAAAAGTATAACTTTGTATTTGGTTGTCTGTTTTTGGTGAATTTTGTTATTTCATACAAGCATTTAAGATTTAAAAGTAGAAAATATAGAGAAAGGACCCAAAAGGGTATGACGTATGAGATGAAGAAATAGTAGGTAAATTATTTGAAAGGTCCAAATTTTTGTAATTGATTGTTAGTTTGAGTTGATTTTTTATTCACTTTTCATGATCTGTAATTAAGAAGGAAAAGAAAAGATTTGTGAATGAATGAGAACAAATTTTGAAAATAATTATTTTCGCATTCAGCTGTTAGCTGTTTGCAATGAATTCAAATAATTTTTCAAGATTTTACATTAGAAGGGTCTTTCCTACTAGAGTTTTCATACACTAGCACTGGTACTGCTCTCCTTGTTTTTGGGTTAATGTTGCTGTTATTTATCCGTTCTTGTTTTTTTATTTATTTATTTTCTAACAAGGATCGATTCAAAAATTGACGGACGGGTACTAAAACATTAGCTCAATAGAATAAAAGTGAGATAGATGTGTAGTATATAATATTGCTCTTACATCAAATCATGCCCATCGGTTTCTTTGTTTGTTTGTTTGTTTTTTTTTTTTTTTGAATGTGTAACAAAACTAATTAAGTAAATTTATTTTGTTTAAAAATTGAGGTCAATTTATTATTATTATTTTCTCTTCAAGTAATTTAAGTAATTT
>NC_081542.1:7136987-7235594 GCF_901000735.1 Corylus avellana | reverse complement strand
GAAGGTGCAAATGGCTGATGATTAAAACAATTGTAACACAAATATAATGCAAATTATAAAAGAATGATTTCCACATAAAAGCCAATTACTTCCCACAAAATCAACTTCTTTGTTTTTTTTTCTCTGCAACTAAATTTCAAAACCTAATCCCTCCTCCAAGCATACAGCAACAAAGAGAACCCCCCATTACTCCCACAAGACTTAGTGGAAGAACACGAACTCCTCCCCCCATCGCTGCTCTCCTCCGCCCACTGCAACACACTTGAGCACGACGGTGTCGACGGCGACGTCGATATCATCGACGGCACTGCCCCGGATCCCGACGAGAAGGACAAGCTCTTCCTCATCAACCTCTTCTCCGGCCCTACCATCTCCGGCCACACCCCTCCATCACCCACTTGAAAAACAAACACCCCATGCCCATTTCCATTACTCCCACTATTATTATTACTATAATTATTATTAACCCAATTAAAAACATCCCAAAAGAATTCCACCTCAATCCCACCCACGTAGATTTTCTCATTCCCTCTGAATTTCCACGCAAGCCTTTTTATAACAAGCCGGATTTCTCCGTCCACTTTTACTTTGAGCACTCCGCCGCCGCACTCGATCCCAATCTCGTGTTTGCTTCCCAAGAACTGGGCTCGGGATACATAATTCCTGCGTCCAAACACGTGCTCCCGCCTCGACAACAGAGTCGGCTCGCCGAGTTGGACTCGGCGAGTCAAGGCCAACCCGGACCGCCGCGTGAACTCGTCGAAAAGATCGCCGAGAAAGAATTCGAGCTTGGCATTGCAGGAGACGGCGACGTAGAAGCTGGAGTCGGGCTCGGCGGAGTTGTGGGTGAAGTCGGCCCGAGTGAAGTCCCAGTAGAGCTTGATTCTCTGGTAGCGGTGGCGGGCGAGGTAAATGGATTTGGATCCGGGTCGGGTTCGGAAGAAGGGGAAGCTTGATGGGTGGAGGGAGATGGAGATGGAGAAAGAGTCGGCGGCGTAAATGGTGAGGGAGTGGGAGAAGAGGGTTTTAGACCAGGTGAGAGTGAGATAGGTTGGAGAGTCGCAGAGGTGCGTTTGGTAGATGCAGGTTATGAGGTTTTGAGGTGCTTGAGAGGTGTTTGAGAGTGTGTTGGGTTGGCTGAAACATGCTGGAATCATGGTGTTCAATCTTTGCGTTTGTTTCTCAAAACATTTGCGTTTGTTTCACAGAGAGATAGAGAGAGAGGGGTAGCTCTGGTTCTTGGCTTTGTGCTTTTGCTTTGAGGTATAGTTGGATTTTGCAGCAGTTGAGAGAGAGAGAGAGAGAGAGAGAGAGAGAGAGGGAGATCTTGGAGGTTTGCTCTTGGCTTTATGTTGGCGGATGGTTTATTTTGCACTTTGTATAGGAAAATGGTATTTGGTAGTCTTGTTATGGTTACCTAGTTGTTCATGATAACTAGACACTTATATAGAACGAATATATTTTAATATTTTTCCTCACATATGAGTTCAAAGTTCGGTTCAAATTGAGACTCAACAGATAAAGTATTTAATTGAAATTGGAAGTGAATGACGGATATAAGATTCAAACTCAAAATATTTGACTTTGATACCATATTAAATCACTATTACTCTCCTTCAAAGTGAGACGTAATATGTAAAATATTTAATTGAAATAAGGTGTAAATAACGGAGACAATATTTGAACTCGAAATATTTGGTTTTATAATACTATGTTAAATCACTAATTATATCAAAAATTTAAACATATAAAAAAATGAATTTAATAATTTAATTTATATTATATCAATTTAAAAATGTGTATTTTTGGCTTTTTAATGAGGTGGTGGCAAAATATTTGGCTTTGAATGTAGAATGATGGAAAAATGAGGCTTCCATGATGACAATCATCAGCACCACCAGTTGCTGATCCATGCACTCACACACTTCACTCATGCTGCCTTCCTTGATTTTCGCCTCTGAATTAGGGCACTCTCTCTCTCTCTCTCTCTCTCACACAGAGAGTTGCATGTTTGCATATGGGGAGTGAGCTGGGTTGCACTAGGGGGCTTTACCATTCACAATTAGTTCACATGACTCTGAGTTTTCTTTCACTTTAGGACTCCTCCTTTTCTTTTATATTATTTTATCTCTAAATTATCTAGTTTTATAATATTATATATATTATGTTAATACAATTATAAGGGGACATCAAATGATTAAAGTGAAGTAATCAATAATTTATAAATAAATAAAACTAAAATATGACCCATAATTTGTGATTATATATTTTCATAGTTTCTAATTTGCCATCTCAAAAGCCAAAAGGGCATGGAAGATGGGTGACATGGGGGTCCTTGGGAAAAGGAAGGGCTTTTCAACTACTTTTGTATCGTTGCTTCACTTCCAGTCGTCCAGTGGATGATATTTCAAGAACTTGCTGGATAATACAACTCATATATTCAATAAATAAATAAATAACACATGCAACAAAATCAATTATATATTAATATAATATAATTGCTAGCCCACTGTTTTCTATTTCTTTATTCAGATTTCAGGCTCTTTTCTCTTGAAAGACAAAAAAAAAAACACCATCCAGATGACTTTATACAAAAAGGTACTTTCTTTTGGCTTCCCTTTTATTCTTATTTTTTTCATTGGCTGAATTTCAACCACACTAATCATTTTCATTTTGTAATTAATTGTTTTTTTCCTACTTACTTTTGGATTTTAATGAATTTATTTGTAGTCTTGCTTTACAACTAGCTGGCCCCGCTTTATATATATATATATATATATATATGTGTGTGTGTGTGTGTGTGTGTGTGTGTGTGAATTTCCTGGTATTCTTAGGTGAATGAATGAAGTTTCTAGGGCTTTTGAATTTTTTATCTTTTCTACATCAAACCAAAGATTATTATGCACAAGAGAAGAAGCTTTGTTATTAATCCCACACTTACTATTAGAGCACTACCAGCAATTTTCTTTTAATTTTTCTTAAGTTTAGGATACAAAATTATTTTTTACTTCCCTATGAAAATATATTTCACATAGAATAGCTTCTGTTACTTCTTTCTATACCATTCAAATATTATTTCTTTACAAAATACAAGATCCCTACCTACCCTTACTTTTTTTACAAAATTTCAACACAATCCCTAATTAAAAACAAAAGGATGAAAGATGAAAGAGGAAAGATAAATGTCTATATTAAAATAATGTATATGAAACCACTTTTGGTTCCCTACCCATTGGAAAACACTGTAGCAAGCAACCCTTGAAGGTTAGTTAAATGTAGAAAATCTGATGTGAACAAGTTTTTGTGATTTTTTTGAAATTTTTTCTAAATATAAGAAAGGAAATGGCATATAGGACATGCATCTGCTGCTAGTGCTCTAATCACATGATAAGCCTTTGGACTTGCACTTGCATGCCTTTGTTTTCGACCACAAGACCTGATTATAATGCTATTTAGTAGACTTTGTACGATTTGTAAACAACTAGATGATGTGATTGTAAAACTTAGTTATTATAGATCTGATTCAACAACTGATTTTTCTGCCACGTTCTCAATCCCAGTCGTATGGCAGATGTACTGAGTGTATTAAATAGAATTGAGAGAAAATATCTTGGTTGTTAGAGACCCATGCATGCACATTGGGTGCTCCAAAATTATGATGCATGCATCTTGCTTCTTGTTGAGACAAAATTCTGTTCCTGCATGCGACTGCTCTAAAAACAAGCTAGCTTGTTGCCAGGGATGTCGAGGTCCATATATCTAGAATGGAAAAAAGATTATATGCATGTTAAATGTAATAAGGAAAGGTTAATCTAGGTGCGTGAACGAGGCCTCCACGTAGCCTTACTTTCTTTTCACGACACAAATGCACATGAGCGGATGAGCCATATCTTTTCGATCTGCATATGGGGGGATGTTTGATTGTTGGGGAATTAGGAAACACATATGCTAGAATTCTAATTAAAAGTGGGTTTTATTTCCAAGATCTCTAGCTTTGGTTGCACAATGTTAGGAACATATCCGGCAAATCCCACATTTTCATATAATCATATATCATACTGCATTTTCTACCTTTTTTTTTTTTTTTTTTTTTTGGTATTGCTACTTTTATAGGAAAAAAGAAGAGGGATTCGCAACCATAAATGCAATTGTTGTTGATTTGCTTATACTAAAAAAACGCCATCTAAAAAGTATTAACAAACGAAGCACTGTCCAGATATGTTTTATGATGTGATCATAATTATGTAATATTTTATAATGACGTGTTAGAGTCCAATAAGAAGTATATTTCGATCTGTAGATTTTATAGTCCAATAAAGAGTTAGATTCTTTCCTTACAAGGATCGGCCAAGTCAAGATCTAATTGGTCTATTATGTAACTAATAGTTTATTATTTCTCTATTTAATGGAGAACGATCAAAAAAAAAAAAAAAAGAAAAGGAGTTGAATATTGTTTTAGAATACAATTTATTGTGTTTAATTTGGAGATTATGGCTCTTTCGAAGTAGTCATTGAAGGTTACCACTCCCATCTATCACTTTTCCATGCTTTGTCACTAGTTGGTTCGCATCACATCATTTTAGTTGAAGACAAACCAATAATCAATTTAGGTACGATGCTTGAAAGATGATTGAACTAGCTTTGAAGTATGTGTTGAGATGCAACAGTGTCACACTGCTCACGTGAATGGCTCTTAAAATGTGTCTTGCGGGATGCAATTTTGAATGTCATAAAAAAACTTTGGCTTTCCTTACTAGACACCAATTAATTTTCGAATAAGATGGTCAAAGGTCCGATCCAACAATATACACAATATATAACAGAAGGAACGAACGCGCACAGAAAAATAATGCAATTACAGAGCAGTGAAAATAGAAAGAAAAAAAAAAGGGGTTAAAATCCCATGTTGCTAGGTAGTTTTCGATTTGTGACAGCATAGGCATACACCAAAAAACACATTCTTTTGTGTCTTTCTATTTTTTCTTCTAGCTCCCTTCACCTGCAGTCTGGCCAATTCATGTTGAGCAGCTTTCATGAGCAGGCTATCTTGCTCAAGAGCCACCAAAACAGGCAAATCACCAAACCCCCGAGCCATGGCAAGCATCAGCTCCCTAACAAGAGACCTAAACTCCATAGGATCAATGACCCCATTTTGATCCTCATCAAACCTCTTGAAAATGGAATCATAAAGATTGTATTCCAATGAGAAAACCCTATGAAATCCATCAAGAAGCTCTCTCTGTGAAAGCATGCCATTGCCGTCCACATCAAGCATCTCAAAACATTCTTTAATGCAGCTGTTGAACGTCTGTGTGTCTTGGATGAATTCCATTACTGTTGAGCTATTCACCATGGCTACACTCATTTTGAACGAAGAAACTAAAATGAAATAAAAATGGGTAAATGTTAATTTAGTTAATGGAATTACCTTTTTCTAATCATGTTAATTATTACTTTAACTGCTCTACTTTGCACAGATAGATGCTGATGCTGTTTTCCCTATATTTGGCGGGTTTCTGGTGGTTGGTTACCTTTTAAATTTAGAGGGTTTGGTCAATGACAGTTATTATGTTTGTCTGTGTTTTTAAAACGCAGATTTTTTTACATTTTAAAATCTCATTTCTTTGAAAACACATGATTTTATTTAAAATCGTACTTTTAATTTGAGAAATCATAGTTTTAAATGCAAAGAAAAAGGCATCTTATCTTTCGACTACAATTCAAAAGAAAATCTAATTTCAAGGATGAACTAAGATGTTAGAGCAAGTTGAATACAAGACACATGATTATAAGCCTGTAAATAATCCATTTATTGTGCATTTTAGGTTAGTAGCTTATTTATCTTCATAGATTGTTACACCAATTAATCTATCAGATATATTAGCCATGATTATGAATTTGGATCCAGCGCAATACCTATGCAATACTTTTTTTAAAAAACCGTTCATTTTAAATAAATGTTTTAGATCAAGACAATCATACCAAAAAAGATGAAAGTATATTTTTTTGGGTGTTTGTTTGGTGGTGAATCACCTGAAGGTGATTCAGGGATGGCCGCATGGGTTTGGGGTGGCTATGACCACCCTGAACCACCATTTGGGGTGGCCGAATCACCTGACCTTTACGAACATGCAAAAAGCCGCTTTTTTGTTATTGTTATTACTGTAAAATATTGCGTTATCTTATATGATTTATTTTATTTTTCTCTTTTATATATGTTTGCCATCCAAAATATTAATTTGCTGCAACGGCCAATTCATGTGAAAATTGATCAAGGAATTGCACATGTGAAGCATTGGGTAAACAGTTGGAATTGAAAATTCAGCTAAAATCTATTTCAAAATCACTATTTCATTTAAAATTACCACACTTGTTTAAATTATTTAAAACTATTTCTCTATAAATTTTTTTCGTCAGATTGTATAAATAAAAGTCCGTAATTGCTGTGTCATAAGCATGAAGCCCACAAGCAAGACGCGCTTCCCAAATCAAACCATCGGCCCAAATCCTCCAATAGTCCAACATCGCTACAAAACAAGATAATGAACTTTGGGCCGAAAAATTATGGCCTCATTTGATATATATATTTTTTTTTAAAAAAAAAAAAAATTATAAAGAATTATTTTTAATTTTTAATTTTTTTTTTTAACAAAATCATCTCAAAGGTGGTTAGGTACACACTAGGACATGAATTTAAATCCTGCAATGAGAATTCTTATGTCTAATTAGTGTAAATTACATAGGTTTTCATTGATGTCCTGGTGGGGCTGATCAGATTATGGCTCAATCGGACTTGAAAGAACTTTTGCAGTTCTTACCGTCTAGGCTCCTCCAATGTGGCTCACAATGAATATGTGCTATTATGGTCACACCTAAGTAGAATTGTTATAGTTGGTCTCCTCTGCTTGCCTTTTATCAGAATAAAGGTGAGAACAAATAATTTGAGACACAAAATACTCAAAAGTACTTTCATTTTTATGTCCAATAATGTTGTCCTCTAACAATTAACAAAATCTTGGATTGGAGCTCAACAAGTGACAAAGAGGTGTTTTGGGAATTAATTTCTTATGAGCAAACAAGTTTTATTTTCATTTCTTAGTTTCTAAAATAAATAGTACAGAAAAATCCACTATTTTAAATCTCTACAGTTTAATTATCATATACTATTATATTTAATAATTAATCTTGCTACTACTCAAAGCATATACTATTATATTTTTATATAAATTTTCATATATTTATACATTATTTTAACCCTATAGAATTAGTTGAACGTCTGGAATGATGTGACAAGCGACCTTGAAATCTTTTTTTATTTTTTTATTATTATTTTTTTGGTTTAAGTCGACCTTGAAATCTTGAATCTAAGTTAATACAAGGCCAAGCTATCAAGGAGTAGTCAAAGCTTCATTTATTAGCTGCTAAGACAAAACATAATAATATTATTAAAAAAAAGCTTGATTTAGGAGCTGGTGTTTCCACAGAGAAGCATAAAACTACATTTAAAAAAAGAAGAAGTACAAAAGTAGTATAACTTGTTTGGATGTTCATTTATTTTTTACTAAATTTTACTATTTTTTTAAAATCATGTTTGGATATTATCTCAACCCAACTAAAAAAATAAAATATAATAATAATAATAAATAAATAAATAAATAACAAAAAGTTCAAAGAAAAAAAAATTTAAAAAACCTAGGGGTGGCCGAGCCACCCTTGAGTGCTTGGGGGTGGTGGCTAGACCACCCCTAAGTGTCAAAGCCACCTGCAAACAGTGGCTGCGAGTGGCTCGGCCACCTCCATTAGTTTTGAGGGTGGCCACACCACCACTAAAACACCTGCTAGGCCATTAGTTTTGGGGTGGCTAATCCACCTCTTGGGGTGGTTTTCGAATGATCCCAGCTTTAGATTTTAATTTATTTTTTTGATAATTTTTAAAAAAAATTTAAATTAAATTTTATTTATTTATTTCGTTTTAGTCTTTTATCAAATATATTCACTTTAAAGTTTAAAAGTTGGCTTACGTGGAAAAAAAAAAAAAAAAAAAAAAAAAGTGTACTAATCACCATAGGGTGAATGAAAACAACACGCGACGTGCTTGCAAATTTTATTTTTTATTTTTTTCATTAAAATATTAAAAAAAAAATGTTTTCCTTCACGGCGTGCTAATCTGTATCACGGCTCATCACCATATAGGGATAGGGGCACTTGTCTCTTTTAGGGTGGGCTACTGGCAACAGAGCAACGATTAAACATTCACGAAAGCTATTACGTAACATAATGAAGAAGCAATTAATTGAGTTGTTTTCTTATTACATCCGCTTTCTTGTTGCATTAGTTTGATTGTGATAGCAATAGTATTTTTCTTGTTGTAATAGTTTGATGATAAAAGACTAGATAGATGCAAGAAAAAGGAAGCTCATAGACTTCCACCTAAGAAGGAAACTGATGAAGCCATTAAGGTTCATTAGAGATAATGAAATCCAGGTCTCCAAGTCAGTGCATTCAAATAAAAAAGGAAAGAAAGGAGAAGATGAAGTTGCTTTCAATCAATTTCAGTAGTTTCTAATCCCTTAGCTAAGGCTATGAGGAATCCCCTAATCTGAGTTTATATATATATATATATATATATATATATGGAATTTGTGAGAAGAAGAATAGAGTTATTGATTTTTCTATGCCTAAACAAGGATATAATATTCATGAATTCAAAACAAGAAAACATCTTTGTGCCTAACGAAGAGCATATATGTGCCAACAATTTGTCAAATATAGAAACCTAACTTTCCTAAAGTTTGCACTAGAAACTTGGATTTATGATTACTATGGGTGAACTCTAAGCCTTAGTGTTAGCTATTTAGTTTTTCTTTTAGTCATAAGATCAATCAATTCTCTTGTTGAAGTAGTTAAGTAATAATTCTAGAATTTGAGATAAAGTCAATCCTCATGGGATCGATCTCGTAATACACACCGTGTCTATACATGATTCATAAATTTCTAACCTAAATTTGGTTGCAATTCAAATTCGCATCATTTTCTATTCAATATTGCTATGACCTTCTAACATACCCTTTAAAAGTTTGAAAAATTGGTTCACTCAATCACTCTAAAGTTTTAAAGGTGGCTTATGTGAAGAAGAGAAAAAAACGTTCGCGAAAGGTGTTGCGTAACGTAACGAACAAGCAACAAATTGAACTGTTTTCTTATTAGTTTGATTGCGGTAGTAGGTTTCTTACTCTAGTAGTTTGATGATAAAAAGACTAGATCAAAGAAAAAGGAATCCCATAGGTTTCCACCTAGCAAGGGAAACTGATGAAGCCATTAAATGTTTACAACTATATATTCTAACTAGAAGAAGCTCACTTAATATAACTTGGACCAACCTCACCCCTTTCAGTTGTACACATTTAAAATGGTTGCTTGTGTTTGCAACCTCTTTGTACAATGTCAAGTATGTTAACAATTAGGCTTAATTTGTACCAACATTTGGCCCTAGACCTAGACGCATTAATGCAAGTTGCTCTTTTCTTTTTTTCCTTTTAGTAAGAGCACTAACAGCAGGTACCCTATGTTAACTTAATGATTAAGTGATTAAATTTACATCTTTTTATCAGCTTAAACTTTTAGGATAACTGGTAATTTAACATGATATTAAAGATAAAGGTCATGAGTTTGAATCTTGACTCTACCCCTCATTTAAATTAAATATTCCACGGCAGTTTGAGCCTACTCTTGAGGGAGAATGTTAACTTAATGATTAAGTGATTAAATTTACATCTTCCTATCAACTTAAACTTTTGAGATAATTGGTAAATTAACACCCTATTGCCCATTCCCTTTCCTATATTTAGGAAAAATTTCAAAAAACTCACCCACATTAGTTTTCTTAAATTTAACCAATACCCTCGATTAGCTACCGTGTTTCCCAATGTGTTCCCTATACATTATTTTAATATAAACATTTATCTTTCCTCTTTCATCTTTTTATCTTTCATTGAAGATTGTGTTGAGATTTAGTAAAAAATATGAGGGTAGGTAGAGAACTTATATTTTGTAAAGAATAATATTTTAATAGTATAAGAAAAGGTAAAGGAAGTTATTGTAAAATATATTTTCATAGAAAACGCAAAAAGTAGTTTTCTTCCCTAAATTTAAGGAAAAATCAAATGAAAGTTCCTACTAGTGTGCTAAGCAAACAAGAAAAATGGTGATGAGAATTAAAATACCAAAAAATGGACCACATAAAGCGATAAGTGAAACAAAAAGGCAAGAAGGGGAATTAATATTGTGTTTACAAACATTATCCTCCCTCTATAAGGTTAAGTTGTACGACCTATATCACACGTGTGAGTGAAGATTAGGGTTTGTACGAGAATTGATTGTTTAATATTATTGCAGCTCCATTTGTGGGATATGTATTTTAGGTTTCAATAAATGGAAGACATGTATGGGTATTGGGGGTGATTTTGGTTCCCTATATATATATATATATATTCATGTGTTTTGTGGGGGGAAGGAAAAAAAATTAGGCAGCTGGGGATTAATTTGATCGGAGATCCATTGCAAAAGGAAGGAACCTGAAAGACTTTGTGCAGAAGAAGTACATAGGATCCCACTTGTAGCTAGGTGAGCATGTGGAGCTATGGTTTGTTGGCATCAGTGTGCCCTAACTCCCAACCATCACACATGCATGCCCTAACTACTTATATTTCAAATTAATGCCCGTACAAATATCCCACTTTATTAAAAAAAAAATTAAAAAAAAAACTTCATTTTACACTTCTGAATTATCACGCTTTTTGAAAACACCTCACAAATTTCAAAAACTCTAAATTTGATACAATGTACTTCATCTGTCAATTTTTAAATGTTAAAAGTGATAAAAATGATTATTATACCTCTGATTTTTTTATAAAATTTCGAATTTACTCTTAATTTAATTTATTATTTTTTTTAACTCAAGTTATTATAAAAAATATATATACACCTTATGACTTTTTTTTTCAATTTTTTTCTAAAGAAAATCAAAGGGTAATTTGGTCTTTTTAAGGTTTTTGGCAAAAATTGACAAGGAGTTTGATGGGAGAAATTGAAAATTTTTAAAATTTGAAAGAGTCTTTTTAAAATACGTAGTAGTTCAAGCGACCTTACTAAAGTTTCCCATAAAAAATAATAAATAAATAAAAAAACCCACCCGTTCATATTACAAATGAATTTAATATATTTGTCGCCCTACAAGATAGACCATGCACTGACCTGGCCTACCAACAACGGCTGTGAACTGAAAGCTGGACCGACCATTGCTTCCTTTGATTTTCAAATTTTCTTAAGTAAATTAAAATACATGGATTTTTAGGCTAAAAACTTAGGTTTGACCCCTCTAAATGAGAAGTTTTGATTTCGTCCTTGACTGAAATTAAGGATGGGGTTTAGCATTCGCAAATGTGAGTGTTGGGACCTTCTGATAGGGGTGTCAATTAGTATTCGTGTGTTTAGGGTTAATTAAATGAATCATACCTCACAAATCTAACTCAGTAATTTTGAGTTGGATTTGTGTCAGTTTTGCTAGTCGTATAAAAAATTATTAACTCTAATGTTAGGTTAGGTTTCAGGTTCGAATTGTGTCTGCCCAAAGAAGCTAGTATGCTTGATTATGTGGAAACTGGAAAGACAGGGAAGAAGTGGAGTTTTATATATATACAAATGGAAAAAAGAAGAACAAATAGATATGAGATATCTCTCCTGCATGTTTTGATGAGTGGGAGATCTTGGATTCAACTATCTCAATCTATTATTATAATTTCATATTGAATTAACTCAATTCATCAATTCAACTAAACAACAACTAAATTGTAATAAGTTTACAGGGATCTTTGTCAGCTTATTGGAATCTGTCACATGAATTATTTTCTATCCTGCTATTTTATTCAAAATCCTAATATTTGTCGCCCCTTGCATTTAACATATTCTTATTAATTAATTACTTCTATTTATATTATTTTAAGTCTCTCCATCTTTTTTTTTTTTTTTTACTTTGTCAACTATTATAAATAACCTTTATAATATGTTAGGACATAATAAAATATTATAAACAATTAGTAACAACTAACTCATAGCTTAAAAAAATAAGCTTAAAATTGCAAAAGATGTTAAGAATGACTGGTGGCCCTAGCAGCATACTTGTGCTTAAATGACCTTTATAGAGTAAAAGAGACAATATATGTTTGTTATTTATTCTTAAGATTATGACACCATTACTTCATTTCTAAAAAGTTTATTCCTATAATATGAGTAGTTTTTTTTTTTTTTTGAAAGAAAATAAAAAATAATATGAGTAGTTTTTTGAAAAACGTTGTTATAGGAATAGTTATTCCTTTTTTCAAAAAGAAAAAAAAGAAAAAAGAAAAAAAGAATAGTTATTCCTCCATAAGTGAATAATTATTCTCATGGAATATCTATTCTTAGGAATAGGCTTCTACCAAATAAAAATAATTATTATTTCATAAGAATAGTCATCATATTCTAGGAGCCTATTCCTTGAACCATACTGGCTCTAAGTCTACATCAAAATTGGATTCAATTGGTGTTGTCAATCATGAATTTAGAGCCCAAAATAAATATTTAAAGCAACAAAACAAGCCAAAACTATAAAATCCTCAAATGGGTTCAAAGCAAACCCAATTTAACCATGGTTTTTTTTTTTTTTTTTTTGAATATAAAAACCCAGAGCATAAAAACTCTAAAAAAGAAGAGCATGAAGCTCTAAAGATACAATATCAGAAATTCCATTGGGGATTTCTTCCTTCCAAAGTCTGTCAATTGACTCCTTTTCGGGCCTTGCAGCCATCTTTGCTAGTCTACGGGCAGCTGAATTAGCTTCCCTCTTCACATGCCCTAAATCCCATCTCCTTAAGGCCTTTAACACCCTATGGATATCGTCAATCACCTGCCCGTACCTGCATAGATTACCCCTCTGTTCAGATATGGTTTTATTGAGAAGCATGCACAATCCATAGTGAGAAAAACCCACCTGTATAACTTTTCTTTGCTTTTTTTTTTCTCACCTATATATAAAAAAATAAAAATAAATAAAAAAAGTCAAGGTTTTATCAATTAATTCAGACCAAATTGAGGCAATCAATCTTAAATCTAGGCCTCAATTTTCATAATGGGAGCCCTACTTTCAGAAAAAAAAAATATATATATACTTGGAATGTCAAAATTCCCAAATTTGGCTCATCACAAATCCTTATTTTATAAATATATTAAATCCATTTTTTAAAAAAAAAATTGTCAAGAATGCCCATCGCAACTTTCAATTTGAATGTTGAAAAACTGATGCAAATATTTAAAGAAGTTAATATATTGACAAGAAAACAAAAAGACAATTCTCAAAAAAAAAAAGACAAGGGGACAACACTTCATTATTCAAAATACTGATGAAATAAATCGATCTAGACTTTCATACACCTTATCAATTCATGTCCAATCAATCGATCAGTTATGTTTAAATAAATATAATTCCCAAATAGAGTAATTAGAACTTTTACTTTATTCTTTTGTCTTACAAATTACGTAGGGTAATTTCCTAAAATTCACCAAAAAGCCATTTTCACCTACATATCCATTTCAAAACCTTCCAAATTAATGATCATATACCTAAAATGAAAATAAAAAATTACCAATACTAAAACGAGTATGCCAAATAAAAGCTAATTAATATGGTTAAAAGCAACCCAAAGAAATTTACTACAAATTTCTTATAAACCAATATCTAAAAGTAACACGTATTCTTAACATGTGAGAAGCATATCCTACAAAATTTTTTTGTCTGCATCAACTTTCCCATGTATTTTGTCGGTCAGAGATGACAAATAATAAAATGAATATTGTATATATTGTGAAAACATGCATAAGAATATTGTGAAAAAATAAATAATTCATGCAGAATGCTTATAAGAAAACAAAATATATGGTAATTATCTCATATTTTTAAAAATTTTATAAAATTTATAATCATTTCCAAATATGAAAAGGTCACCTTCTCGAATTCTATACCAAAAAAGTCTCAGATTTTCGGATCGGGAACTCGTCGACGTAGGAAAGTTCGACAGAAGAAGTACACCGCTTAGAAAAAAGTGGGATTGATTTGACCTCGTTTTGGCAAATTCCCAACAGCGTGTATATATATATATATATAAACTCCAAATCCGTACCAATTTTGTGGACTTGAGTGCAAGATTTACCCAAGTTGTACGTTGGGGTGTGGCTTTATGGGTTGAATTTTGGACTCCATTCCTTTGCTTTTTGGTAATTTTGCTGACTTATCTAATTTGTACGGCATTTTACGGAATCAACGGCAGCTGGTCAAACAAAGCGGGTTGAAGCGTTACATCGGATGGTGTATTATGATCATCTTTTGTCTTAAACCAAACGGAAAAGCCAAACAAGTCATTAAGAGAGATTGTGAAAGAAAGAAACAAAACATGGCATCCAATGAAGGCCTGAATGGGGAGGAAGCAACTTAAAAGCATCTGTCTCTCATGGAATCATGCATCATCCTGCATTAGCATTAGCATGCATGCAGCTGGAGCCACTATTAATTAAAGTATTAAACTATCCTCTATATGCCTTGCCACTTACTCAACTTCACTTCTTGCAATATCTCTTTTGCTTTAATTATTTATTATTATTTTTTTAAAATGTTAATGGTACATTTAAAGTTAGATGGAGCAGAGTTTGAAATAAAAATATTCATCCAAGAGAAAGAAAAGGATAAAGGAACTTAAAGTTAGGTCCGCAATTCATCTTTGTGTATCATGTTCAAGTTGTGTCGATGCATGATTCTAACTCAGCTCATTTAATTAATTGGGTCAAATCTCTCAACCTTAACCCGTTAATTTTATATTGGGTTCGTGTAACAAATTGTCAGTTTTAAAGTTATGTGTCGAATTCAGGTCATATCAAGACGTAAACATAAGATTATATAAGTTAACAATAACTTAACTTATTTAATTAGACGGGTCAAACTTTTGAATCCTAACTCGCCAATTTCGTTTTGGGTTTGGGTAAAAATTTGCCAGCTCTAAAGTTGCATGTTGAATTAAGGTCGTCTCGAGGCATTAGAAATACGAATATATATGTTAACTTTAACCTGATCAAACCTTTCAACTTTAGTATACTAATTGTATATTTGGTTCGTGCCAAGGAATCCCAGTTGCTTAGACGGCCTTAAATATAAACATGACCTAATCAACTCCCCAATCCTTGATCAACATTAAAAATCATATGGCCTTTTAATTAGAATCCATTAGTTGGGACTATATTATAAAACTAGCTAGGGTCCATTAACTTTTGAGTTTTGACTCCAGGTGTTTTCTTGCACAACCCCTGCGTCACTCTCTCATAGTCTTACACTCAATACGACTGCTAGAAAGAAAAAAAGGAATTCTTTTGGGAAATATAAAAGTCTCCCATTGAAATTCCTTCACTCAAATTGCCATAGATTAAGAAGAATGTTAATACTTTGGTCCCAATTATTTACTGTTAAAAATGACCTCCCACCAGCTCCCAAAAAGAAAAAAGAATACCAGGATATCACTTCAATGGGTACACAACACGACTCTTGAAATAAAATATAAATAAATAAATAAAAAGAAAAAAAGATAAGCTTTATTGCTGGATTTATGTCATTATCATAACTTTAGATTAAAAAGCTACCCAAGTTGTCAGAAAAATCTATAGTTGTGAAAAGACAAGACAAGGTCTGATGAAGAAATTGTACACTTTTGTGCATGGATGCACTGCATGAGATGTGCCCTAACCTCCAAGCTAAACATGTGGGCAATTAAATTTATATATATATAAATGTAGGGTATGATGATATATTCAAATATAATGTTTTGACTCTCACGTTTCCACTTTTCTTAATTATTATTATTATTATTATTTTTTTTGGAGTTAAGCACTTAAAATAGGCCAATTTTTTAATTATTTTTTTGTTTTTTGGTGATATTTTTTTAATTGTTTTGCATTGGTAAGAGGCAAACAACATGATATTATTGTTGTGTGACAGAATAAATTATATTGAACTCTTAAAATGACTCTTTCTTGAACGACCATCTGCATCTACCAAACTGCCAAGAAAACAATTTTTTTTCTCTTACTCTTTGTTGAGTTTATCGGGAAAAAACAATTGATTTTTTTTTTTAATAATAAATATGAATACTAAATGCAAAACATTGAGAAGATTTATAGTATACGGGATGAGTAATGCTATGTATTATTTTTTTATTCTCTCAAAATTCTCTTAAAGTTGATGTGGTTTTTAAAATCATCATTAGATCAAAATTCAAGTATGATTTATCTAAAATTTAATAGTGATTTTAAAAACCACATTAGCTTTAAGAGGATTTTAAGAGAATAAAAATATAGTATCTAGCATTACTCATATGAGATAATTTGGGTTGTGTGGGCTATTATTGAACAGAAAAATTGTTATTTCTTTTGTAAATTTATTGTTGAATACCATGTAATCTCACATATTTAATGCTAGATTTCGCCATATCTTATACGGAGATAAACAAAAAATGACAAAAATAGAAACCAAACATTTAATTAAAAAAAAAAAAGAACAGATAAAACGGTCAATGGTCATATGTATACACTTCACCGACAACTCTTCCTTCATTGAACAAAACACAACTGATAGACATACCATTTAAATGTCACCAAACATAAATTTTAGGCCAACCAACCTCCATACTCCATAGGCCACGAGCATTGCACAAGATCACAAATACAAAGTAGGCATATATTGTCCTACCATATACCCCACAAGCAAATTTATGTAATGTCACATTATTCCAGTAAAATAAAAGTGATTATTTCTCTTTGAAATAAGATCTTATTGAAACTACGTAAGAAGAAGATTTTAAGGATTTGTTTAAAAAGTATTCGAACTAACAACAATGGTTCCTTAAAGATAACATTATGATTGCTCCAAAAAAAAAATATAGATAGATAGATATAACATGATGAAAAATTCAGAAACATTCACTGTATAAATGTTTTCATCTATCTGATTCATGTACAATTTATATATATATATATTGAAAAAATGCTTCACAGATCATTGAAGTATAACTTGTTACCAAATCACTTTCTAAGATTTACAATTTTATCGATTTACTCCTTAAAATTTTAGTCATTAGTAAATAATCATCCTATTAAATTTCTAACCATGTTATCACCTTTTACCTAATCAAAATCAAAAGGCGACATGTCCCTTCTAACAAAAAAAATAAAGGTGGTCGGACACAACTACCCCAAGCATGGTGGTGGCTGCGTATGGCATGCGCAGCCACCACCACACTTGCGGTAGGTCCCGCAGCGGTGGCCACACTAGCCACCCCATATTTGGGTGGTTTAATTGGCCACTCTACGTCCGGTATTATTTTTTTTATATATATATTTATTGAATAAATCAATAAAATTTAAATTTTATAGAGTCATATTTGAAGACCTCTAAAGCATTCTTTTCAACATTTTTTTTTAAGTAAAAAAAGAAAAACTGCATTTCTTTAATGATGATGATGTCATCATCCTCATGGTTATCATCCTCTTGGTTTCATTTCCAATGGTAGCATGAAGAACTTATCATAGTGGATTTCACAATCTTTTAAATGTTTTAATTTTTGTCGGTTCCTGGTTCTTTTACCTAATGCCCTTTGACGTTTCCAGAAACACAAAAAGTAAGAAAATCCATATTTTAAACATTTTCTAAACTTGTGTGCGGAATTTAGTGCGGTAAACTTTTGCTTAATTACTACATTTATATATATAATTATATAATTATATTATTATATATATAGGATTAGGAGTAGGAATTTGTGACATTGACTTCAAATGCACCACTGTACAGTGGATTTAATTAATGTTGTCCGCAACAACTAATAATATATAATAAATAACCCTATAGAAAAAAATACTAAATAATTTGGACAACTACATTTTCAAGTATTGATGACACACCATTGTGTTTCTTTATTAGAAGATTTTTTAATTTTTTAGAAGATTGAAGGAATAATATTTTATCAGAATAGCCTCTCCTTGTGTTTGTTATGGCACTCAATAATACTTTTTAAATGTTTTTTTTTTTGAAAAATGTATTTTGATGTAATATAAAGATAAAATTAATTTTAAGTATTTTGTGTTTAAAGCTATTTATTAATATTTTTATTTTTATTTTTTTGATAAAAAAAATATTTTGATTAAATGTTGATAAGGTCATGCCCTTCTAGTTTCCTTTATCATAAATGTTGAATTAGGCATTAGAAAAAAGTAAACTTGAGGGATGGGAAGTTTATGTCAATCAAATCATGCCCTTCTATTTTCCATGTCCAACTGTTAAAAAATTTCACCGGGCTATTTATTTACACATTTGACTCTTCCTTGTTATTTATTAGTATTTATGGATTTATAAGCTTAGGTGCCGAAATGGTTCAGATTTAATTCAAAGGTCCCCAAGAGGTAGTTCAATAGGCTGAAATCACGTTTAATGAAGCGGAAGTTACTAGTTCGAATCCCTCTCCCCCTTAATGTTTTCAAGAAGAAAAAAAGAAAATTGCTTCAAATTTTTATAGTGTTTGTAAAACTACACTGCATTTTTCACCTTGTTTTATATTAAACATTAAGTTCTTTTAAGTTTGAAAATATTATAGATTCATCTTCTTTAAATTATCTCATACTCAGTTTTAGATTTTTTTTTTTTTTTTTTAAATATTCTACTAAAATTTCTTAAAATATTTTGTTCAAATTTTACCATGCATTTTGCTTCCTATGTTAAATCACCCTGTATGTATGACTGTTAATACTTAATACTAATAGTAAAGGAATTAATCAAGTTTCGAAACACTAGTGTACATACGAGAGGAAAATGATCCACCAACAAAGAAAAGTAACTTTTATTTTTATTTTTTTTTTGTAAGTAAGAAAAGTAACTTTATTATGAAAATCAAAAATGTTTATCGGTTGGTGAGAATTGCAAGTTTACCAAACAAAATCACTATTTACAAAGTTTGATTTCAGGAAAAATTCACCGTTGAAATTAGTCAGCTTGTAAGGGGAAGCCATGTAAGACACTTACAATCATAACATACTATTACGCTTTGTAGTCGATGTCCACGGTAGCTAACTCTATCAACATTGACTCAATGTTAGTTAGTTTTTTTTTTTTTTTGGACGGCTCCCCTCAACTTTCATTATTTAATGACTTAAGAGCATGCCTACACATATACTAAGACATTTTAATCTATCCTAATAGATTGCCATTTCTGTAACTCGACCGCATAGCTTCAATCAATTTGCTCGACACATTGCATCTAATCCCATACTTGATATGACGATTGGCTTTGATATCAAATTATACAGATCTCAGGTATAACTTACTATTGAAAATTGGCTTGTAAGGAAATTATGCTTAAAAGTTTTATATACACATGGTTAACATTGTACTTAAGTTATGTGAGATTTATTGTAACAACTTATTTAGCCCTTGAAATTTGTAGTTGTACCAAGCTATCTATGGGCTATAAAAAACATCTTGAAAATTCTTGGGGTAAGCTATTTTGCCCAAAATAGTTACTACTGTCATCTATTTGACAGAAACAGTTAGATGCAAAAGTGGATACATGTCATAACCAATTTTCGATTGACACGTGATATAATCGATAACACAGTCTATTATAAAACTACAATTTTAACACCTTTTTTAAAAACAAAAAACAAAAAAATAAAAAAATGAAAAATGAAAAAGGGGGTTGCCCCTCACCTGCCCTTGCAATGAGGGTTAGCCCCTCTTGCGAAACGGGCCACTCCTCATTAGGTGAGGGACAATCAGACATACTTTTGTAAGGGGAGATTGCCCTGCTTGAACCGATGAGAAGTGACTTTCTATTAGAGGGGGGGCAACGACTGCCCCTCACCTATGGAGGGGCAACATCCTCTCAAAAGAGGGGTGACTAGTGAAGAGCAACCTCCCCTTAGAATGAGGTGGCTAATCACCTCTCGTATGGTGAGGTGAAGCCCGCCTTCACAAATGAGGGCCGATCCATTACCTCTCGTTGTGGCCTTTTTTTTTTAAAAAAAAAAAAAAAAAAAAAAAGAAAGTAAAATTATAATTTTATATTAAGTCGAGTTGTCAACAATGTCATATGTTAATCCAAGGTTGGTTGTGACATGGATTCACTTGTTTGTTTAATAGTTTTTTATCAAACCGCTAACAATAACAACTACTGTGAAGAGAGAACTTATCATATAGATTTTAAAGATAGATCCCTTTTGATATCCCAAATATCGGTTTTAATACAACTACCAATTTTAGGAACAAGATAAGTACTTTTTTCCTTTATTTTAACGCAAGGAAAAGAGTTCATTTAATCCATTAAATAGAAACTAAATATATAAAAAGAGATCAGCATGTAATATTTAGGAAATTAGAAAAAGAAAAATGCAAATTTAAAGTAATATAATCGGATAAGGAAGATCATCGTAACGTCTCTCATGGTTTTAGTGAACATGGTCCTGATCTGAGCATCAGCTTAAGTGGGACCTTATGTAAGCCATGTTTTTACACGCTTGCAGGCCGACTGAAAAACTCTCTCTCTCTCTCTCTCTGTGTTTGTCACGTTCCGTCGTGGGTGGGTGGCTCGGTTTCTATCCGTTTAAAAATGTGATTGTGTTACAAAAATCTTGTAAAAAACCCAGACCCTTTCTCTCTCTCTCTCTCTCTCTGATGTAAATAATTGTTCATTTCCACTCTCCATCTTTCTATCTCTAAAAGTTTTTTGAAAAGTATTTATTTTTCTATAATAAATCCTCTGCGTGTGTGAGTGTGTGTGTCAGAACAGTAGAGGAAGAAGAGTCGCAAGGGGAATCCCAATCATAGGAAAGAAAAAGGAGAGCAAAAAAGTGGAGGAAAAATTGGAGAATGAATGGTCTACCACATCTTGAACCAGATCACTCTGAGTTTGTTGAAGTTGATCCAACTAGCAGATATGGCAGAGTAAACCCCCCCTCTCTCTCTTTCTCTCTCTCTCTTGTTATTTGCTTTGAGTCTGATATTTGGGTTCCTCCATTTGTTGCAGTACAATGAAATCCTTGGCAAAGGAGCTTCAAAGACAGTGTACGAATTGTGATCACCCATTTCAGATTTTTCTATAAATTGAAACTTCTTGTGGTCCACTTGATTTGTCGAGTACCCGTTTCAGATTTCTTAAAAATTGAGCTATTTTTGGTCTTTCTTTGAGTTGTTGTAAATGGGCATTTGATATATTTGTCAGTTGTTGGGTGTTTTTGGTGTTTGATTATATTGCAGTTACAGGGCATTTGATGAGTATGAAGGAATTGAAGTTGCTTGGAACCAGGTCAAGCTTTATGATTTCCTGCAAAGCCCTGAAGATCTTGAAAGACTCTACTGTGAGATTCATCTCCTGAAGACATTGAAGCACAAGAACATTATGAAATTCTACACTTCGTGGGTAGACACTGCAAATAGGAACATCAATTTTGTGACTGAAATGTTCACTTCTGGCACTCTGAGGCAGTAAGCATTTGTTGAAGTTTTAATGATTCTTTTGGGCTATTCCTTGTTTTTCCGTTACTTTTTTTATGTGGGTCTTTGAGATTCCTGATTACTTTTTTGTGGGTTCTCTTGCTTTTTTGTTATTGATAGGTATAGACTAAAGCACAAGAGAGTTAACATTAGGGCAGTAAAGCACTGGTGTAGGCAGATCTTGAGAGGGCTTCTCTATCTTCATAGCCATGACCCTCCTGTGATCCACAGAGATCTGAAGTGTGACAATATCTTTGTCAATGGGAACCAAGGGGAAGTGAAGATTGGTGATCTCGGCCTCGCTGCGATTCTCCGGAAGTCGCATGCGGCTCACTGTGTTGGTATGTTTGACGGATTCAAATCCTATGAATTTTTTGCTTTGGATCATTGAAACTAGTTGAACAGAAGTTGGTTGAGGCCTTGTTTTATATACTGAATTTACGAAGAAACAAGAAACTTTTTTTATTTTTATTTTCTGGTGGATTTGAGCACTGAAAGACATTTAATAAGAAGTTCATATGTTTTTGGGCTTCTTTTTTCACAGGGACTCCAGAGTTTATGGCTCCTGAAGTTTATGAGGAGGCTTACAATGAGTTAGTTGACATTTACTCATTTGGGATGTGCATCTTGGAAATGGTTACTTTTGAATATCCATATAGTGAATGCACTCATCCTGCTCAGATTTACAAGAAAGTTATTTCGGTAAGTGGGATCTCTCTCTCTCTCTCTCTCTCCATTGAGATGCTTTTATTTGTTTAGCTAAATGAGAAAGACTAGATTTCACTTGCCTTTTAACATTAGGGGAAAAAGCCAGATGCTTTGTACAAAGTGAAGGATCCAGAAGTGCGGCAATTTGTGGAGAAATGCTTGGCAACTGTCTCTCTAAGGCTTTCTGCTAGGGAGCTTTTGGATGACGCTTTTCTCCAAATAGAAGATTGTGAATATGATTTGAGAACAGTAGATTATGGTAGAGAACTAGAAGACACCAGTACTCTTATAAGGCAGCCTCTCCTCAAACTTCATCACAGTAATAGTGCCTATAGTAATGGATACACAAATGATTATGCTTTAGAAGCTGAAAATGAATGGGGCTATCATCCAGTTGAGATTGCACCAAATGGAATCGAACTTTTCGAGTACCATGATGACGAACATCCCGAAGATGAACATGTCGACATAAGTATCACGGGGAAAAAGAGAGGAGATGGTGGCATCTTTTTAAGACTTAGAATTTCAGATAAAGAAGGTTGGAATTTCTTTCCTTTGATATCATTTTGATGGATTGTTTTCTTGTACCTCCTAGTGGTGTGTCACTGTGACTTTATTTCTTTGCAGGCCGAATCCGAAACATTTATTTCCCGTTCGACATTGAGACGGATACAGCATTAAGTGTGGCAACTGAAATGGTTGCAGAACTGGACATTACCGACCAGGATGTGACCAGAATAGCAGATATGATTGATGGAGAAATTGCTTCCTTGGTTCCTGAATGGAGGACAGGGCCAGGAATAGAGGAAACACCCCGCTTTGCTAATCAAGGCTTGTGTCATAATTGTGCTTCCAACCATACCTCTAGTGGCTCCTTCATGTGTTTTCTGTCAAATAATCTTCAATGCTGTAAAAATGGATGTGCTGCTTCAATGCACGGGCGGTTCGAGGAGATCACATTTCAAGCTGAGGAGTCTGAGCATCATGTGAAAGAGGGTGACTTGGATTATCATGAAATCTGGGGTCAGCATGAAATCCCTGAAATTAGGTCAGTTGGCTCTGGACAGATCCCTTCTTATGAAGAATATGAGAAACTGGAGCCCATTCTTTCTCATTTATCAGGCTCCCATTCTTGCTCCTTGAAGCCCTCATTATATTGTGACATGTCAGAAAACTTTGAGAAAGAAACCCAGCAGGAATTAAGATGGCTCAAAGCAAAGTACCAAATGGAGCTGAGGGAACTTCGAGATCAACAGCTACTACATCCATCAAAGTCTTCAACTTGTGGAAATGGGGAACACAAAATAGAAAATGGGTTTTCGACGTCTCCCATGAACAATGGATCTCCCATGAAATCCTCTGCTCATGTCAATAAGAGCTGCCCCACTTTGGAAACCCTAAGGGCCCGAAATTGCGAGGCGATGAAGGGTTCCTGTAATGCAGAGGATGTGGCCACTGCCAAGAGTTTCTACACTGGTTCTCTACTTCCTCACTCTCTTCACAGGACAGTTTCTCTCCCAGTTGATGCTGTTGATTTATAAATGTGTCAGCCACTCTGAATTCTTTTATATCTATATATTATATAATTCCCTTATACTCATAGAGGCTGTAACATTTACATCAAAATCCACCCTTTTTCCCCACTCTCTCTTGATTACACTATGAATAGCGACCACATATATGGTGTATCAAAATAAATAGTGGTGATGGGTGTTCCTATTGATTGGTGCTTGAAGGATCTCAACTGTGATGAGTCGGTTGACTTTTATCTCCACACATTGTGTCCAACACAGCCATATTTGTAGTGGTAGGATCTTCAAGTGCGGCGACTTGGATGAGCACAAAACCGTGATGGATATAAGCACAGATTTGAACAACAAAGGTTGGTAGGGTCCCCTAGTATAAAGACTTGGTTCAACTTCACTCGGTGTCGATGTTACAGCGTATATCACCATTTTATCGCAATTCGTTTTCACGTGTCATGTTCATATGGTATCGAAACATGAGTGTAAAATTATACGGATAAGATTTCTTAACGATTGAATCAGTATCAGGTCTGTGAGTCGTATTAAAAATTATCAGTCTTAAATTTTGCGTGTCGGGTTTGGATTGTATCGACCCTAATTTAATATTAGGTTTTATAGAATTTGAAAGTCATGGCAAGTGTGCTTGAGAGATAGATGGGGAGAGAAGTAGTATGGCAGCTACTTTTTTGGTAGAATCAGTTGAGGATGGGCAATGAGAGTTTCTCTAGGACACGTCTTTAGTTTCTTTTCCCTTTTTTTTTTTTTTTTTTTTTTTTGGCCCACCACTTTATGTCAATTATAGAGGGGGATTGCAAAGAGGAGTAAAAGATGGATGGCCCACCAAAGAATCATGTTCCATGCATGCTGATCTACTTGTAATGTGGGCCACATCCAGTCATCCACATGACATGGATGGGTCCATTACTATGGGATGGCCCACTCCATGACCTCACCATTAGCCCACTTTGAGATGGACACCTAAGCTTTATATTAAAAAAAAATCACATGCAAATCCCTTGTCATAATTATGCCATGGATTTGGTACAAATTTGTACCTTTTGGACTGGGACTTGTTTTCTTGGTCAAAACTCAAAAATCAAACCCACCCTATTTTCTCATCTTGTGCTTCAGATTTGTTTGAATGGATAGTAATTTAAATAAAAAAATATTAATTTTTTTATATAAAATCTACTTATTTAAATAAATTTTAAATTGTTCGGCGGCTAGGTAATCTGTCCATGTCTTTTAATCATTTCGACAGATAATTGTAATTACTTATCTCATCCTACAACAAATATGATTAAGGCCATAAGGGTACTTTGTCTTTCCTTAAGGAATCAACGCTTGCTTGATGTGCTAGTCGAATATATATATATATATATATATATTCGTTGAATTTGGTCGTTAATTGACTAAGTTTTTAGGTTGGGTGTCTTAATATGACATTAGGTTCTATAATTCTTGAAAATGGAGAGCCCCATTTTTTTTTTTAATTTTTTTTTTTTTTTTATAACTTCACTTAAGATCCCCTAACTTTCACCCGATTTGACAAACCTCCTTAAACTTCAAAATCTCTCAATTTAGTCTATTGAACTTTCAATTGCAATTAATTTAGACCACTTCGTTAGATTTTAAACGTTAAATGACGTTTATACCCCTGATTTTTTTTTTTAATAATAAAATTCCAACTTTACCCTGAATTCCAAAACTTTTTTTAAAAAAGAAGAAGCAAAAATTAGGAATATTTTGGTATTTTTTGTCATTTCTAACGGCTAAGTTTGACAGAGAAGTTCAAATTGAGAGTAGTTGAAAGTTCTTGCGACTAAATTGAGAGATTTTGAAGTTTAAAGAGGGTTTATCAAATGGAGTAGAAGTTCAGTGGTTTTCAGTGAAGTCACCCATTTTTTTATAGACTTCTATAAATGAGATGGAGAATGGCTCTCCATCCATTTAAAAAATTTAATTTTCTCTAATTTATTTGTAATTGACATGACAAGAAATCGTATATTCACCAAACTATGTACTAAATAATACTTTTCATTTACACTTCAATACTAATGATTTTATGAAAAATCAATTAATTCGTAATATATTAATCATATATTTAGAGTTCATGAATATATCAAACTTAGCTTAAATTTGTTCAAGCTTGGTTCTCAGTAAGTGGAATTTAACTGTCGATGACGTGTAAATTGTTTCATTTCATAGGTGATATAAATGGTTTTAATGATTCGTCATACTTGCTGGAAAATTGAAGGTGATATGTATGCATTACGTGTAGGACAAATTCAAAAGGGAAATAATTGTTGGTTGCTTTAACTCATATTATCTCCTCCTTACCAAACAATTTGATTGCTTTGATGTCACATTATTTAAAAAAGTGTCCTTATTTTGAGGTAAAATGTTCTTCGTTGAAATTTTTTTTTTTTAAAAAATGATTTTATAAAAAAAATTCTTGGCGTTTAGCCTATACGAAAAATCAACGAGGGCAAAAAATGTTGGTAACCTTTGGCAATGGCCAAAAAGGCCGGCAAACACCAACAAGGAATTCTAGAGAACTCTGATGGCGGCAGGTGGCATGCGGTAGAGGATTTCAGTGAGCTTTAACAAACTCTAGTAGTGGCCGATGGTGGATTCGGACAAACTCTAGCGGTAGCGGAGAATGAATTGTAAGAGTATGTGTGCAAAAATGAGAAGTTCAAACTCGAAATATTGTTTTGGTTTTAAAAAAATAAAACTATTTTACATAAAATTAAAGAATATTTTATTGGTCAACCGAAATTTTTTTATGTTTGAGCACGATTTATGGTTGTATCAAACACCGAAAAGTAGGAAACTAGTTTTCCGAAAAAAAAAAATGGAGCCTAATACATGAAAATCCAATTCAACTGTTTGGACAGATAGGGTTAAAAGACATGAAGCGAAATAAAAAAGCAAAATTGCCTAATGACGGAAAGAGTAATTGTGTAAAAACATTGTCTTTTAGCTTTAATTGATGACTTTTCAATATCTTGTCAAGGATCTAAGAACAAATTTTGTTCTTATTGAAGATATTATTGTTTAAGGAAATGCTTTGTTTTGTAAAATCCCAGGATCTAGATTCTGGTCTTGCATGTTTCCTAGAGTAGATGTAAAGATGTTGTCTTGTAACCTGTGGCCTGTGGGCTAAGCCCCTATTAAAGAATTAATTTAACCACTTTAAAAAGAAGATTATAAACGATTAGCATTATCATTAAGTTGATGGTAGCCTGGTAGGAAGAAGTTGAGGGGTGAATGGATGGAGTTAGGTGAGAGAGAGAGAGAGAGAGAGAGAGAGAGAGGGTGGTTGCCACTTTTGAATGATTGAAAAGGCATAGATTTTTCACCTTTCTCACATTAAGAATTTGATCATGACCAAGATGAAGATATGAAGTGCTTCTTTATCATTTTGCTATTACGTCCATGACAACACTACCTTTGAATTACGTTAGAATATTAATTAAATAATTGCATTTATTTATTTATTTTTAACAATGTTATGTTTAGAAATAAGCGGCGGTTTAAAAGTCTATTTGAGATTACTTTAAGGAGCTTGGAAAATACTTTTAATATTTAAGAAATTCTGAAATTGTGCCAAATAAAAATATTTGATATAAAATTTCAAAACCCTTTCTTTGATTTTTTTTTTTATATATATAAAAAAAAAACCTTTAAAAATGATCAAAACGTACTTTTGAAAAAAAAAACTATATATATATATATATATAACTCTAAAAGCTCTATTTCTTAACGTAATCCAAAACATGCTCTAAGTCAAAAAGGTCCGTTTAAGTTTGCGATTTTTTAAAAACACAATGAAGAGTTTGGAAAAATCTTAAAATCACAATTTAGCCATTAAAATTAAAATTAAAAAAAAAAAAAAAAAAAAAACTACTTACTTGCGATTAGAAAACGCAGATTTTGTTACATTTTCAAATCGTAATTTTAAAAAGATACAATAACAAATAATTCATTTTTTACGATTTGATTTAAAATCATAATGTTAAACACATCCAAAACATTACTATATTATTTTTTAATTTTTTGTGAATTCAATTTAGTCGTCAAGTTTCCAATTTTGGTGATTAAGACATTAATATTAAAAGTATACCAGATCAGACCACTAACTTAAAGCCACGTGGCGTTATAGCCACGTACACGGATTCCTGTAAAGGGATGGTCCTACTCCAATCTTTCATTTATAACTTTTAATAAAGCGTTCATGGGATTCATGGGAAGACCAACTTATGTTATGAATGTTGATTTTAAAGCCAAAGAAGAAACTAAAAAGCATGAAAAGGAAGAGCTTTTCTCTCCAAAATTAATGTGAAAGGGCCATGAATAATATGTACAAAGCAGATTCACACGTGGCAGTCAAAGGCTCTGTTTGGTTAGATTGTGAGAATTAGGGCATAAAGGTGGCATTGGAAGCTAATTTACAATAATAATTATAATAAAATTCCACCTTTTGCTTTACACTTTTGAATGCATGATAGACCCAAAAAGAAAGGCATGGCAAATAAAACGAGGGCAACTCAAGAAATCCATATTCCACGTTACGTTCCATCATAGAAAAAACGAGTGTATGATTGGAATGCCCAAATATATTTTGACTAGTTTGCACCACTTGATAGATTAGGCACTCCTCCTGTGGCTAACCATGGGTCTATGGGGATCCATGGCCGGCTGTGGTGGATCTCCACAACCCCTAGAAGAAGCTGCGGGTAGGTTGTGGAGCTCAAGAAGGATCCTGTGGCTTCTGCGACCCACCCCTCAACATGGTCGTGAAGGCAACCTTAGCAAGTAGGCCTCGTAACCCACTCCTCGCAAAGGTTGTGGTGCCTTCGTGACCTCCACCCCTCATGAGGGGTGGATTTCTATGCCGGCTAGCCATGCCCATTTGGGAGGAGAGCTAGCCATATATATATATATATATATATATATATATATATATATTGTAGAAATTTTTTAATAGCAAGAAATCCCTTCAATGCAGGTCCAATTATATGATGCCACGTGTTAATAAGTTATAAAGGAGTAGTAAGTATAGCATTACTTAGAATCTTTAATTACGAGTCCGTGACTTGAATTGACTAGGAAACGCCCGACAAATTCAATATGCTCATCCACGAGCCAACAAAATTACAAATCATTAGTAAAAGAAAGAGAAGCAAAATACCTTTATATGAATGGGAAATATCTGAACACCTAGAATCCTTCCAACCACTACCAGATCGTGCCTAACCCCACCATAACACCAAAAAAAAAAAAAAAAGGAGATGATAAACTAAAGGAGATATTGTACTTTATACTTGTAAACTTCAATTATGTAATGTCTCCTCAAAGGTTTTAATTTAGAATATTGACCTAATTTAACATAATAATTACTATGAACTCTCACTTTCTAAATTGATAATAAAAATTGGAAAATTATTTGAAATAACTTCTAAACACATATGATTTAATATCCAATTTGTTAAGTCAAAAATATCTCAATTCTTTTATGTTTGTAATTCTCTCTCCCTCGCCATCCCATGTAAACCTTATCCCAAGCCCACTCCACTCCACCCCTCATGTCCTCTCCCACTAGTCGGGGAAACTTCAGTTTCATGTCTAATCAACTCAAAGGTAAGTTCGTCTACTAACGTAGATCCAATTCAAAAACCGGGTCTTCAACTTCCCTGGCCGAGGAAGTTATTGACTTCCACCATAGTAAGAGCATTACAAGTAGACTGGACTCGCATAATCGTCATGGAAATACTTGCTCACTAACATAGACCCACCCAATCCTAGAGCCGAGTCTTCAGCTTCCCTAGTCGAGAAAGTCATCGACTTTAGCCATAGTAATAGCATTACAATTAGATTGGACTTGGCATAATTGTCATGGAAATCACTAACGCAGACCCAATCCCAAAATTGGGTCTTCAACTTCCCTATCTGAGAAAGTCATCGACTTCGGCCATAGTAAGAGCCTTACAATTAGACTGGACTTGGCATAATCGTTACGGGTGGGCACGGGTCGGGGCGGGTATCGGCCTTTTCTCCAACCCGCCCTGCACCCTGCGGGTTTGAAAATTTCAACCCGCCATCCGAGCACAAGGAACAATATCCGCGCGGGTTCAAGTATTGCGGGGCGGGTATTGCGGGTTGTGCAGGTTCTTTTCCAGATCCTCTCATTTCTTTCCTCCACCAGCTTCTCATCTTTCTTTTCCTCTTTCTTCTCCTCCATTTTCATCTTTTCGTCAGATCCTCTCAGAACCCGATTCAAACGTATAAGCACAGAACCCCGAGAAACAAACAAACATACACAACCCTACATCAAACCTATAAACAATGGAAAAGAAAACCAAAGAATGATTCATGAAAGAGGTCTAGAGAGAGAAAAAAAGCTTGGATCGACAGGATCGTGATTTGTGGAGGTGGGAGCGTCGCAGCAACCGTGGTCTAAAGTGGAGCAGCAGCATAGACTAGAGAGAGAAGCAGACAAGAGGTGGAGAGAGAGAGAACACACTGAAGAGAGAGCAAGGGAGACGAGAGGGAGAGAAAAGGGAACAGCGGCAGAAGAATAGAGAGAGAGACTGAATAGATTAGGGTTAGAGTTTTTTAGTTTTTATACTTATGCGGGGTGGAGAGGGTACCCACTGAAAAAAAAAAAACACCTAAAACCCGCAACTTGGCCTGCCCTGCACGGGTTGGAAGAATCCTACCCGAACCCACAAAAAAATACATAAAACCCAGGCGGGGAAGGGTGGGGCGGGTTTGTGAATTGAGCAGGTTTTTGTCCACTCCTAATAATCGTCATGGAAATACTCACCCACTAACGCAGACCCAATCCCAAAATCGGGTCTTCAACTTCCCTATCCGAGAAAATCATCAACTTCGGCCATAGTAAGAGCCTTACAATTAGACTGGACTTAGCATAATCGTCATGAAAATACTCGCCCACTAATGCAGACCCAATCCTAGAAATGGGTCTTTAACTTTCCTGGCCGAGAAAGTCATCAACTTCAGCCATAGTAATAGCATTACAATTAGACTGGACTTGGCATAATCGTCACGTAAATACTTGAATGGAGACTTTACTCCACCTCTGCCCTCCATTACCCTAGGTTACTCCCACCAACCCAACCCTTTTACTCATCTTCTCATCCTAGACATTGCAGATATTCTTTCAAACTAGCTATGAGTCGTTAAACAATAAAGGTTACAGCTTGGAGTGACAGTTTATTTTATCCAAAAATAAATATTTGACATTCAATGTGTTGCAGCTCCCACCATGCAAAAGGGAAGTGAAGGTTAGGTATAAGTCCAATGAGTGAAAACGCCAGTACTTTAAAAGCTTCGAGAACCCTTGCCAAGTCCTTGTCATACTCCTAATCAGATGTAACCCATAACCACTAAACCACACCATTTTCAAGCAGACACATAATCCAACCTAAATAATTCCTGCCCGCCACTTCTTAACACCTCCATCTCTCGAAGAGGAAAAGCAAATTTAGAGAGAGAGAGAGAGAGAAAATGTAAATGGTCTAAAACTTTACAAATTCATTGACTCATATGGTTGCAGATTGAAGAATTAGTGAAATAAAGCTAAGTGTATGTTTGGTAAGTGTTTTGAAAAAGCTTTTTTTTATTTTATTTTATTTTTATTTTTATTTTTATTTTTATTTTTATTTTGTCCCCCCATCTTAAACCCTAGTTTCACCCCTGCGAATGGCCACCCTCTATCCTTTTGGAGGCCACCTCTATTTCTGTAATTTCTTTTTAATAAATAAGAAGTCAGCCTCCACACTTGAAAAAATAAGCATGCGCTTTTTATTTTTTTTTAAAGAAATATATATATATATTTTTTAGGAAAAACTTCACTTATTCCACATAGCTTTCGCTTCTTTTGTAAACATCCCTTAACGTTCAAAATCTCTCACTTTGGTGTATCAAATTTTCATTTCATTCCAAATACCCCCTACCATTAGATATTGTAGTTAAATCAAACGGTGAAATAAGTAAAAAACCTTTATACCCCTAAAATTTTTAAAAATTTTAAATGTACCCTTATTTATAAATAAAAAATTATTATTATAATTATTATATTAAAAAAAAAAACAAAGTGACCCATCGTGGGTACTTTGTGACCAACAGCAAGTCACCAAGGTGACCCATACACCGTCGTCTTTTTTTTTTTTTTTTTTTAATTATGACCCGTGAGTCACAATATGGGTGGGTTAGATCCACTGGTGAATCCAAGGGTCAAGAGTTTTTTTTTAAATAATTATTTTTTAATAAAAACTAAGGGTATTTTAGGAATTTCACACCACTCCGTTAAGATTTAACAAAAAATCATAACGGAAGGGGGAAAGTAAAAGAAAATCAAAGTTGGCTACACCAAAGTGAAAGATTTTAAACGTTGGAGGGTGTTTGCAAGAGGCGCGAAAGTTCATAGGGTAAGTAAAGTTTCCCCTATTTTTTATAAATAACAAGTAAGACTCTACACCTAAAAAAAAAAAAAAAAAAACATTTTTTTTTCTCAAAATATTTCTAGGACAGTTGTGTAAAAGGTGTCTTGTGTTTTGGTTTATGAAAACTGTTTTGTGTGATAACTTGTTTTCAAAAAAGTTAAGTTTTGTATTTAAAATGAGAAAAGACTTTCCAAACACGTTACAACCACTGTGTGTAAAAAAGCTTACATATACATTACAGCAACATATCAAATCTTAGACAAGTATAATTTCTGTGGTGAACTATATATACAAGTTTTTTCCGCTCAAATGCCAATTTAGATCCAACAACCAGTTCAGCTCATACCTCTTAGCGCATGGTAAAAGATAGCCCTTTATAATACTCTTACAAAGGCCTCAAAAGCGGATAATCTTCAAGAAGTTCCCGCTCTGACAGAGTGTCATTTTCATTCTGGGGAGTCCACAATACCTCAACAGCCTGCATGAAAACAAAAGAGATGTCAGGCAGAGAATATGAAAACTCTAAACTTCACAATTATGACAATGTTCTCATTCTTACTAGTATTTTGCTTGAGGGAATGGATCCAATCTTTTGCAAGGCTTCTTTCAAGTCCCCACTGCCATTGATGGCAGGCAGCTTATGTACTCCTTCAGCAGCCACCAAGATTGTTATCTGATTTACAGAAATCTCATAATGTTACAGAAGAGGGAAAAAGAAGATTTACATTTCTATTTTCAGTAACACATGCATCCTAGAACTGAGCTACTCGGTCATAGATGCTGCGAGTTTATAATGTTGTCAAATAGAAAGATGAGATAATATGCATATCAAGTTGCCACAATAAGGCATGGTAGTCAATCACTCCATGCAATAGGCATTAAATTATTGATACAAAATAAATGAATTGAACCACCCCAAGATGTGTACAGAGAGAAAAGGATGCAATCCACCAAAAGGAATTATTGTAAATCTTGAACAAAAAGCTAGAGTTCTCCCCCATTCAATTTTCACTTTCATATATATTCAGGGTAAGAAGCAACTGAAATTGTATAACATGTTATTCGTTCCATAAGATTACGAATTGTCAACTAGGAGCAAATGGACCCAACCATGCCTAGGCTGATGTATTGTAATTCTATAAGAGGTCCTAGGAGCACCTTGAATAGAGAAGCAGAGACGAACCGTTTTTGTGGTCTCAGCCATAGTAAACCCAAAACATTTATTATTCAAAAACATGTCAAGGAGGTTTTTCTTATCAAAAGTCACAAGAGTATGACAGAATTTGATTGGCGGGGACATCTAAAAAGAAAAAAAGAAAAAGAATGGTGGGAACATTCCCTTCCAACTCTTAGTAAAAGGTGAACAAAAACTTTGTAATGCTCTGCTAGGCTAAATGTTGTCATATGCTGCCATCATAATCCCCTTGGTCAAATTTCATGTGAACCTTAGATTAGTCAATAAATATTTGGCAGAGCATAAAAGCTTGACAAATAGATCAACATTGAAAATTCAATTATGATCTACTAATCTTCCATCAGGAAACCCAAAAGTAGTTGTGATCAGGCAGAAGTTGATCTAAAATTGATTTGGCTCAGTTTAACAGGGCCTTTGGTCTGGTTCTAGTATGTCAGTAAATTATGCACCACCCAAGATCGATTTAGTTATATTACAATGATAACCCAACACCAGAACTAAATCACACCAAGATCGATTTTGAAGCTTCTGAAATCTAACCGCAAAAAGGCAAGCCTACGACATCCTTTTCAGCAAGTGATATATGCAGTCATTCTTTTTACTCATTTAGAATTGAAAGTTTAAAAAATTATAATATAGCTTATGACAGGAATTTCCCTCAAGAGTGTTAGTTTTCGGTTCTCTTTTCTACATCAAAAGGCAATTATATGAATAAAATGAAATAAAATGCCCATCATGTCATCAGAAAATCGAAAACCAAACAAGATATATTCAATTCTACCTCAATGACAAACAACTCCCACCTGAACTTGTTTATGCGCCTAAGCTTCTGTTCTACAACATATATCCCAACCAGAATTTCTACTTCCACGAGCACTACATCGAATTTCATTTTAACCTCCACCGCATCCCAACTCTTCTTCTATGTGTGTGAGGGAGAGAGAGTTATAATGCTCATGCTTGCATTGATGCATATTTTCTAGATAGTGGTGGATGAGGAACGTTCAGTTGCATCACAGTTTGGAATATCTGGTGGAACAGTGGAAAATCACATTTCTGATATCTTTGCAAGATTGGGAGCTTGAGTCAGTTGACATTTCTAAGAACTAGTGTATTCTACTCTTCCTTCAGGTAAAGGGAAAGATAGAAGGTGCCAGCTAGAGGCCTCTAAGATTAGAAGGTTCAAGGTTTGTTCCTTATATTAGGCTTTTAGAGACCATTAGTGGTTGATTTTTCATGGAAGAATATTTGAAGTGTAAAGGTACCAAGAAAAATAGAATTCGTAGGATGCATAACTATTTTTTTAATGACAAGGAACCTCGACAAGGCAGGGCCCTTCGGACCAATCCCTGCAGAGTAAACCTCAGACCTGTGCACCGCACCCTCGGAAGTTTCCCCTACACGGATCAGGATAAATCGTGGGCTTTCACACCAGGGGGTGTGACCCTAAGAGGGAATTTGCACCTAGCAAGTCTCGAACTTGGGATCTATGGGGTGATACTCCCTAAGACTACAAGCCTCAACCACTAGGCCAACCCCCTGGGGTTCGGATGCATAATTGTTTAGGGTGAAATGTTGGCAATTGTGAATTGGAGTATTGGGAAAATTTTGTGGATAGATTTTGCATGCATGAGAATTGTGGTAAGATGATGGATTGCCCTTCTTTTTTTTTTTTTACATTGCGATATGGCTAGAGAATTATGGCTCTTGACCATTACATTATTTCGAGTGCATTGAGTGATGCCTTAGACAGTGAAAGAAGTGTTTGCATGTTGGAATGGGAAACTTAATTGTTAGAGAGATTTAGGACCAGCTCCTCTTTGTATTATGTGGGCTAAACACTCTACCGAGTCAAAAAATGGCTGTCAAGAACGCAAAGAGAGGAATAACCATAAATGGAGCAGGCTGGCTGGGAACTTGCTTAATGCATTTTCTTATGCTCTCTATTTAAGTGGTTGCATGCTCTTGGAAGTATACACTTCTATTCTTCTTTGAATTTATTGTTCTTTTCAATTTTTGATTGTAATTTGCTAAGAGAATGCATTATAATCATCCTTTGTATGACTTATTTTCACTTTTAATAAAAACTTTTATTACTTATCAAAAATAAAATAAATTACAATGCTCATGAATATGAAGATAGATAGGAGAAAGCATCTTAGTTTGGAGTAAAGGATTATCGTATAGTATAAATCATGCAATTAAATAAAGCAAACCCACAAATAAATAGCAGATTAGAACACATTCCATGAGTCTAGTTAGTAGCTGACTCACCTAAATAACCCAAATTGAAGCTATAAATAGAGCATTTTTAACATAATTCATCTTACTGTTGACCTTACCACTATGTACTCATTTCTGAATCCATTAGCTCTTTGGCTGGCTGAGCTTTGCCTTTTAATGTTGTTCACATTGACGAGTGTTTCTTCATCAAACTTCCCCCGTTCTTCAATAGAAAGTTGATTGAAGCGTTTCTCTCCGTCCTCCATGCTCTTCTTTAAATCCACCTGTAATAATGGCACAAATTATACATGTCTTCAACATTGCTGACATCTAGTCAAAGTAAGTTCTCAATTTAAAAAAGAAGAAAAAGAAAAAGAAAAAAGGCCTCTATAAGAAGTAATGGCTGCAGGGAATATGTTCTGTGAAAGGACTGTAGAGATTATGCTGGATGCAAAATTACGAGATGATGTAGATAAAATTGTACTTCCTATATATATGGAAATCTGGAAAAGAGAAATTTAAGTTAATCACTCAAGAGCTCTAAAAAATGTTACCCTTGTCTACAAAAGTGAGATATTTTATTGATAAGTAATCAAGACATCATTAAAAGCGTAAGGCACCTTTAGGTACACGGGAAGTATACTAGAGAAAACACTCGTCTAGAAAGAGGGAAAAAAAATCATGATAACTAAACATCAAAAGAGAAACAAGTGCAACTGTCCAAAGATATAGATTATTGAAGAACAAAGACTTAAGCTCCGCTGAAGTCTTCTCATGGTCCTCAAAACTTTTTTTTTTTTTATAAGTAATGTTGCATATCAAAAAGCGTAGAGGGATGTAACCCTAGTACACAAGAAGTATACAAGAGAACACTAAAGATTTAAAAAATAAAAAAAATAAATGTTTTTTAAAAAAAAAAAAGGGAGAGAGAGAGAGAAGCTAAGAACCCCAAAGCAGAACCCTAAATCCCAAAGAAGCCCTAAACCCACAAAATAGTCATGCCTTTACCCCGACCAGAGCCATTGTCTCTAACATCAAAATTAATGGAGCATTTCAAATTTTTAAGCTCATCCTCTCCTTAGGTTTAGAAGCAGAAATCTTCAAGATACTGGCCCTCTTCAATGGCAAAAAAAAAACCCATAAGTCTTTTCTCGTCACCCCCAAAAGACATCTCTATAGTGGGAGTGGCTCCCATCGCATTAAGTACAAACTCAGGATAGCCCTCATCCCCCTCCTCTCCATTCCTTGTCTCAGCCAAAACTTTTGTCATGCATTTCCCTCCATAGACACCACAAACGGCACGGAGGCATCATCTTCCACACAACAACACTCCGAGTGATGCCAGCAATCCACCAACAAGCATACAAGTCAATAACTCACTACAGACCAAAAAAATAAAATAAAATAAGCATTCCATAAGGCACAAGCAACCTCACAGTGGAGAAGTAGATGGTCCACAAACTTCTCATTCCTTCTCCACTTACAGCATCTATCTACCACAATGACATATTGCTTTCTAAGATTGTTCATGGTAAGAATCTTTCCATGGGCTGCCGTCCAAGAAAAAAAAAAGAAGCAATCCTCAAAAGAACCTTAGTCTACCAAACACTCTTTCAAGAAAAAAGAAAGGCATCATTCCAACCTAGGGAACTGTAGAAAGATCGAACAACCCTCTTTCATATTCTCGTCTCACTCTAACTGAATACAACATTCTGAAGAACGAGGCAAATACATTCACCTCCCAATCATGAGATGCTCTAGTAAAGCTTATGTTCGACTAATTGGTGCCATCAGCAAACTTAAAGTGAGCTGGTACTGAAGCATCTTTCACGTAGGCAATACCATAAAAAAACTAGAAAGAGGCTCATTAGAATACCACCCACCCCAAGAATTGCCAAATTTAAAATCCAACACAACTCTCCACAAATCCTATCTCCCATGCACATAGCACCATAATTATTTTCCTAAGATAACACAATTGAACATCAACAAATTCCGAATCCCCAATCCTCCCTTAGAAATAGGAGAACAAACCTTTGACCAGCTTACCAGGTGATATTTGAACTCTTCCCTAGCCCACCCTATAAGAAATCTTGTTGAAGCTTCTCAATGAGGTTCGCAACACCCACAGGGAAAAATGGACAAGAGATATGTAGGCAAATTGGAAAGTGTGCTCTTAATAAGAGTAACCTTACCACCCTTAGACAAATACATCATTTTCAAACTTGCCAACTAACGCTCTAACTTTTCAATGACACCATCCCAAATAGGCTTAACCTTATTGGAGGCCCCCAAAGGAAAACCAAGATACTTCAAAGGCAGAGAAGAAACTGCACATCCCATAATACAAACCAATCCTTCCACATTCTCAACATTACCCACTGGAACCAATTTCACCTTAACCAATTTGATCTTCAAGCCCAAAGCAGCTTCAAAAGATAAGAACAAGCAACGCAAATGGCGTAATAATTATAACTCTGCAAATAGTTCAAATTCCAACTTTCAATGGATTGAAAGTATGGAATCAACTAGTATGCTTTTCACAAATACGAGGGGGGCGTGTGTGACTTTAACATACATGTGTGCAACATCTCCACCCACCCCCACCCCCCAAACAGTTTCTTTCCCCTTCTCTCGTTTGTTTGTTTCAAGAACGTTGAACATAACTGTCATCATACAGTTAAGTAGATCAAAATGTTCTAGGAGATGGTATTCAACTTACAGATGAGTAACCTGAGATACAATAATCAGGATGCCGAAGCAAAGCTAAAGTAGTCTCTGCACCCAAAAGATAAGATAGACAGAACTTTAATAAAATTTACAAGAAGAAAAATAACAAGAAAGGCTCAGATTAACAATGTGCAAATGAAAAGTCATGGATGAAGAAATTGATAATGAAGTCAAAATTAGTACCAAAATACATAGCATATTAAGAAATATGAGCCTTGCATTCCATATTATATGAGATGGGCTAATGATATACAAATGACTGACAATGTAAGAAGCAAAATAATAAGTGAAAATCACTTGTGCTTGCAATAAAAATCAAGTATATTAAAGGATATTATGAACAAGCAGCAAATTGATCCCAACTCTGAATAAGTCAATTATGATGAGGACCACTCCATAATCACTAAAAGGAAGATCTTCACAATTTGGATGCCATTTGTTATATCTTTACAGTAATCAAACTCGCGGGACTATTATTTCGATTGAATTTGGATTCAATAAATCTTTTTGAAAAGCTTAACTAAACCAAAATCTTACTATTGGCTCAAAGCAAAACATGAACATCAGTTGAATAAAGCAATTCTCTCGTATGGCCTGGGAAGAAACAAAGAAAAGAAGAAGAATATTCTTTATGGGAAGAAAATTGTTTCCCACTCCAATTGTCTTTTAGGTACAATATGGCCCACAATTGATATAAATAGACTATTTGTACTATCTCTTCTAGGAGGCAAACTGAATATATGCCAACTTGGTAATTGTATGTGCAAAAAGAGTGGGAAATCCGTTAATCACCTTTTACTCCATTGTGAGGTTGCTAGTATCTTATGATATTTTACTTTCAGTATTTTTGGGTTAGATTGGGTCATGCCTAAACACGTAGTAAACCTCTATGCTTGTTGCAAAGGCCAATTTGGTAGTCTTCATAGTGTAGCTCCATGAAAGATTGTTTTGTCCTATACAATGTGGTTTATATGGAGAGAAAGACATGTTCGTAGTTTTGAAGACTGCAAAAAGACGGTGGTGGAATTAAAGGCTTTCTTTTAATACCCTATACCACTAGACGCCTGCCTATAATTACTTTCATATTTCTAGCTTTTACAATTTTCTTGCTCTTTTTTCTTTTTCTGGTTAGGTGGTTCTCTTGTATACTTCTTATATACTTGGATTGCGCCCTCGCATTTTTTAATGAAATTCGATTACTTTTTTTAAAAAAAATTATATATATCGCATTTCCTAATGTATTCAATAATAGGAAAATTCCCCGTATATATACATACGGTAAGTACGTACATACATATGTACATATACATATGATAAGTAATAATTTTATATGAAATTCCCCTTATAATTTTATGGTATAAATTCCCCTTTGACTTCTCTCTTATATCACTTTCTCTGTTTTTTATGATATTGAACTCAATGATTCTAAATATTACCTCAATTCACCTTGGGCCATACAACTTGCCTCGTAGGAATAGTAAAATATTAGCAATCATCTCACCTTCTGAGTAGGATTAGAATTTTCTCTGTTTTTCTTTCTTCTTTCACTTGGTAAATTAACTCACGCCCTAGAAGATCAGAACCCACAACCTCTTCACAACTCCGATTTTAAGGGAGTGAAAGTGCCATTTCAGTTTTCAGCCACAACCGACTGGTGACCAGAATTAGATAATCAAACCATATGATGAACAGATTATAAAGTTCGTTTAACTACTTTTTTTAGGGTTCAAACATCATATACTAATTTGTATAAGATGACTCAAATCTAATAGTAAATTGATGAAAAAAAATGTTAAAAATAAAACCATGAATTAGATGAATAATAAGAATATTTAGTGAGAAGCTCCACCTGTCAATACAAAACTCAAACCGTCAGGGCTAGATGTATCTGCAGTTTCAGCAATCCGATTAAGATCTCTTTGAAGCGACCGCCCCATGCCCAACAATCCAACCTAAGAAAAGACAATAATGAGGAAAATTCAGAATAACTGCTTTCTGAAATTCAAGAAAGATTAAGTGCCAGAACTCAACTTAAGAAGGTTCTATGCAGGAGATGAACACAAGAAACAACTACTTCATAGGCAACTAAATGAACACACTTTCTAAATCTGATTAAACAAAAACACTATATAAGTAAGACAGTAAATCTCTAAAGTAAATCCATGACTTTTCGGAACTTTTCCCCATTGTCACATACTTGACTTGCAGAGGCTAAAAACATTTTGTTGAAGCTGATATTAATATTATTGTGGTCAAACAGTAGAATATGCTGAATATTGTAACTTCAGAAATTCTCTGAGCCTTTCAACTCATACTCCCTAAAATCCATACCAGACTGCACTTGCGAACATATTATTTCTTGGTGCCCTATATGTAGCTTCATAGAGCAGAAAACAGCCTCAATTCATTCAAACACCAAACCCCAATAGTTCCAACTCAAAACTTTTCCGACCTAAGCCCAACCACCCAAGGCACAATATGCAACAAGGCATTCTAAGAAAATCGTCCTAAGGCACTCAAAAAGTCGCTGCCTCTCTTGTCACTAATATACCCGCACTGCTAGTAGTAAAGGCCAATGATTCTCACACTGTCACACATATGACACATAAAAGGATCCCTGAACCATTCTAATCAAACCAACAACTACCGTGGGCTAAAAAAGTACGTCTCTTTACAAAAATCCAGCCATTATGCAACCATTTCACACAAACATTCCCACCGACATAGCAGACACCAAATCACTCAAAAGCTATGTGAATAAGAGCAAAATCCAATTTCCACAATACCTGAAGCTTGAGCACACTGGTTTTCTCCGTGGCAGTAAGCACACCACCCTCCGACCGGTCTGAAAGAAACCCAGAAACCAAAACAAACGCCGCGAAACCCATCAAAATAAAAAAGAAACTCGACCCAGCACCCACTCCGACCCCAACAGCCGGACCCACGTAAAACCCACCTCCGCCGCCGCTAAACCCGAACGGCGAAGGCGCGTAATACGGCACCGAATAAGAAGACCCCGGGCCCGAAGTCCTCGGCGTCGAATAGCTCCTCGACGATGAAGAACGCGAAGAGAACGACTTCCCACCCACGCGGCCACCCGAGGCTGCCAATGCCGAATTGGGATCGTACATCAACAACAACCCCAACAACACCGCAGCAATCGCGGGTGTTCTCAATGCCTTTATAGCGTTATAAACAGCATTCGCAGCAACCTCAAATGGGTTTCTATAGTTTTCTTTGTCGAGCGACACGGACTCGTCAAAGTCTGGTTCAGTCAAATGCTTCTTCTTCGCGAAGAGGAAGCATTTAACGCTGAATTGACCGGAACCTTGAGGCCTCAAATTCAATATTCCGTTCCTAAACTTGATTGGTCTGATGAAGGAAGTATTGCTGCTGGGGAGTGGACGAAGAGGGGGGAGATGAATTGGGAAGGTTTGCTTCCATTTCAATGGGTTGGCTTCGAGCAAGGAGGTGGTGGCCATGGACTATGGAGTTTGGGTGGATTGGGATAGTGGGTCTTTTTTGGGGATGAGATATTTTTGGGCTTTGGTGAGGAAGAGAATCTGTGAGGGTGTGCAAATGTGGGTGATGATTCTGAAATGGACGAGTAGTGGCCAGGAAACCAGTTGCTTGAATGTGAGAACCTCATTTCATCCAAGAAAAATACAGGTCGTTTTCGTTGAGAGAAGCCTAAAAGATTTTGCTGCGCGAGGCACGTGACTGGATTATTAGAGTATCACGTGACATACAAACTCTATTTTCTTTTGAGGGAAACAAAAATCAAAATTAAAAATTAATTGTTAAGTTTTCTCATCATTTCAATTTAGCTTTGGATTTTCAATTTTGACATTTAATTAAATATTTAGGATTTACCTTAATTTTAAATACGCCTTTTCATCCACTTCGAATAAGATACTTTCCATTTTACTTTTATTTTATGGTTAAACTTAAAGAAAAATGTTAAGGTCACAACACAAATTTAACTTATAGCCAACTTCTCTCCTACGTGTCATCTAAAAAATAGAAAAATTGAGAGATAGGATTTTGAGGTTATGAAAATTTGGAAGAAAAAAAAAGACAATTTATTTGGTTTAAAATTTAAATTTTTTTTACACGTAGAAGAGAAGTTGGTCATGAGTTGAATTTGTGTTGTGTCTGTATCAAACCTCAAACTTAAAACCTTGTTTTGTTTCATGTCACCGTGTACGTGATGTCACCTAAAAAAATATGTCGTTACATCATTTAAAATTTTAAATAATGTGATATTATATAAACAATTAAATTAAACAAATAAAATGTTGACTATCAAAATAACTACTCTCCAAATGGAGAGATCCTTGTCGTATTCACCATTGAAGATAAGTCGGACAGTATGGTAAAATATCCGAACCAGGAAGGAAGTTCATAACCAACACGCTTCTCTCCATAGAATAATACATTAATTTCCCATTTAACTTTATTTCCTGTGGCAGCCGAGAGGAAGAAAAGAAGATTAAAAAGAAAAGGAAAATATAAATGTTAGATCTGATGGGTTAGTAATTAAATATATTTTTTTATTAGATTTTGTGCCATTGTCTCATTTTCTTCCTTGGTAAGCAATAAAAGACCATTGGGAGTTTGTCTCGTTTGACTTTTTGGTTCTTCAGCTTATGTTTTTGTTTAGGAGTAATTACTTTTTGTCCCCATAAATTACAATCTCTTAACACTTTCTTTCATGAATTATTAATTATAACACTTGACATCATCAAACTACCATCTTATAACAAAGGGTAAAGATATTGACCACGCCTGGCGTGCATCAACAGTGATGCACGCCAGGCACAAATTTTTTTTTTTTAATTATTTTATTATTATTTTATTATTTTAATTTTTTTGAAAAAAAAAAAAAAAAAAAATTGTGCCTGGCGTGCTTCACTGTTGAAGCACGCCAGGCGTGCTCCCAATCACGACTCTATAACAAAAAGCTTCTTCCATTAGTTAAAGAGGTTAAAATTGATAGTCAACGGTCATGTGCAAATCATGTGCCATTTTAAATTTTTTTCTTCTACTTTTGCCATCACTTCAAACAATTAAAGTTAATATGTTTACGAGGGTATAAGCGTCATTTTCTAGGTCAAAAGTGAGGGCAAAAGTTGAAGAAAAAAATTTAAAATCGCACATGACTTACACATGACCGTTGACCGTCAATTTTAACTCCTTTGACTAATGAAAAACGGTTTTTTGTCCTAAGATAATAGTTTGATAGGGTCAAGAGTCATAGTTGATAGTTTACAGAGGAAAAGTACTAAGACACTATAATTCATAGAGACAAAAGGTAACTACCCTTTACGTTGATGTTTTTCCTCTCATAATTACCCATATCATCATCATTTACAATTTAAAATTATTGATATATTTTGAGAAGTTGTTTAGTCAGTGGACTAAGCTCAACCAAAGCCCACGGAAAACGAAAATTTAGCCCAAACGGCCCATAGACCAATTTAGGGAAACAAGCACTATATAAAGTAATAAAACCAGTTATTTCAGGCAGCAGACTTCTGAGCTACCAAACAGCCTTTGTGCGTTATTTCTACTCTGCGCGCCGATCTTCAACACCAACATGGCGGACAAGGCTGTTACGATCCGTACTAGGAAGTTTATGACGAATAGGCTTCTCTCCAGAAAGCAATTCGTGAGTTATGATTGAGTTTTTGTTGCATTTTTCCCTTTTTTTTTTCTTTGTTTTAAGAGATTAGGTCTGCTGGAAACAACCGTTTTTATACTGAAGAGTTAGTAAAGAGAAGGAAAATAGAAATTTTAGATCTAGTGGGTTATTAAATATAGTGTTTTTGTGCCATTGTCTTGCATTTTCTTTCTTGGTATGCAAACAGTTCTTGTTTTAGTGCCTTCAACAAGGTTTTCTTATTTTATAGTTTTTACTAGGTCTATTGTTGTCAGATTATTGAGAAGACTAGAGATTAGGAAAATATTATATCTAAAATAAGTCTTTAAAAAGAATGAGAATCTGTGCTGGGATTTGGATGTTATTTAATTTTCTTGCATTTCTCGGCATACAAACGGTGACTAAAACGATAATTGATTTTGTTTACATGTGTTTACTTGGTAGCATAATTAGCCTCGGTGAACTTAGTACTTATGGGTAAATTCTTATGATGTGAGGCTAAGGAAAAAGAAGGAAGTGTTATCCATAAATTTAGTAGGAACAAAATCTTTTAGGCCAGTGTAGATTTTAGATAGTTTCCACACGAAAAATTGATAAGTTTGTGATTAAGAGACAGATTCAAGGCGTCGTTTGTTAAAATTTTGTTCTTATGTTTTTTGTTTTAACAACTCAAAACACAACATTTACAAAACACTCAACTGTTTTCACCTTTAAGTAAAACTAAAAAAAACCCCCCCAAAGTGCTGTAATAAACATACCTAGTATTGTTGTTTATTGTCATCCTAGCGAAATTGGTTCCATGTTTAATTTTTTTGTTATCTCAGAAACAGAACTTTGCATAGATTACTGTTTTTATTTTTCTTGCTGCCAAATATTGCAAATAAGATCAAGTTCTTAAAAGCTGCTTATATTCTTGCACTACTTTAAGAACACCTGTTTACATATATTCCTGTTGTTGCAGGTCATTGATGTTCTTCATCCAGGAAGACCCAATGTTTCCAAGGTAAATTTTAATTCAATTACAGATGTTTCTATTTTACTTTTTCGAATTTAACCTTTGTATTTGTTGTTATGAACTGGGCTCTGTGTTTTTGTAGAAATTTGCGGACTAGTGAAAAAATACGCTTTGATTTTGTGCAATTTATTCTGAATTTCAAGCATGTTTGAAACCCAAATCTGTTGTTATACGATATGGTTGTATGCCATACTTTGTCTGGTTTAGCTTTTTGGGTTTTCAGTTAAAAAAACATGTGTTTTTTTTTTTTTTATTATTGTTTTGTCAATTACAAAAGCAACTAAATGGCTGCATTGATTGATTTGTTGTTCTTTGCCTTTTCTGTGATATAAAGGCAGAGCTGAAGGAGAAGTTGTCAAGAATGTACGAAGTGAAAGACCCAAACTCGATCTTTGTTTTCAAGTTCAGGACTCACTTTGGAGGTGGAAAATCAACTGGTTTTGGTTTGATTTATGATTCTGTCGAGAATGCAAAGAAATATGAACCCAAGTACAGGCTCATCAGGGTAATTTTATATGACCTCTTTATTTTGCCAATTTTTTTGAGCTAGTTTATTTGTACATGTTTCTTGTCTGAAGTTATTTTGAATGGTCTTTTGGAGTTTTGTGTGCGTAATTATTTAAATTATACATAACAAGATATACAAATTTCTAATAGATTAGATAAAATAATTGTGCATAGATGGGTGTTACTGCAATATTAATATCTTTTTGGCAGTGGTCTTATCAAAAAAAAAAAAAAATCTTTTTGGCAGTGGTTGTTGTTTGGGGTCTTGTCCCAATTTATTATGAATGTTCTTTAGAGTTTGTGCATGTGCTTGTAACTTTTACTTTTAAGTGTTTTTAGAGAAGCGTGGTGGTGCTGAGGATTGTTAGGGAAGGGGGCACAGTGAATGCTTTGTCTGATTGCACCTCCTCTCCATAAGAATATGGTGCAAAGTTGTGGGTTCAAGACTCATTGGGTGCTTAAAAGAAATTGCATTGGATGGGGTATAGGATTTGATAGAAATGATTGCTCTTTGTTAAAGACATATTTGGTTTTGATACTTTTTATTTTTTTAAAAAAATCTATTTGGTTTGCTGTTAGAGTTACATATAAACTTTTAGGTGGCATTGAGAGTTTAGATGGAGGGCAACGAGTGTAATCGCAAATGGAACCTCCTATCTGTGATAATATGATTTGAAGTTGCGGGTTCATGACTCATTGGGTGCATAGAAGAAATTGTGTCAGTGGGTGGTGTGTGGTTGATAGAGATGATTGCTGTTTGTTGAGTGTAATGACCTTATGAAATTATGCTTAACTTAGATGCAGCATGGTCACATGTTTGACATAAAGTATCCACTACCTGCCTTTTTTATTTTGGAATTCTATGTAACATCACTCTCTTTGCTCTGCTTATTTATTAAATGCCCCGTTCTCTTTAAATCTTAAGATAATAACGTGAAATGGACTCAAATAAAATCATTAGAGTTTGTGGGATATGAAAGGTATGTTATAAAAAAGTATGGAATTATGTGGCCAAAATATATGGTAGTCATTATAGGGCTTAAAACTGTTAACTAAGCTATTTTCAAAAATTATGGTGTCTTGAACTTTTCTGTGCATATGATATTTTTTTGCATGGCAGAATGGACTTGATACTAAGGTAGAGAAGTCGAGGAAGCAAATGAAGGAGAGGAAGAATAGAGCCAAGAAGATCCGTGGAGTAAAGAAGGTAAGCTTATTTATTGCTTTCATTTTTTTAAGGTTTCATGGTGTTAATGCTCTTCTCAAATTCTTGATTCTTGATTCTTCCATTTTGAATTTGATTCTTGATTCTTCCATTTCTTTGCAGGCAAAGGCTTCAGATGCTGCAAAGGCCGGAAAGAAGAAATGAGTTTTCCAGGAGTCTTCTGCTGTTTTACAACAATGATTTTCTCTAATAGCCATATTTTCTTGTTAGGTACTTTGAAAGTAAAATCGTTTGGTGTTAATGTTAATTTTCTTTTTTTTTTATTTTATATTTTGTTTGTGTCACACAATCGAGTAAATATTTTGTAGAATGTGAAAAGATAGATGCAGAGTGTTTAAAGAATGAAAATGCGTATTTTAATAGAGAAGGGAATAGAGTGAAAAAAAAATGTTTTAGAATGTTTTGTAAAAAATAATTAAAATAATAAGTGGGCTTTTGTTTTAATTAGCAATTTTTTGCCAAACTTTGTAGAATTGATTAATGATAAAATTGACATAATGAAGTAAAAAAAAAAGAGGCGTTCAAGACAATACCAAGTCAAAAAGTATTACCTATTTTCCCAGAACCGCTTATTCCAACAACACTATGTATTTCTCTTGCAGCCAAAAAAAATATTTGCTCCAAAAATTCTTTTTGGCTATCCGACGGACTCTTCATCTTTGGCTGAGAGCCACTAAGCTCAACCAAAGCGAATTTCCCTTTTGTGTAAAAAAGTGGCTTAATAAGTAGGGGGCTCGATGTTGTTTTGTAATGCATTAATAAGATAATAATAAATAATATAACATGCAAAATGAGCGACTGGGGGCGTATCTTTTGTGCGTGACTAGGCGCATATCTTTAGTGCTGCACTCGTTGAGCAAAAGCGTCAATCAAAATATTATTTTTTTTTAAAATGCTAAATGCAAAAAATGTTCAGGAAAATAAATTTTAAATGTTAAGAGTACTTTTTTTTTTTTTTAATCAAGAAATTGGTACTAAAATGATATGGAACTTATTCAATGAGGTGAGCAAATTAACTGTTTACCGCCTACCGTCCGCTTATCGACTGTCACCGAACTGTCATCGACATACAACAAACTTCCAGCGGTGGATAGTCAGAATAAAAATATTGTTTCGACATCGGTTCGATTCGATAGGCTGTAGAAAAAAAAAATTATCGGTTAACCGACAATTAACCGACGTAGCTGATATTTCAAGTAAATTTTGAATTTTATCTAATAACTTTTCTACTTTTTGTGTTTATCCAGTTGATTTGTAGTTGTCATTTTGGTCCATGTTCCATGAATTTGCATTTTCTTTGATTATGTAGTTACAAGAAAATTGATAAATTTTAACATAAAAACTTGTAACCGACTTAACCAATCACCTATTAACCGATTAACCGAAAAAAGTAGAAACTATTCCTTGTCGGTTAATTAATCGACTTAACCGACTTTCATGAATCGGTAGGCGAAAATGCTCCTACCAACACCGACCGAACCAATACTCACCCCTAATTAATAAAGATAAATGTTATGGTTATGGATACCAATAAATAAGTTCTACATCATCTTAGTATTCATCTCTCAGTGAAAGATTTGGTACTCATAGCATTTATGTTTATCTTTTGCTCAAAAAATTGGGGTGATTGGGAGCATATCTTTGGTGCCGCACTAGTTGAGCTTAAGGAACAAACACTCAGGCATAAAATAATTATTTATATAGAAAAGAGAACAGGTGATATTGAAAAGTATAAAAGTTTTGTTTTGTAGTGATTTTTTTATTTGAATAGTAGTAAAACATAAATTATATGACATAAAAAGTTGAAATACTTTGAGGTTGATTTTTTTGAAAAAATGAAGTGAATAGTGTTTAGGGGTGAAAAGGCACTTGCAGTTAGTGGCCAAATCTGCTAACCGCAACTGCCTATGGGGTTCGCTAACCGTTAAGCGGTTAACCACCTGGTTGGTGGTTAATCGCATCCGAATAACCGCTTTTTTACTAACCGTTTTTTTTTTTTTTTGCCTTTTATTGGGCTTTTTTTTGGGCCGGTTTTGGACTGGTTTTGGGCCGATTTTGGGGCTCACTTTAAAACGTTTTTTGCTCACTTTAAACAATTTTTATTTTCCTTTTCATGGCCATTTTAGCATTAAAAATTGTTATATACTAAAAATCTTTGTTGGTCACCTTCTACGAATCTATACAACATATAATACAAATAAAATTACAACAATTTTTGTAAATCATCACTTCACTTGTAGTCTTGTACACAACATACAAATAAATATATATATAATAAAACTATATATATATTATATATATATAAAGCTTCTTTCTACGCTTTATTCACTTTGGTAAGAAAACTTATAATTTATTTCATAAAAAAATATTGTAAATTAATTTCGAAGTATAAATTATTTGATGGAATGATGTGTTAATGAATCATGAATTGTGCAAAAAAATATACCTAAGACATAGCACAACACCATTTGACAATTTGATTGCCCTTATCAGGCAGGGGTATTTAGCCGAGTAGCCCTCTCATGCAAAAGGTCATCCGACAGACTCCTCTCCTTCCTTGACCGCCGCCACCCCCCAAATGCTTCATTGCTTCACCAATTTATGGACAAGGTCAAGGAATTCATGAACATGAAGGACATTATAAGGCCATTACCGAGCAAAATTAGAAAGATAGTACGAGTCATATGGACAAGCAAGAAAGACTCACTTCGATCAAAAAAGAAGATGACCAATGACCCCTGGCAAAGTATCAAAAAAGTAGATGACCAAAAGACTTTTATTTTTTATTTTTTATTTTTATTTTTGCAAAAGCACTTTAATTTTAGAAAATTAAAAGTCTTTTTTTTTCAAAGCTTTTCTACAAAATAAACATCAAAAACTTTGTGAAAATATATTAATTTATTATCGGTAACATGTCACCTTATTAAAAATACTATCATTTTTTAAGCCTTTTAATAAAAAAAAAGCCTAAAATTATATAATTTACAATTTACAATTTTTTTTCCTCGTCCATCCTGCACCTTACAGACCACTTGTTTGTTTGATGGGATCAACGAACCACATTGAACAACAGCTTTCAAATATAGATCTGAATCCACTTAAAAATTTTAAGAAATTCTAGATCCATTTCTATCTAAGAGCCAATGTCCTACCACGTGTTCTACTAATAATAAAATAATATTTAAAATTTAAAAAGAAAATATAAAAGAAAATAATAAAATAATAAAATAAAATAATATGGGGTGGCCGGCCACCACATATTATTTAATTTATTTATTTTATTATTTTCTTTTTAAATTTTAAATATTGTTTTATTATTAGTAGGACACATGGCAGGATATTGACCCTTAGATGAAAATAGACGGCTTGAATCTGAAATTCTATAGAATTTCCCTAAGAATTTTAGTGGATCTAGATCCTTCAAATATAGTACACATATACACACCAAATCTCGAACCTGTACCACGGTGTTTAGCTGCCTTTTCCCATGCCATGCATTGCCCAAAGTAAGGATTTGATTCCCTCAAATTTTTTAAAATATGAGATTTTATTTTTATTTTTTAAAATCTAAGCCTTTTATTATATTTAATAATCTAAGTAAATGCAGAGGTTTATGTGTTATGGTAAGTTAATTTGACATGTTGAATATAAAAATTAATTATCTCGAAAAACACAAATCTCTATATTTATTTGAACCGTTAAATATAATAGATGGCTCAAATTTAAAAATTTTAAGGGTCTCAATCCCAAAAGTATTAAGGTCATGTTTGAGATTGGGTTAGAGAGTTTAAAAAATACTTTTAGAACCTAAAAAGTTGTGTCTAACAAAAAGCTGGCTTGTTTGGTAAAATTTTTCTAAAGTATTTTTTAAACTTGGGAAAAATTCACATAACCCATCAAATTCACAATGTTCCCTAAAACTTTCAATTGTGAGAATATACCCTAAACTACCAAAGAATTGTCAATGTCAACCCTAAGACTAGGAAAAAGATAAAAATGCTCCTATAGATTTCTCAATAAGACAAAAATACCCTTATAAATTTGAAAAAAATAAAAATAAAAATTAATTTATTTAAAAAACGATTTTTATAAACGAAATTTTTTATTTTTTTAAAGGAAATTTTGATTTAAAAAATTATATTATAAAATTTATAAAAGAACCGAAAATTTTCAATTTTTATAAAAATCGATTTATTTTTTTTACTTTTTTCTTATAAAAATTAATTTATATATATATATATATATATATTAGGTTTTTTAAGTTTTAGTATTTTTTGTGTTTATTTTACTAAGGGTAGTTTCGTCATTGGGGAGACATTGACAATGTTTTGGTAGTTTGAGAGGGACATTGTCACAATTGAAAATTTGGGGGAACATTGTCAATAATAGTTTGAGGGGTATCTGGACTTTGCCCTTTAAATTTTTTCACTCTAAAAATGACCAAAACACACTTTTAGGAAAAATTTAAAAATAAATTTTTTACCAAAAAACTTTTTTTTTACTTAAAATATATATTTCTCAAACACAATCACAAACATGTTTTAAGTGCATCATTAAATTTATAGATAAGTGTAAAATCGGTCCATGTATTGGCCAAAATTGCAAATCACTCCCTGCGGTATGAAAAATAATTAAGAGGTCATCGGTAGGCTAAAATAACAATTTAACTCCAGCAGTCAAATTCCATTAAACTACTTGACGGATTCCGTTAGTGTGACACGTCAACACCAATAAAATGATGACACTTATTATTCTTAATAAAAAAAATATAAATATATAAAATTTTAAAATTAATTAAAATAAATAAAAAAGAAAGGGGTGGTTGCTGACAGAATTAATTAACTTATAAAATTAATTAATAAAATAATTGCATAAAATTATTTTTAAATTCCATAAAATTTGACTGCATGGACTAATTCCTGACGACCTCTTAATTATTTTTCATATAGCAGAGAGTAATTTATAACTTATGTCAACTAAAATGACTGATTTTGCATTTATTTCTTAAATTTAAAGGGCCTTTGGTGAAGCATTAATTAACTTAATAACTGAAATGGTATGCGGGCCGGGCATCGTAGTTAGGCCCTGAGAAATTTCGAGAGATATTTTCTCCAAGCCCATGCAAAGAGTTTTGAAAAACAAGTCCAAGACAAAAAGTGCATGTAGCGGGCCATAAGCCCACATTTGCTCCGCAAGTCAATTTTCCTAAAAATAAATAAATAAATAAAAAATTCAGCCAAGCGAAACTAGGGTAACCTTTGAAACCTTTATAAAGCCTGTTATTTCCCGCAGCAGACCTCTGAGCTACAAAACCGCCGTGAACTCCCCCTTCTCTCTACTCTGCTCTCCGATCGTCGCCCTGCTCGCCAATCTTTGACACCAACATGGCGGACAAGGCTGTTACGATCCGTACTAGGAAGTTCATGACGAATAGGCTTCTTTCCAGAAAGCAATTCGTGAGTTACTATCGAGCTTTTGTTGCATTTTCCCATTGTTTTCTTGTTTTCTTTGTTTTTGCTTTAAGGGATTTCGTATGCTGGAAACAACCGTTTTTATATTGAAGAGTTAGAAAAGAGAAGGGAAATATAAATGTTAGATCTTGTGAGTTAGTAAATGTAGTTTTTTTGTGCCATTGTCTTGCGTTTTCTTTCTTGGTATGCAAACAGAGACTAATGGGTTCTTGTTTTTAGTGCTTTTTCTTTCATTTAAGGTTTTCTTATTTTATAGTTTTTACTAGGTCTATTGTTGTGAGATTATTGAAAAGACTAGAGATTGAGAAAATATTGGATCTAAAATAAGTCTGCTAGTTTTAATGTAAAAAGAATGAGAATCTGTGCTGCAGTGCTGGGATTTGGATGTTATTTAATTTTCTTGCATTTCTCGGCATACAAACGGTGACTAAAACGATAATTGATTTTGTTTACGCGTTTACTTGGTAGCATAATTAGCCTCTGTGAACTTAATATTTATGGGTAAATTGATGTGAGGCTAAGGAAAAAGAAGGAAGTGTTATCTATAAATTTAGAATTAACAAAATCTACGTGTAGATTTTAGATAGTTTCCACACGAAAAATTGATAAGTATGGAGTCAGATTCATGGCGTCTTTTGTTAAAATTTTATTCTTATGTTTTTTGTTTTAACAACTCAAAACACAACATTCACAAAAGTCTCAACTGTTTTCACCTTTATGCAACATAAGAACACTATCTTCAAACTAAAAAAAACCCCAAAGCGCTGTAATAAACATTCCCAGTATTGTTGTTTATTGTCATCCTAGCAAAAATTGGTTCTATGTTTAATTTTTTTGTCATCTCAGAAACAGAACTTTGCATACATTACTGTTTTATTTTTCTTGCTGCCAAATATTGCAAATAAGGTCAAGTTCTTAAACGCTGCTTATATTCTTGCACTACTTTAAGTACACCTGTTTACATATATTCCTGTTGTTGCAGGTCATTGATGTTCTTCATCCAGGAAGACCTAATGTTTCCAAGGTAAATTTTAATTCAATTACAGCTGTTTCTATTTTATTTTTTGGAATTTAACCTTTGTATTTGTTGTTATGAACTGGGCCGTGTGTTTTTGTAGAAATTTGCGGACTAGGGAAAAAATACACTTTAATTTTGTGCAATTTATTCTGAAGTTCAAGCATGTTTGAAACCCAAATCTGTTGTTATACCATATGGTTGTATGCCATAGTTTGTCTGGTTTAGCTTTTTGGGTTTTCAGTTAAAAAAATGTGTTCTCTTTTTTTTTTTGGGTCCACTTACAAAAGCAACTAAATGGTTGCATTGGTTGATTTGTTGTTCTTTGCCTTTTCTGTGATATAAAGGCGGAGCTGAAGGAGAAGTTGTCAAGAATGTACGAAGTGAAAGACCCAAACTCGATCTTTGTTTTCAAGTTCAGGACTCACTTTGGAGGTGGAAAATCTACCGGTTTTGGTTTGATTTATGATTCTGTCGAGAATGCAAAGAAATATGAACCCAAGTACAGGCTCATCAGGGTAATTTTATATGACCTCTTTATTTTGCCAATTTTTTTGAGCTAGTTTATTTGTACATGTTTCTTGTCTAAACTTATTTTGAATGGTCTTTTGGAGTTTGTGTGTGTAATTATTTAAACTATACAGAACAAGATATACAAATTTCTAATAGATTAGATAAAATAATTGTGCATAGATGGCTGTTACTTCAATATTAATATCTTTTTGGCGGTGGTTGTTGTTTGGGGTCTTGTCTCAATTTATTATGAGTGTTCTTTAGAGTTTGTGCATGTGCTTGTATGGGCTATTGCGATACTTTTTGGGTTGTGGTGCTGAGTATTGTTAGGGAGTGGGGGGCAGTGATTGCTTTGTTAGATTGCACCTCTGAATATGGTGCAAAGTTGTGGGTTCAAGACTCATTGGGTGCTTAAAAGAAATTGCATTGGAGGGGTATATGATTTGATAGAAATGATTGCTCTTTGTTAAAGACATATTTGGTTTTGATATATATATATATATTTTAAAAAAATCTATTTGATTTGCTGTTAGAGTTACATATAAACTTTTAGGTGGCATTGTGAGTTTAGAGGGATGGCAACTAGTGCAATCTCAAATGGCACCTCCTTTCTATTTTAATATGATTTGAAGTAAGTTTTGGGTTCATGACTCATTGGGTGCATAAAAGAAATTGCGTCAGTGGTGGCGTGTGGTTGATAGAGTTGATTGCTATTTGTTGAGCCTTATGAAATTATGCTCAACCTAGATGCAGCATGGTCACATGTTTGACATAAAGTATCCACTACCTGCCTTTTTTATTTTGGAATTCTATGTAACACCACTCTCTTTGCTCTGCTTATTTATTAAATGCCCCCTCTCTCTAAATCTTAAGATAATAACATGAAATGGACTCGAGATAAAATCATTAGAGTTTGTGGGATATGTATGCTCAATGCTCTGCTTATTTATTAAATGACCCCTCTCTTTAAATCTTAAGATAACAACATGAAATGGACTCAATATAAAATCATTAGAGTTTGTGGGATATAAAGGTATGTTATAAAAAAGCATGGAATGTGACTAAAATATATGGTAGTCATTCTCAGTATGTGCTTAAAACTGTTGGCTATTTTTAAAAATTATGGTGTCTTAAACTTTTCTGTGCATATTATTTTTTTTGCATGGCAGAATGGACTTGATACTAAGGTAGAGAAGTCGAGGAAGCAGATGAAGGAGAGGAAGAATAGGGCGAAGAAGATCCGTGGAGTAAAGAAGGTAAGCTTATTTATTGCTTTCATTTTTTTAAGGTTTCATGATGTTAATGCACTTCTTACATTCTTGATTCTTCAATTTCTTTGCAGACAAAGGCTTCAGATGCTGCAAAGGCTGGAAAGAAGAAATGAGTTTTCCGGGGGTCTTCTGCTGATCAATGCTGTTTTACAGCAAAGATTTTCTCAAATAGCCGTATTTTGTTGTTAGGTACTTTGAAAGTAAAATTGTTTGGGGTTAATGTTAAATGTTTTCTGATGTTTTGTTATTGTCAGACAATCGAGTATTTTGGCCAAGCACAATTTTGAAATTTGAGTGACAGCAGATTTTCAATATTTTTATTTTAGATATAGAACCGAAAGACTAATGTTGTGCTTTGGGGTTTCGTTGTTAGATTGTTGTGTTGGGCCTTTGAAGCGTGTTGTAGGGCTCCTAAAATGATTCATTTTGGATTTCTTTAGATTCATGCCAAGGCCCAAAACCTAATCCTATGATGGGCTCGTTTATATGTTTGGGTAATGTTGGCTTGTTACGTCCTTTACGTACATCTGGTTCCCTACTATTCTTCATTTTGGTCAGCATCCTATGGTAGTTTTTCATATATTTCTTCGGTGGGGTTTAATGGATATTTTAAAGAATACAAAAAGATGTAGACTAGAATAGAGTGAAAAAAAAAAAAAAAAAAAAAAAAAAGGGGATGTAGGGTTTTTTCTTTTCTTTTTTTTTTTTTTTTTAAAAAAAAAACAAAATTTAAAGAAAATATTGAAGAACTGAATGCAAGCGTATTTGATATTTCTTTCTTTTGTTATTTATGCCCTGTTTGTTTTGTTGATTTTTTTTTTGTATTTTTAAGTGTTTGGTGTGATTGAAAGTAATAGTTAGATTGAAAATATTTTTAGTTTCTTCGTTTTTAAAAATGGTTTCCTTCTTGAATTTCATAAACTACTTTTTTCTGAGTTTCGAGTTTTTTTATTTTTTTAATTTCAAACCTATTATTATTATTATTATTATTTATTATTATTATTATTATTATTTTTAAGAATAGGAGCCAAATGTTGATATATAAGAACCGCCACTCATTTTCTGTAGGAGCCAAATGTAGGAATGAGAGAGAAAAATGAGGGTGGAGTAGCTGAGACAATCAATCTACCTTAGCATGCTTTGTCCAACAACTACGTTCTGGTTGAGTGTTAGGCTCTATTTGGTTGAAAATAATTCTTTTAAGTGTACAAATGTTTAACTTCCACGCCAAAATCGCCTGGCAAATCTCAATAAACAATTCACCCCTTTGCTCTTGCTTGCTGTGTGGTAATTGCGTGTAGGCTTATGCTTCCAGCTCAGGCCGGTTTGACCACTCAATCTCCACATAAATGGCTTTACTGTTTTTTACTCTTCAGGATTTCTGCATTCAAATCGGTTGGTATCCTTCTTTCTTACTCCAAACAAACAACCCTATTGAGTATTGAGAGTGTGCATGTTCTGTCAACTTTACGTAAACTTGCTTTCAAACTGTCTCTTTCTAAAATTTATTAAACAAGAGAAAAAGATCCTAATCCCATCAATCTATACCATTTATAGCTTCAACCCAAAAAATTTTGTTCACTCTTGATCAATCATTTTCAAAGTGGTTGCGGTAACAAAGGTAGTAAACCAAGAACCAACATCCCTTGCAATTGTTCTCTCTTCCCTATGCCTCGACAAGGGCTCCCTACCTCTAGCAGGAGCCCGTTGCCAGGCTCTCTCTTTTTTTCTTTTTTTTTCTTTTTTTTTTGTTGGGCAAGGGATTATAGAAGATCCTAATTTGTAAACTAACAAACTCTAATACGAATTAGGCACATGAAAAGAGAGATAAATCAAATTTTAAATGGATTTTTCTATCTCAATATGTAAATGTTGGTTGAGTTCATGAAGAATATATTCAGTCTACACATTTTTATTATTTATTTAAGATTGTCCACATTTTGATTCACCCATATGAGCCGCCCATACATGCTTTTGATTTATATAATATAAGAAGGGAAAAGTAGATGGTGGTTCACAAATAAATCACTTGGGCATCTTCATTTTTTTAGGATAATAATTGTGTAGAATTGGCCCATTACATGCTTTTTATTCATCAAAAATACATAAATTATCCCAAATTGTATTTATTAACACTCAAATAAACAACATTATACAATATTACCACCGACATCTCTCTCTCTCTCTCTTTTCTTTTCTTTTAGAGGGGAGGGGCTAACTAGGGGGAAAAGAATCTGATTAGGGGGAAGTTTTTCCACGATAGGCTATTATTAGGCTTAACGATAGAACAGAACAAATACCTACATAGTAAGCTTTTTTCTTTTTTGGCCTGAGCCATCCAAAAGCTTTTCAAAACTACTATTTATAACATTTAGTCCTTACAAATTGCAATATTATTGAAGAAAAAATATAAACAAAAACAGTAAATGGTGATAGAAGGACAATTTTGTATATTTTAACAAAAACATTAAAATTATTATTAAATTTTGATCTGTTAATAATTTTAAAAGTCATATCACATTTAACAAGATAAAATATATATAGGAGAAAGTCCGCATACCCTCCCTCAAACTACTACCTGATTGACAATGCCCTTCCAAACTTTTAATTGTGACAATGTCCCCAAAATTACCAAAATATTGTCAATACTCCCAATGACGAAACTACCTTTAGTAAAATAAAAACAAAAAATACTAAAACTTCTAGAAAAAACCTAAAACTAAAAAATAAATAAATAAAAAAAAAAATCCAAGGAGTGGCCAACTTTAAAAATAAAAATAAAATTCATTTTTATAAGATAAAAAATTTTCAAATTTTCAAATTTTTTTATTTTTATTATATATATATATTAAATTTCGTTTAAAAAAAAAACAAAGAGAAAATCCACATAACCCTCTCAAACTACTACTTAATTGACAATGTTCTCCCCCAAACTTTCAATTGTGACAATGTCCCTCCCAAACTACCAAAAGTTGTCAATGTTCCCCCGGTGACGAAATAACCCTTAGTAAAATTATATATATATACACACACACTAAAACTTCTAGAAAAAACTTAAAACTAACAAAAAAAAACTCCTGACGTTGGCCAATTTTTTTAAAATCCATGTGTGGTTTGGGGGTGACCCTAGGCCACCCAAACCCCCTGGGGGTGACCGCAAGCCACCCTAGGGGGGGTTTGGGGTGACCTGCTGGCCACCCCTCCACCATGGGGTGGCTCACGGCCACCCCATGGGTTTGGGGTTGCCCGATTTTGGAGAGTGACTGGCAAGCCACCCCAAACCGCCATGGGTTTTGGGGGTGGCCCCAGAACCCTAGGGTGGCCCGCGAGCCACCCGGGGGGCCGGCCGCCAGCGAGGGGGTTTCACGGTGGCACGTGGGCCACCCCAGAAACCACCATAGAGTGCCACTCACAGCCACCCGCTGATTTATTTATTTATTTTTTTAGATTTAATCTTTTTTAAGTTAATTCAATAAAAAAAAAAAATTAATATTTTAGTAGACAAGCAGTGCGTTTTGAATTCTCTAAATCTTTTAAAAGGAAATTTTTAGCAGTGAGATTTTATTGTCATTTCAATTGTCCAGGGGACTAAATTTTTGGGAAAAAAAAAAAAAAAAAACTTAAGGATATTAAAATTTTGAAAGGTTGACTCAGTGATTTATTATCCATTTTCCCAAACTTCTAAAAAAAACTTAAAACTAACAAAAAAAAAAAAAATCCAGAAGTTGGCCAATTTTTTTTTTTAAAATCCATTTTATAAGAAAAAAATTAAAAAAAGTTCAATTTTTTTTCTTTTTATAAAAATTGAAAATTTTCGTTTTTTTTTAATTTTATTTTTGTTTTATAATTTTTTTAGAGACAAATTTACATTTAAAAAAAATAAAAATTTTCGTTTAATAAAATGAAAATTTTCGTTTTTTAAAACTAAATAAAAAAAAAACACAAAAATTTCCGTTTAAAAAAATTGTTTTTTTTTAATATTATTTTTAAATTAAAATTTTTCGTTTTTTAAAAATATCAATTTTTTTAAAAAAAATTTATAGGGGTATTTTTGTCTGATTGAGAAATCTTTAGGGTCATTTTTGTCTTATTGTTTGTCTTGGGGGGACATTAACAATGTCTTGATAGTTTAGAGGGGACATTGTTAATCGGGTGATAGTTTGAGGGGGTATGTGGACTTTACCCTAAAAAAAAATGAAAATTTTTCAAAATAAAAATTTATGTTTAAAAAAAATAAAAATTTTCATTTAAAAAATAATAAATTTTTTTTATTCGAATTTATAAGGGTATTTGTGTCTTATTGAGAATATATACGGGTATTTTTATCTTTGTGCTAGTTGGGTAGAGATTGACAATTAAATTGTAGTTTGTTACTAGTCTTAAGAGTCGACATTGACAATTAAATTATGGAAAATGCTAAAGGCATAACTATTTTGCCCAACTTTAGGCCAACTTTTGCTTTATTTTTTAATTTAAAAAATTAAAAAATTAAAAAAAGTTTTTGAAGCAATAATTTTTATTTTGGTTATTCTTTATTTTTAGGAATTTTTTTTTTTAAAAAAAATAAAAACTGTATTTTGCTTCATAAACTTTTTCCTTATTTTTTAATTTAAAAAATAACAAAATTAAAAATTAAAAAAGTTTTTAAAGCAATAATTTTTATTTTGGTCCTTCTTTTATTTGGTATTTTTTAAAAAAATAAAAATTGTATTCTTCTTCATAGTAATTACCATTTTTTAAAAAAATTGATCATTATTATGAATAAAAAGTATAAGTTGGCCCCAAGTTGGGGCTGTATCATTCCTCTTAAATGATAATTTGAGAGAGTACGTATATATATAAACCCCTTTTAGCATTACTCTTTATGATTTTTTTTTGACATGTCCATACAAGAAGGGGAAGAGATTCAAACTAGAGACTTTCGCTTCATTAGATATAGTCTCAACCAATTGAGCTACCTCTTTGAGACATTACTCCTTGTGAATAGTAGTTCATAGATGTTTCTTGAAAAAGTGTTAAGAATAAAATTTTCCAAATAGAGAAACGAAAAATTAAAAAGGAAAAGAAAAGAGATGGGGAGGCTGTTTACATCAAAGACGTATTAATCAACCCTAACTAACCAACTGACATCCTGGTCAAGCGTTGGGTCCTGTAACCTGTTCCACTGAAAATTCAACACGTTTAAAATGTCTCAGCTTTTTTGTAAGATTTAAATGGTCTCACATGGTGGATCAATACGCAATCCCAATCCCAATGGCCAATGCCGTGTGAAAGGCTAACTAGAAAAAAAAGAAGTAAAAAACCTATTTTACTTTACTTTAGCCGAATTATATATATGTTTTTGTCATCACATCCCAAAAAGAAAAAATATCTGGTCCCTAATATAATATTTATATTTAAATTTCTTATAAATTGAATTGTATAATTTTTTTTTAAAATTTATTCTCTAAAAGTATTGTGTTATTTTTGCTAGGTATTTTTCTAGTCTTACATGAATATTATTTTTATAAAAAAAATAAATAAATTGGCTCTTATTTTTCTCATCTAGTTTTTATGAAATAATATCCGTTTAGAATCAGGATAACACATACCATTTTCATTAAAAAAAAAAATGTACTTCTTTTATCACGTACCATTTCCGTTTTTTTTTTTAAAATATATATATATATTTATTTATTTTATATGTTAAGGGACATATAACACTTTTAAAGGCTAAATTGTAAGATATTTCATACTTTTATATGTACTTCTTCTCTTGACAAAATATTTCATTAACAAAATACCCATCGACAAAACCACTGGAACTACCGTCTTGGTTGGTTTTTTAATTTAGACTATGATGTCGGGAGCTTGGAGGTGGGTGGGGGTGGTGGGCGTTGAGTTAAAATGAATGAAAAGGTCCATGAGATTGGTTTAAATTAAAGATATTGTGTTTTTATCTTTATTGTATTTAGTATTTTTATATGGTGTGTTAAATTTTTATTGAAAGCTATAAAATAAAGTTTTACAACACATCTGAATAGAAGGGGCTCTATATTTCAATACAAATTTCAATCTCCTCCTAATTCCCGTAACAATAACCATATAATAAATTTCAGTATTAAATTGTAATTTAACATGAATTTATGAGATCTCAATTTATTAATCTCAATTTTATAGCTTTCTCCGTATAACTTGGACCTCAATTATCTAAAAATAAAGAAAATCCACATACATTATAGTTAAAACTATATAGTATAAAATAATTAATAATAATCTTTCGGTATATATCTTAAGTAGTATTTTTACAAAAAACCCTAGCCGTCTCTATTCTTTCTAGCCGCCAGAGAGAAAAGCGAAACCCTTCAGCCACATAGGGGAGGAGGGTTGGCCGTTTGGCAGCCTCCCTCCTCCCCTCGTTCTCCTCGCTCTGGTGCTAGCTATTTACCTGATGCCCTAGCCCCGGTGCCTCCTTTCTTCCCATTCCTTGCGGCTCCTTTCCCCCCTCCGTTTTTGCCCCTTCCTTGCCGCTTTTCTTCCCCCGCCTTTATTTTCTGCAGTGGGCTCCTTAGCCTTGTTTTGGCTCTTTGTGGGTTTAGATTTTGTCTGTGGTCACCGCCGACCTGTGTTGCCGCTTCGCTACCCGCTATTAAGGTTTTCTTTCATGCGTCCCCACCGCGCCGAGCTCCCACTCCCCTTACGCGGCGGTTTTCGGCCTGCACGAGTCCGGCTCCCTTCCGGCTACCGTCTTCCCACTTTGTGCTAATTTCCCGTACTTTTTCCCTGCTTTGGTGGCTCCTTGTTGTTGTTGGTGGTTTTTTTTTTTTTTTTTTTTTTGTGGTTGTTTTTTCAGGTCCTGCTTTGCTGGTCTTCTCCGCGCCTGTTCATCGCCCACCGTCCACTGTTGGACCTTTCGACGCGTTCCCGCCGCGATGAGCTTCCAACGCCTCTTCGGTTCCCGGTGTGTGCGTGATTGGAATGTGCTGTTTTTTTTCTTGTTTTATTTCCCTATTATATTGCTTCTTTAAGATGTATTTGTGTTTTGGCGTGTGTTTTTTCCCTGTATTGTTTAATTTCCATGTTTTGTTCGGTTTGTAATAAGGCTCTTTCCCCTCTCACTCGATCTATGTCGCCTTCGGATTAATTAGTTTTGGTCCAGGCCTTTGGGTTGTGGATGTGATCATTATCCTGACTTTCGGGTCGAGGAGGAAGAGTTTCGGCATGAGAGTCTTTCCGCTCTCAAGGTCGATGAATAATTTCTATCCATGCATTTGGTTGAGTCTGTCTGTCACAGATTTAGTATTAAATCTGATTTTAGTTATGGGTTAGCGGATTGGTCTCGAATCTTGTACTAAACCTGGTAATCTTATAGCTTTATGCTATGGTTGCTTCAGAGCTTTACTCTGTGATGTAAGAGCTTTATACTCGTGGTATTATTGAATAAAATGTTATGTTTTTTCTAAAAAAAAAAAAAAAAAAAAAAAAGTAGTATTTTTACAAAAATAAAAATAAAAACAGCATATTCAACAAAACGTGAGTTCTTACTTCTTATTTAAACAATTGAGGTCCAACAATGTGGATTGTTTTTTTTTATCCTACAATTTTTCAATAATATTGACTAGCATTTAAATTAACTATTGATTTTTTTTATTTAATAATGATTAATTTAAGAGTTAGTTGGAGTGTCATATAAGCCTTGTTGAATAATATTATAGAATCTAGTATTTGTAATTAAAATGCCATTTTGTGACCAAGTAAAAAGTCTTTTAATATATTTTTATAATTTTTAAAATATTAAACCGTATAAATTCGTTCACATTTTAATTATTGTTTTAAAACTAATGTTATACCAGGTTAGTATTTATAATTTTTAAAATATTAAAAAATATGGTAAATATGAAGTGATAGAACTGCTATTAATGACGTTAAGAATTTAATGTGCTTTTTAAATGTTTATAGATACTTGACACTAATTTAAATAGGTTAAAAGATATTTCTTCTAGATTGATTTGAAGGAAATTTATGTCATTTATAAAATATATGTAACTAATCCCTCTAAGAAATGATAAATACACAACTTTGACCCAATTTTTCTCTTATCTGGTCTTTTTTTGGCTTTTTTTTTTTAATTTTTAATTTTAAAGATGAGTATCAAGATGACATAAAGCTTATTAATTGGAAATTACTAAACAATTAATAAAAAAATACTACCGTCTAGCTCAATCAGCTGGGACCACGCTTAATGAAGCGTAGGTCACTAGTTCGAATCCCCCTTACCTCTCTTACATTGACATGTCAAAAGAAAATACTACGGATACCAATGAATAAATTCAATATCATTTTGATATCTATCTTGATAAAATATATAGTATCCACATGGGCGGACCTACATAGGTCCTATTTGTCCTCCCAAAATTTTAAAATTACCCTTAAAATTTAAAATTTTATTTCTAAAATTTATGAATTTTTATAAAATGTCCCTCCAAAAACGAAATTTTTATATTTTGTCCCCCAATCTTAATTGTCTAGTTCCACCCCAGAGTGTCCATGATATTTATTATTGAAGATACTTTATAGTTTTATTAGGTAACTATTCTTTCATTTATATTTTTGTAAGGCCCTGTTTGGTTCGTGCGAAAAATTGGAGTCCGACTCCCAGACACGGAGGACCTTATTCCACGGAATCGCATGTAATATCTATGGTAGATTTGAACTGTCGTAGGAACGTGATTCTGAAACTTTTCTTTCTACGAAGACCCTGAATTTTGTTTACTTGGAATCTCATTTCCATCTCTCTCTCTCCAAAAGTGTATAAATATTACCATACGTGGAAACGTTTTTCTCTTCCTCCTCCTCACTTTCTTCCTCTCTACCTCCTCTTTTCTGGACCTTTTCCTGAATACCCATTTTCTTAATTAGTTCATTTCCCTCTCCTTCTTCGCATTTCCAGTCATGGAGGAGGCTAACGGTAAAGTTCTCTGCAACTGTTTTTCTTTGTAATGATTTCTTTTCTTTTGTTCTGTGGCAACTATTTGAGCTTGCTAAAACTGCAATCTATCTTGGTTGCCATTCTTTCTTATAAATACTGAATTGTGATTTAGAGTTTTGTTCTTCGGAAATTGGCAGATGATCCATTATCACCAGCATACTGTATCACACGTGTGTGTACGTATATATGTATGTATGTATGTATCTGTTTGTTTATATGTTTTTGTATTCGATTACAGGTTAAATGTTCTTTAGATTGTTGAAAATTAGGTGTTAGAATTCTAGGTTGGGTCTGTTCTGTTTTCTACTTTTCCTGCAAATATGTTTTCCTTCAAGAAAACTCTTCTGAATCAGAGTTTTTTTTCCTCCTTTTTTATTTTTTTAAGTTAATGAGTTGACTTGGCTAGATTTTTGTAATTCAAGTTATTCACAAAGGAACTGAATATAGTCAAAGGGAAGAAATGCACATCAAAAACAAAATAATTAAAATAAATTGAGAATGCTAACCTTCAAATACAATATAATTTCAAACTTCCATGTTTTCTTTAATATGTTACCAATAAAGATGAAAATGAATAATACATCGCAATTGTGATAAGAGAAATAGGAAGCTTGAAAGAGATAAGAAGACAAGATATAGAGACAGGATTATGGTTTTAGTGTACTGAAAATTAAAGAATAGAAGAAAAAGAGGAAGAGGCAAGATAAAACAACACTCCCTTTTCTTTTTAATCTTAGTCAGTCTTTCTTCCCTAATCTAACTTCTTAAGATGAAATCAACATGACATAAAGGGAATTCGTTCGGGAAATAAAGTTAAAACAGCATTATTTGAGAAATATCTTCTGAAATGACACTATTTTGAGGGAAACATGCCTTGATCTCAAGCATTGCTTGGTCATAACTTTAAAGTAGCTCTCTCGCTTTCAAAGAAAAACATGCCTTGATGTGGCTCAAGATGCAATAAAAATGCCTTTTGAATGCTACTTAATGAGTTCCAAAATTGGTTTTTTTTCTTTGTTAAAATTAATTCTTATTCGAAGTAGTGCAGGCTAAATAATGTGGTAAACAAGTTTGAAAGCTCTTTCTGAGATCTGATTTCCAATGTCCTTTCTTAATATGGCCCTATATTATAAAGCTCAAAGAGAAGTTTCCTACATGTTTTCTTCCATTATTCCATATTTCCATTGATTATCAAGTAGGTTGGAAACAATTGAAAATGACATTAAAATATTTCTGCGTATTTTGGGTCTGGATATTCAATCATTTGATTGTTTTCCTTTAATTGACAATTGGACCATCGCGGAAAATAAATGCCATCAATAGTAAAATATGAAAATGGCATCATATTTGAAATTTGAACCTGATGAGTTTCTTTCATTTAGGGTGATGGTTCATAGTGTCTGTGATACTCCTATTATGCTACTATAAAGCAACTGGGAATTACTTTTCTATTAGAAATAATACCTTGGGACAGATATAAATTAAATTGCTTCTGCTCCAAGAACAGAGGCCATGTCAGTTGTAAGAGACGTGAATCCGCATTTCCAATGGATTTTCTTGACTGTTCTTTTTAAACATGGCATCATAATTTATTTTCAGAAATGACATACAAGTATTCATGTTGTGTTTGTTTTGTGAACTTTTCTTCCTCATGTTCCACCTACCTATGATTTCCCCTTCCATGGTAGTTTGAGGTAAATTGGCTCTTTTATAGATATAATATCGGTCTTGACTTTAATAGATTGTTACTTTTTCCCCTTTAAACTATTTCTAGCAATGCATATTGATTGAAATGGTTAATTTATTGAGAACTGGAATTACTAGAAAATGATGCTATTTTTTTCCCCTCATATATGCTTCATGCATCTGGAAAAATTTATAGTTGATGTTATTTACTCTCTTTTGTCCTCATTCTGTTCATAGTGGTGGAAGCTAAAGATGGAACAATTTCTGTAGCTTCTGCACTTGCTGGCTATCAAGAAGGTAATTCCAAATCCATCTCTTATCTCATCCTCCCACCCCTGAATTTTAGAGTTAATGGTTTTTACAGCTAGCTGTATACTTCTTGGTGGTGGAGTCCGTCTCTTTGTTGTTTTCTCAAATTGTACATGTTACTATACCATTTTATGTGGAGATGTCAAGTATTTTTTTACCCGTTTTGTACTCAATTTTACCATATAACAGCTGGTAATCATCTTTAAAAGAGCTAAGTTTTTTTATTGATCAGTGTATTGTTGAATAATTGTTTTTGTAAAAGAATTATATAAATCTAATATCCATTTTACTAGCCTTGTGTATAATCTACCAACTGAATTGATTACATATACTATGTCTGTTTTACTCAAATGGGGCATTGATTTGTGTTCACACCTGGTCTTGTGTAATTCTGCAACCCACTGCCACTGCGACCAACCCCCAGCAAGGAGGTGGAGCCAAGGTTGCAGAGGGGGTGACCCACCCCCTCCGCAGCTCCATCCCTCTGAATTGTTTTCCTTGTATAAATTAAAAGCTGGTACAAGTATGATTACATCATGATGTCCTTTCTTTGTGATTGATCAATCAGTTGTGCAGGATAGAGACCACAAATTCTTAACCCAAGCAGTTGAAGAAGCATATAAAGGGGTTGAATGTGGAGATGGAGGCCCATTTGGTGCAGTTGTTGTTCATAATGATGAGGTAGTTGCAAGCTGTCACAACATGGTTTTGCGAAACACTGACCCAACTGCACATGCAGAGGTTACAGCAATAAGAGAGGTGAGACCAAGAAATTATCCTGTTGGCTTGTGTGGGTTATTTAATTACTTTGAGTATGGTGGTGCCTGCTTCATAGATTGTTTCTGTAGAAACTTAACTTTTATATTGAAGGCAAGCTTATCTACAAATCTTCCGTTGATGCGTGAGGTTGATATTAGTCGATATATGCTTTTGGCCATAATGACACACGTGTATGGGTGGGTCTTCCACACACACACAAACACACAAAGACACATATGCAAGTAACCGTAATTCTTGAGAACCATGCATGGGTGGATCTTTCATCTTGATTATGCACCAAATTGCTTCTTGTTGATGACAATGACGAAAAAGATGGTTCTTGTCATGTAGTTAGGAATAAGTGGTTCCAGATTGGTTTTGTTTCAAGCTTACATATAGTAATCTTGTTTCTATTGCCAATGCATAATCATCAACATTTTTGCACTTCGTACTAAAACACCTGCCTTCCCTTATAAGTGAGAATTAATTGTTGTGTTTGATTAAGTTTTATTCTCTCTCTCTCTCTCTCTCTCACACACACACACACACACTGTATAAAATTTTGAGAGTAATGGAATTTAGAATTAGCATACAGATGTAATTCTCAAATGTGTGGACTTATGGGAGTTTGAAACTTCTAGTACTTCATTGTGGATACCGGATAGGAAAAAGAAAATCATCAATTGTTAATGTCTTACTTTACTAGTGAGGTTGGTCCAGGCGTTATTTTGATGGCAGCTTATTTGAGCATCTATATGCTGGAGTTTTTCAAAAACCCTGATAATTGATCTGAATCATGTGCAATCATTTTTCCTGTTTCCTTTCAAAATGATGGTTAGCAAAGTGAACTGATAATAAATAAATAAATAAATTCTCTTGTTTTCATCTGTTTGTTGGGACTATTATCCGAAACTTGAGTGAAGGAAAAAGTGAAAATAAAAAAGATTTGGATTTGTGTCATTCAATTTTCATTGTAGAGTTGCCAAAGTAATTACTTAATTGTGAGGATGGATATGCATATAGATCCAGACAAAGGAATCTTACATTATAATACCGAGCTGAAAAAGTTTCTTTACATAACATTGTGGCTACTGGAATCAGTTCTAATCTTTTCTTGAAAGTTTTTGAAGTGTGTAATTAGTAATTAATTCTGTTCTTTTTGGAAACTTTACTTCAACTTTTGGGTATCTTATTTTGCGTTTTGACACACTCATGGACCTCATGCTTGGAATGGATTTCTCATATAGGCCTGTAAAAAGTTGAATCAAATTGAGCTCTCAGAGTGTGAGATATATGCGTCTTGTGAGCCTTGTCCAATGTGCTTTGGTGCTATCCATCTTTCAAGAATCAAGGTCTAATTTTCAAAACTATATTTAATTTTGGATGACAATCACTGTTCCACATTACCATAAAATATTGATATTTTCTGTTTGTTTGTTTATTTTATTTTAAAAGAGGTTGGTTTATGGAGCCAAAGCTGAAGCAGCTATATCGATCGGGTTTGATGATTTCATTGCGGATGCATTAAGAGGCACAGGGTTTTACGAGAAGGCTCACCTGGAGATCAAGAAAGCCGATGGTACTGGAGCTGTTATAGCAGAACAAGTATTTGAGAAGACAAAAGCAAAGTTTACCATGTATTGATCTTCATAGTTTCCTCTACAGTGGGAAAAAAGCTTATAAATAACTCATGGCATAGACTTCTCTCTCTCTCTCTCTCTCTCTCTCTCTCTCTCTCCTCGTTATAAAACGAAAAAGAAAATTTCTTGTCTCATAATAAGTTACTCCAATAATTAATCCTAGTTTTCTTGCTTGACAACCACAAATGATACATTTTTTAACTGCCTAGGGTTCTGAATATGCTTGATATTCTCTCAGCTCTTTTTACATGAACTCTGGGACACTTTTGACATGTACATGAGAAATGGGAAAAGTTTGATAATGAAGGTGCTTGTGGGACCATGAGAACTGCAAATCAAAGATAATGTTCCTTTTGGTTGCTGATGACTTGAGTAGGAATTGAAAAGGGGGAACTTTTGAGTGGGGATGGATATGGCTTCTTCTTTTTTGTCTGAGCAGGGATGGGATATGGGTGTTGTACCATTTAGTTTTCATCTCTATGATGTCATGGCGTCTGGGATTGTATTCCCATCTGATTTGCATTTACTTAATTGCTGTTTTTTCAGTTTAAGTTATTTCATTAATTGATTTTTATTTTTTATTTCCTTGCTAATGACCATGCATATGCATAACTTTTGGTACACAAAACAAATGAAACATTAAGCTTCGCTTATTTCCAGGTTAAACATATTCAATAGAATGTTGGAATAAATGTTAAATTGGTCCATGTAGGTTGGGGTCATGACAAATAGCTTCCTAAGATTTAAAAAGTGACGAATAGCTCACTGGAATTAGAAAAAGAAGAAGAAGGTATACGTCGTTAAAAAAGTTGACAAAATCCGTTAATCTGTTATATCAATATCAATCATCTTCCAACACATGCTTATCACCACATTGTTACATTCCCTAAAAACAAAAGTTTTTTATATAATTTTTGGGGAAACTTCAGAAATTCTCCTTGAACTTCCAGCCATTTTGACATATTCCATAAATTTTCAAAACTCTTACTTAGGCTCCCTGAACTTTGGTTTTCTCTCACTTTGAACCCTTTTAACTTTTTATATTCATTTTAGCCTCAACCAAAACTACGTCGTTTTGAACTCCAAAATTACAATACTTACCTAGCCCAAAACGACGTCGTTATGGGCTTCAAAATTACATCACCACCCAACCCAAAACGACGTCGTTTTGAGCATAATATTAAAAAAAAAAAAAGAAAAAAAAAAGAAAGAAAAGAAATCAGGGGCGGCTGAGCCACCCCCTGGCCGGTCTGGGGGTGGCAGTAGGGGTGGTTGCGACCACCCTCAAAAGGCAAAAAAAAAAAAAGAGTTCAGGGTTCATTTAGGTGTTGAAAACCCCCCATTATGGAGGTGAGAACCAGAAATACCCCAAAAGAAACACCGATCCCTTTTTTTTTTTTTTTTTTTGGCCAAGGGGGTGAGACTATAATATAACATGTCTAGACACCACTCAACCTAAAAGCTAAGGGCTAAGAGTTTGAGCCTAACTATATTTTATTAATCACTCATAGTTGTGACATATTTCCGAAGTAGTACTCAAATCTTCCTTCACTCACTCTTCTACACAAATACAAACTATATTTTAGTCATATTATTAGATTACAAGATTAGCCATATCAACAAGATCGAGGTTTCTATATTTCTCTTTGTCTTTATCTTTATCATACTGTTTTTGAGCTACTATGTTATCATCGTTCATGTCATTTATAATTTTATACCCTATTTGAGAAATGCTAGAAAAATGACTCTTTCTATCTTTCCAAATGTGATGTGACTTTTAAAATTACAAATAAATTAAAATATGATAATAATATTTTCAAATACAATAGTAAATTACACGTTTATAAAAGAACACAAAAAAAACAAGAGTCATCTTTAAAGCATTACTCCTTTGTGTGAAGTTGAGATATATCTTAGGCTTCTTGTCCTATGAGTTACCGACATACCCACCCAATTAATGAATGCTAGTGACATTCTCAGACAACAAAAAATCATTGTTCTAAAACTATTCTATCAATTCAAGAAAATATATGTAAAACCCACAAAACTCAATTACTTGCTACACTGTCAACCATTGATGATCAATCACCAAGCAACTTTTATACCCAAAAAAAAAAAAAAATTGAAATCAAATACCCACAAAAAGTCTACAAATTAAATTCCATCACCCTCCCATAGACCGCAACTCCTCCAATGCTCCCTTAATCTGATCCTGTATTAACTCCAACCGCTTCGAATACACCTCCAACTCCAAAATCCGCTGCTCCCTCCACTTCTCATCCGCCGCTTCCCCACCCACCAAATTCAACGTCGCCGGCATCGGACTCAATGCATTACTCAACAGCTTCTTAAACAACGGCGACAAGCAACTCCTCACTGTCTCCTCCATCGAATCCGATACGCTGTCGTTCTTTTGATTTGACGTCGACCCATTGTTCGATACGTGCTTCTCATTGCTCCTCAAGCCTAACGGGGACTTCGTCGGCTTCGGGGGCCTCCAATCGCCGACAACTTCGTCGCTCTCCACCTTAACATTGACAAGATTGAGGCTATCAAGGTTATGATGACTAATTGGTTGATCATGATCAACGCCCCAGATCTTACGAGAGATTTCAAACGTGGCCTGATCGTGAGCGTTCCTGAAAGAAAACTCTTTGTTGGAGCCGATTTTGTGAAGAAAGTTTCGGTACTTCTTCTTTAGCCTGCGGAGCTTTTCCAAGAGCTGGTTCTTGTTGAAAGCCACGTGGAGCTTTGACCGGATTTGGTCGTAGAACAATGCGGTGTCTTTGCACTGAGTGCTGCCACGTCGCGTTGTGTAGTCCAGGAAGCCTCGCAAGAGCTCCATCTCGTCCTCCTTCGTCCAAAGCCTATGGAACAGTCTCCGACCATCCTCATCGTCGTCGACGTCGACGTCGTCATTGCGACGCCGTTTTCGATTCCCGATGACGGTGGTGGTGGTTGCAATCGAAGGGCGATCGCGATCGCCTATCGGGGCCACGGTGGCGGGGAGTGCCACGGTTACAGAGGCGAAGGCGTCGGTGGGGACAGCGATGCCGACCGGAATATCGCGATCATCGTCAGCCGAGACGACGTCGTTTTTCTCCTCGTCATTGGTGATATTAATGTCAATGTGATCACGAGGTTCAGTCGAAACGCAGTCGTTTCGCGAGTCGTCGTCGTCGTCTTCTTCTGCTTCGTATTGGGAGGAAGAAGAGGAAGAGGAAGAGGAAGAGAACATAATCCAGCCAACAAAGGAAGAAAGCATTTTCGTGCATTTTAATTAACGTTTTAGGAGTTCTTAATGTGTATTTGTTTTGTACGGACGGTTTTAAACGCAGTTTCAAAGAAATACTGAAATTCCGGAGGCATAAACATTACAATCCATTGGTTGCAGTTGCACCACAACGATTTCGGACACACATTTGCCACCATTTTAGTCCCCGCGCGTGATATTCACATTATTCATGCGAGAGTCTCCTAAATATTATTTATATATTTTTTAATTAATGTAACTTTTAAAATTACCATTAAATTTTATATGAATTATATTTAAATTTTGATCTAATAGTAATTTTGATAAATATGTAAAAGAAACAAGTAAAAGATAGTTGGAAAATGATGTACAACATGACTTATAATTTATATATCTAGTTCAGCCCGGAAGGATAATAGTAGATGTTGTAGTGTTTATCATATATAAATGATAAAAATCATTCTTCATTTCATCTTCGTAATGGATGAGTGAATCCACTAATAGATTTGTGAGAGATAATTTTGTAAAATAATATAAATGAGTCAAGGGGAAGAATGATGTGATGTGTAGCATTATTCAAATTTATATGAAATTATCTGATACAAAAATTCAAAGAGAAATACTTTATACTACATCCCATCACACTCCATTTTACTAGGCTAATGTGATAGTATCTATCGACAGTTAGATCTTTTTTTTAAGTGCTTAGTGTTGATGTCAAGAATAACTAGCACCAACAATGGCCTCTAGCCACCTTCCAAATGAAGAGATCCACATGCAAAAGAGGTAAAAAGCGTTATAAGCCTGCTGACCCTAGAGGGCTGGAGGGACTTGGACGCCCAAGTCAGTATGGAGTGTGATGGAGAGCTATGTGATGAGGAGAGAATATTATTGACATGTCAATAATATGTGTAGGGTAGTTTGAGATTTGTGTACCTTAGGCCTTATATACTGGCATATAAAGTGACCGTCTAGGAGGGGGAGAAGGTGACTGGGAGGAGGAGGCCTTGGGCCAGTTAACCTGGTCCTTCTAGGTTTCCCTCAATTCACTTGAATGATTAGTAAATTTATTCATGAAAATTTTGAGATGTGTGTTCTTAGGCCCGTGGTTGGACCTTCTGTGGATTTTCTAGTGGCAAAGTATTTGGGTCCTCCACTTAGTAAAATAAGAATGAGTTAAGGGTGTAACAAATTGCATTACTCAAATTCAAATGAATGGTATAGATGATGCCATATTATCATGGCGTTTATATTATAAGGGAAATTGTCTAAAAGAGTTATTAAATTTTACTCTCCTGATAAATAAGGTCAAAGTTTTAATTTTCATAATTAAAAGTTTAAGTTTTGGTTTTGTGACAAATAAGTTATTTTGTCGTATTCCTCATATCATACAAATATAAAAACATTTCACACATGTTTCCAAATTTATAATATCTGAATATCATGTCATCTAAAAATTTAAAATAATGCGACAAAATATTTTTTAAAATTTAAATTCAAATTTAACCATAAAATAAAAAGGGCAGTTTAACTGCCTACCCATTCAGCCATATATATATATATATATAACATGCAATTTATTTAATATTTTATTTTTGTCTGATTTTGCTCAGCATCAAGGTGAAGAGTAAGTAAGGAAGCGTTTGGACCTATCTGGGCCTAAATTTAGGCTGGGGCGTTGAGCTACAGTTTGACTTTGGGCTGATCCAGGAACCGCTGGAATTGGAAATATTATAAAGAAATAATACTTTTATTTGAATACTCGACTGGTGAGTGTAATTAATTGTTATTCACTTAAAAAAAAAAAAAATTGTTATTAAGCCAATAATAGTAATAATAATAATAAAAAAAAAAAAAAAAAGCAGATCGAAGATCCGAACCAATCACTTTAAGCAGTAAGGTATGAACAATCAAGTCAGATAAACTAACATCCTCAAAAAGTTATTAAAATCTTTTAAGGATAATTATTGTGTACACAGTTTCTAAATAAATAACATTGACGCTTTCAAACGGATTATTGATAGCCTCACATATTTTTGCTGTTATGCCTTGTGACAGCTCACTTTTGCAAATTATAGGTGTATTTTTTTTTTTCCCCCCACAAAATTCATATAATTAATTATCTCACTTTATAATTTGAAAGTATATAAACAATTTAATGGCACATTTTGGCAACAAATTTTTTATTTTATTTTATTTTATTTTTTTTATCAAAGGAACAAAACAAGAATAAAATTGGGACACCAAACTCTTTGTGCAGAGGAAAAGGTAGCGTAAGCGTAAGAAATTATAATTTAATAGTGATTAGAGAGAAAAAAGAAATAAAATAAGGCTGGAAAATTCGTAGGTAGTAATCCACACGCAGCTCTGCATGCGCGTGGGTCCGATGGTCCCCACAGATTCTCCACCGAATTTAACCAAAGTCTACCACCACGCATATACAACGAAGCCTCGTGAACCCCTTCACTCTCGGCCTAACCTAACCACCTCGCCCAACCTTAGCCCCACAACCACAAACCTCCAGACCCAACCAAAACAAAAAATAAAGAAAAAAGAAATAAAGAAAAAAATCAAACCCAGGGCTCTCCTCCTTCTGTTACTCTAAAAAAATTTGTCTAATGGCCTCCGAGCAAGACGACACCGTTTCCTTTCCTGAAGAAGACCTCGACGACGATGACGACGAATTATCCGACGACGACGATGACGACGACGACGAAATCGAAATCGAAAACGAGAACGAGACGGATGACGTCATCAATTCAGCCTCCCCCTCCACCTCATCGCCTGCTGCCGACGCAGTAACCGTCGCGGTGCCGGCCTCCTCGGTCCCCAACGGCCGCCTGCCGATTGCCACGTCGGCAATCGCCACCACCATGACGATCGCCACCTCCTCCTCCTCTATGCCTTCACCTAAACGAGAACGTGCCGAAGCCGAGGAGAAAAAGCCCCAGCCCCAACCAATCGACGACTCTCGCAGGCTTTTCCAGCGGCTTTGGACCGACGAGGACGAGATCGAGCTCCTCCAGGGCTTCCTCGACTACACGACGTCTCGGGGTTCCACGCACCACAACGACACCGCTTTGTTCTACGACCAGATCAAGTCAAAGCTCCAGCTTGACTTCAACAAGAACCAGCTCGTCGAGAAGCTTCGCCGTTTGAAGAAGAAGTACCGCAACGTCGTCGGCAAGATCACCGCCGGCAAGGACTTCTCCTTCAAGAGCCCCCACGACCAGGCCACCTTCGAAATCTCCCGCAAGATCTGGAGCAACGCAGACAACGCCACCGGCCGCCTTGCCGTCGACGACGTCGTCTTCGACGACGAAGATCCCAACCTCAAAAACCCTAACTTTACCGAAGAAATAGGCGAGAAGAAGCCGAATTTGACCCCGAAGTCGCGCAAGCGGCCCCGATCAGCGACTCGCAGCGAAGAGAAGCGAATTCCGACGCCAACAGATAACAAAACTAACAGCAATGACAATACTAATACTAGCAATTTGGGGAACATGATCGAAGAGACGGTGAGGAGCTGCTTGTCGCCGCTGTTCAAGGAGCTGCTGAGCAATGCGATGGGAATTGGGGGAAGAGGAGTTGGAATTGGGTACGGGGGATTGGGGATGAACGCGATGGCGATGAATGCGATGCCCCTGAGTTTCGGCGGAGTGGAAGTGGCGGCGGTGGACGAGCGGTGGAGGAAGCAGCAGATTCTGGAGCTGGAGGTGTACGCCAAGCGGCTGGAGTTGGTGCAGGATCAGATTCGGGCGGCCCTGGAGGAGTTGCGGTCCACGGGACGGTGATTGGTTGATTCTAATCTATGGGTGCGTTGTAGTAAGTGGGCTGGCTTTTTATTTATTTATTTTAATTTTATAATTCGATGAATATTTGTTGGTGTTCTTGATAGCGTAGAGTAATTGCTTTTTGGGTTTATACTTTTCTGGTGATTTCGATACAAACACTTGTTGAATAATCATATCTAGTAGTTGTTTAGTGTTTGGTAGTTTGTTCATAATCTTTATATTTGATATAAATTATAATATAGATTGAAGTGATGAACTGCTAAAATACTGCACTTTTTTTTTTTTTTTTTTGACAAATATAATGATTTTATCATATTTTTCACGTGATAGAATTTGGTAGTTTGCGAATTTCACTTTAAAAGGGATCTTGATTTAATCTCCCCGACATGGAATAATTAGGTTTGGATGAGAGATTTGTTTATGGGCAACGGATGATTCTGCTCTGCACTTTTGTGTTCTTTTTTCTATGCTTTTATATATAGCCCATAAGGATGAAAAAAACAGGCCATTTTATGAAAAAGGGCTGAGAGGGTAGTAAAGATTCCATCATGCTTTGGATCTTTTTCCCTTGTTTTGCATGAGGAAACTATTTTTCTCATCCTTCATGTTATTGATGTAATTTAAATCCAAATAAAGTTATTTTATCGCCTGCTGATTTTGGTTATATGTTATTGTTGGAATTCCTTAGAAAAAAGAAATGAAAAGAAAAGAAAAAAGAAAAGAGAGGAGGTTTCATTTTTACATCAAACAATCTATTGGCACTGCACTTACCAGGAGGCTGTATTCTTGAATAGGATCCTCTTTATTAATTTTAAAACTATTTAAATTTTTTAAAAGACGCATTAATATTGACTTCATTACGAATGGAACTAGTATTTCTCTCTACTAGAGCCGAGGAATACGTGTTTTTTCATTGTCGAGTGCTGTTTTGTTGGCGTTTATCAGAATTACCATGTAGAATCTCCTTCGTATGCTCAAAATCCCCTCTGGGAAGAGGACAATCATGGCCCTCTTGCAATGTCCTTTGTATAGTATTGAACAGCCCCTGCATATGAAGCTTCAGGAATCAGGACTTAGCCGGACATATTGCTGTGGATCTTGCTAAAAAGGTTGCAACAATCTGATTTTTGAGGGTGACTCCTTTCTCCCCTTCCCCACATTGAATTTTCTTTCTTTTTTTTTGGAAAAAAAAAAAAACTAGTTCCATTGTTCCAACTCCTTGCTGATTGGGATTTTTCTCCAATCATTGCCGACATTCATATGAAGCTTCATCACTTCCAATATTAGAGCACTTCTTGTGTGCACACCACCTCGCTAAGTGGATTGCTCCGAACTCTATGTTTAGAAGCATCCTCAAAATATCCCTCGTCTTTAATTTACTATCACTATTATCGAAAATTTAATGTGTTATGTGAGACTTGAAAATGCGCGCATACAGATATAAAAATCTCATTTCATCGAACATGCATCGTCAACCAATAAAAACAGTTGTGTCCCTCTGTATTCAAGCCAACGATACAACCTCCGGCTTGTAAAATTGTAACTGGCAAGCATAACACTTGTTAGTTATATTTGACAGGTGTTATGCATGTTAATTTTATTTTTATTATTATTTTTTTTTTCTAGGGAGTAACTTTTGGGACGTTATTTCAAAAGTGCACCCTCCCTATCAATATGGGTGATGCTATAAATAGCCTTCCATTTGACGGGTTGAAAATATAGATCATAAAATAATATAAAAAATTCTTTCAAAATTTTTCATTGGTGCTATTAGATTGTGAGTTTTGTGAATATTACTTCAATAAATTTTAGCAGCGTATTCCACCGCCGAGAGAAAGAAGAAATTCATTAGAAAATCACGTAAAACAATATTTAATAGTAGTTTCCGCTGCGTGTATGATAATTTTCTAACACTTTTGTTATCCACAAATTAGTGCATGCTTAATGCACAAATTTAATCTTGTGGTTGAAATTTAACTCCTAAAAACAAACAAAAAAAAGCGGTTGGACTTACCATTGATGGACGCCTTTACTTGATAAATAGAGCCATACTTCAACTTGCCCATATGCCATTCCAATACAAGATTAATGCTATACATATTTTTATTTTTTGGTGCTCATTTGTATTAAAATAAATAAAAATTTATTACAAATTCAATAATAAGTTTAAAAATTACCTATATATATATATATATATATGTCAGAGAGGGAATAAGAGATAGGATCTGGATCCCCAGATAGGATCCAGATCCATAAGAGATATCAGGTGTTCAATTTTGTAAGCGTATTTAACGCTACCATGTACTGACAAACACCAGATCGCTCATTGATGGCCTTCACTTTCAAATTATTATTATTTAAAAATAAATAAAAATCTTGCAAAATCTCAGACGCTGCTCCCACCTTATCCAACTCACTCCCTCTAAAAAATGAGCATATACCTTCCCATGGATCCCTTTGATTACTCTTCAACCCAACACCAAGAATCAACAAACAAACAATCTTCTTAATCCACAGTTTCCCCAAACCACTTCCTTCTTCCTGCACAAAGAAAAAAAAGGAAAATTCATGGCTTGTGCAGCAACAAGACCCACCTTCTCTTTCCACCTCTCAACCTCTTTCCCTCAATCCTCATCTCCAAAACCCAGACCCCATTTCATCAAACTCTCAATCCTTCACAAGCCCCACAGACTCATCAGCACCGCACACTCCATTGACATCTCCAAAGAAGACACGCCCACATCAAGCGAACAGCCAAATTCACCCGCTCAAGAGCCGGAAGAATCTCAAGAAAAGATCGACAAGCGCCGCCTGGAAGAGAAGTTTGCAGTGTTAAACACAGGAATATACGAGTGCAGGTCTTGTGGGCACAAGTATGATGAAGCGGTGGGAGACCCGTCTTATCCGATCCCGCCGGGTCTGCAGTTTGATAAGCTTCCGGAGGATTGGAGATGCCCGACTTGTGGGGCGGCGAGGAGCTTCTTTCAGAGTAAGAGTGTGGAGATTGCTGGGTTTGCCGAGAACCAACAGTTTGGGCTTGGAGGAAATACTCTGACTTCTGGGCAGAAGGCTGTGCTTATATATGGGAGCTTGTTGTTTTTCTTTGTGTTGTTCTTGTCTGGGTACTGGCTGCAATAGTTTGGAGTTGGAGAGGGAAAGATATGGGTAATAGGTAAGAGTTTTTGTAGCTCTTTTTCTTTTTCTTTCTGATCATTTCCTTTCAAGTAATATTGGTGATGTTCTGTTAATGTATATTGAATTGTATTTCTGAAATGGGAAAAATGTTATAATTCAGGTTACTTGAGTAATTAGCAACATGATTTTGTGGCTGTGTAAACATAGTAATATTTGAACAACTGTAGTCCAATTAGCTGAAAAGTACGTTAGTTTTTCCTTTTTTAAGTGGAAAATTGAGAGAAATTAGGAGGAAGGTGCTGCTCTTTTAGTGAGTTATTGAAGCAAGAATCGAACTATTGCTATCTAATAAACTACAATTGTCAAGATTTTTGGTTATAAAGGCTGCCTAGCATTGCAAGTATGCATGATCTCCTTTAGATTGAACCTTGTGGCGTTCATTAGTTTGGAAGAATTGGGTAGTAAGAATGGGTTCTTATACCCTTTGGCAAGAAAAGAAGAAAAACTCAATAAGAATTCAGTAAATTAATAGTTGTAAATGAATTCTCTGCCCTTTCATTTTCTTTGTGGGAGTGTGTGTTACAGCCTACAGGGCTTCCCATACTAGGCTAGCCATATTAGTTTTATGTATTAGGTTTATATTATGTTAGCATAAGTCGACATCCTAGCGGTATTAGGGTTATCTCATGATGACTCAATAAGAGCTGCTGACTCAGCTCTAGTTCTATCATGTAATATGTAATGAATCATCTATGAATAAAGGCGTGAAAAAAATTAATCTCAAAACTTGTGTTGAAATGTCTAGGTTTCCTTAGAACTTAATTTATCCCATTACGGACTTAGGTTCATAACAATGTGTGTGGCACCCCTACGAACGTATTGCAAACATCCTCAAGTTCAATATCCACATGGCTAGAAGTACAATCTTGCTTTTTATATTTTTCATAAAATTTGTTATGTGTGAGTGCTCATTTTAGCCACCGGCCACTGCATTCGAAATTTATGGCAACTTCTTCAAATCTCTCATCCCTAACAAATAATCAAATCAGGATAACATGAATGATTACTCCTTGGTAGTATTTCTTGCTCTTCGTCCTTAATTTCATCCTAAAATATCTGTAGTTCTTAATAGAATTACGTTTCCTATCTTGGAGCCATGCCCATATTCTAAAATCTTTTCCTGTTCTAAAACTCAGTAGTATGTGTCTACACCTTTAACAAAGCACCTTCCTCTGTCTATTCAGGCTTCATCAAGCAAATATAGATTGTCAATTGATATGAATCGAATTGATCATTTGGTGATATTTAGTATTTACTCCACCAAGTAACTAAAGCTAAATTTTAAGAGAAAGGAAGGAGTTGCAGTACACTTTTGTTCCAGCTGAATCCACTGCATTTATGATGTTCGATGCATGGTATTATAGAAGTCTAAAGTTGGATGGGCTTCAGGATTTCAGACCAACCTGTTTCATTTGGTTAACTTTCTCTTTCTCGTTTTTGGTGATAGTAATTATGTCAAGCACCATCCACTGTCTCTTAAAAATTCTCTACTAGAGGTTACCTCCTTTCTTTGATTCTCCTTAATGGAATGTAGTTATGAATGATGAGGGAATTCGCATCTATTATCTGACCCTCCAAAGCCCCCTTTGGGGGACTCTTCTTTTGTGCTGGATAAATTAAGAAAGCCAAAAAAATACCGTAGTCAGACTTGAATACAAATTCTAGCTTTGGTTGTGGTATGCCTATCCAGGTTTAGGTGTATTACCTCTTTCCAGCTTCCTTGGCCACCCAATGTGCTGCTTGATTTGCTGAACCCTATTGATGGTGAAAGCAAGTGTCGTTTTTACTTATTAGAATATAAATTAAATAATTAAATTCATCGATTTCTGATAAGTGGGGATTTATCGGGTCCTCAACCCCCAATTTCCCTCCAGATTGCTTATAGTTGTTTGGAATCAGTTTCAACATGGACCATGGGACAGCTGCTACCATAGCTGTCAAGCATAGCCTGATTAATTGCTAATCCCTCTTTGACCAGTACTCCTGTTCCAGCTTGTTTTTCGTCCTTTAAGAAAGGACCATCAGCTTTATATTTGAGACTTCTTAAGAGGTGGTGGTTGAACAACCCTATAGAATAGGGCTGACCTGGAAATGTAGACAAAAATCAATGATGTTGCTGTTTTTCCATTCAAGTTGCTGCCTGAGACACTACAGTCCAATGCATCCTGAGTTTCTTAGATTAACTACGGAGACTAATTTCCCATGGTTATTGTTGGGAAAATAAATTTATGACAAGCCAACCAGGTTTGAATGTGCACAAGAACAGGAAGAAGCCATCTGGAGCCTGGAGGGGATCATAGAGAGCCTGTTTTTATCATGTTCTTAAGTCGGCCAAGGGTTATCCCATAAAATGCAGGGTAAAAAAAAAAAAAAAAAAATTGTTAGTTATCACCGAATAAAGGAAGCAAAAGACTCCGGAGGGGAAAAGGAGTCACGGATATCTTGGAAAATGAAACGATACAACTTTACACCACTCGCCAATTCTGCCACATCTTTAGTAGGCTTAGGTAGTTTGGTAAACCAATTTGGTGAAAAGTGTCAAAAGGAGCTTTCAGCAGACTCGTCAATTTGGTGAAAAAAAGTTTATAGTGAGCACTGTTAACACCAAAAGAATAAAAAATTATTTATATTTCTTTTTTACTCTCTTCCCCCTTCTTTTTTTTTTTTTTTTTTTTTTAAAAAATATGACAGTTAGAATAAAACAAATATCTATAAATGTAACCCTTAAGAAAAGACAAACATTCAAAAATATAGGTGTTTAGAAAAAATAATAATAATAATAATAATATTTAAATAAAATAGTAAGAGTGAATAGCTAAAATGATGATGCCCGTTGAGAATACTTTTAAAAAATTGATAACTAAAAAAATAAAAAATTTAACCATTTTAGGTAGTAAAAATTGATGAGTCTAGTAGGGATGCTGATGTCGTCCTTAATTCATTTTATATGACTCAAATGACTTGTGTTCCATGGACAGTTGGACACTCGGACTGTGGCAGAACAAAATACTTTTGTCCCAAATCTTAATAAAAAAAAAGTGCCATCTGCGAAATTCAGCTTGCGTAGCCAGTTTTCCCTCTCATGGCCTTCGTCTCGACCATTTCCAAATAACAATCCATTTCCCAACCGAAAATCCCAGGATTTACATGCAATTTTAAAAAGTGTGAACAGCAGTGACCCGTCAGTAAGTAGTCTTTTCTTCTTCTTCTTTTTTTATTTTTTATTTATTTATTTTTTTTATTATTATTATTATTTTAAAACTACACGTTACAATGACCTTCCTTTCAAACTTTTAAAATTTGCAACATACCTTACTCATCTGCCAACCCCTTTCAGTTTCAGCTACCTCTCAGGCTCCTACTAGTATTTTCTGTTTAATTATAATGGAGAGGTCACATGCGTTTCATGTGACCCAAAATAACCAAAACACATCAAGTAAGATAGGAAATAAAAATGTATTCTTTTTTTAAAAAAAATAAAAAAGAGGCCGTGGATCATCTCCATACCCGGCCTTAACTTCATATTCATGGTCAGTGATTTTTTTTAATCTAAGCAAAATATTATTTCTATAAATTTCAGAGATATTCAGTCATTTTACATCTACATTACATGCGGTCACAATAGGTTAGGTCTAAGTTAACAAAAACACATTACAAATTGAGTAATAATTTGAGGCTGATTAAGTGTAATTTTTCCTTCGTTTTTCCAAAGCTGTAGATAGATATTATCACTCACCCAGAATGAAACAACGTAATCGCTGATTACATCTTCCCATCTATAAGGTTGAAGATCAGATTCTATGCCGACTAAAATGTAGAATCAGTACTTCCTGCTGACTACCTTTTTTTTTTTTTTTTTTTTTTTTTTGAGGAAAAAAAAAAAAAAACAATTACAAAGAAGAGCAAAATGGAAAGACAGATTGATGCTTCCTATGACCCTAAACCAATGGCAACCAACAAGTCTATTTTACAGTCGTCTCTAACAACCCATTAGCTAAGCTGACCCTAAAATAGCTCAAGTGAGTCCACGTCCAAATGGTAAAGCCAGAATCCAGAAAAATGCCCCAACCATTTGTTCCAAATTTTCTGTGGCTTGTACTCAAGTTCTATCATCAGTTCCTGTGGCCACGAACTGGGTGGACCGATCACCTGGCAAGGGGAAATGTACATTGGCCAGCACAAATTGTCGTGAACCATCAAACTCGGAAATGAAACTTCTGTAATCCCAACTGGCTCAAACCTTTCTCTAATGGTACAGAAGAGAGATGGTACACAAACTCCCAAGTTTACATTCTCAAATACTTACCCCTTGACATGCCAATGGAAATCATCATTGGATTTTGGATGGATCACAGTGAATTTTGAATCCAATGTTGATTTTCATTCACGTTAGGAAGTAAGCATTTGGGAGTGTAAACTTGAAAGTTTGTGTAGCATTTCTCAGTAGAGAGATTACTATGGGGAAACCGGCAAGATCCAAACCATAATCATCACTGCAGGTTTCCAGAAGGTGGCATATCCTGGAAATGGATTCCAATATCCTGGGAATGATTTCCAGAATCTGAAATATCATTGGGGCTGCGAGTTTTAACCTGATAAACCTTCTTCACCTGCACCTGCTTCTCATATATTCCAGAAGATGCAGTTTCTTGTTGTCTGTTATACATTCCACCATTTGCAGCTGGTGCTCTATTGATCCACTTGTGGGGCGGTGTTGGAGGAGTCCCCATGTTCTGCACAAACTTGTTAGGTGGGTCTGTGGCGTGTCCTAAATTTGGCATACCAATTGACATCATTGGAGATGACATCACTGTTGGTGGTCTAGTTCTCGCACTTCCTTCTATTGTCAAGGCGTGGAAGTCTTCTAGATGTTGTGATCTATCTTGTGTCCTAAGATTCTGTCTATCGCCTTGCATGCCATTTGATACGAGGTGAAGCCTAGGCCTAGCCATCATCCCTGGAAAATTATTGTACTGTCCAGGGTAAAAATTTGGGTCTCCAGTAAAGCCCCTTTGGTACCCAGAGGGTCCAGCCGGCCTCTGTCTGTTGACTGTATAGTTGCCTGGGAAGTTTTGACGTGACGATTGCTCAAAAGATCCAGAGGATGAATTGTTAGTTTTTATGTTAAGTGTGTTCTTTACAAGGCGATGAGCGGCTTCTCCTAGTAATGGACCTGCTATTGCTCCAGGGACTTGCGGCCTGCAAACAGATGCATTACATACAAATACTAGAAACTTCAGTTGGTATTCACTTTTCTATTTTCTATTTGCGACGTTGGAGGTGAAAGTGAAAGCACAACCTTCCACTTAAAGGAAGGGTCTTTTATTCCAACACTTATCCCAACCTAGTCCCCAAAGAGGGACATAAATAACAGAATAACATAAAGTAAGACCATGCAAATTTTACCATAACTTGCTTAGGAAATACATTCTCACCTTTCTCTGCCTTGGTGCCGCCGGAAACCATTGTCTTCATGCCATAACCCAGGGGACGGTTTAATATCGATAGGTGTTAAAATCTGCAGGCGTAATGAATATCATCACGCATAGGGCACATGATATTATAAGAAAACATTTCAAAACAAAAAAAACTTGATGACAACTCTTCCTGCAGCCATGCTAAGAGCATATAAGCAGGGAGCAGGGGAGAGCAGGGTCTCCCTTAATCAAACAAAGGAGTCTACAAGGATATAGGCAATTCTAATACATGTCTGTCGTGTTATTAACCATGAAAAAAAAAGGGCAAGATGAGTGTTCCAATAATATCTTTTAAATAAATATGCAGGGTCAAATCTCCATGTTACTCGGATGAGAAGTATTTAAATTCTTCCCACCAACAACAATAGGGTCCATTTTCTTTCATGCATTTAAAGGATTAAACACAATCCAAAGGATTGATAACTGGAACTTTTCACAATTAACAAGCAATTTTAGCAGCAAGAGTCTATATACCTTTTTGGGTATGACTACACCCTTCGGAAGTTCTGGAATGTGTTTATGGGGGCTAGGCAAAAGATATGTTACATTGCTGCAAGGCAAAAATGTGATGTGAGAATAGTCACGAAGCTTAAACTTTTCAGACTACTATAGTACGAGGGGTACTTACATGACTGTGTTATTATCAACGTCTTGCAATCCACTGACAGGGGAACGAACTACATTGCTCATTCCATTTCTCTCACATAACCAAAGGAATCCATTCATTCCACCACTGAAAAGGGCAACAGATACAAGTAGTTAAAACAGTGGATGTTCCTGATGGCAAATGATCATAATTTTTCAAAATTGATAATTACATATAATGAGATTAACCAACCTAGCATTTATGTCAATTGGCCAAACAAATTTCTGGTGTGGGGGTAAATGCGAACATATTGTATAATAATAAAAAACATGTTGAGCCAAAGGATGAGCACGATGTACATAAAGCAAATCAAACATCACGCTATTCCGAACCTGCTCTTCCTCCTGCATATACCAGCTAGAAGATGAGCAACACTTGAGCATTCAAAACATGAAAAATAAAATGCTGACATCATCAATGTTTTTGCTGCTGGTGATGGCCCTAATGATTCATGAATTGTAGCCATCCCACCTTGCTTGAAACTACTGCTGGTGAAAAAGACTCTAAAGTGACAATTCTGACAGAAGCAGGTACTACAGGAAAGTGGGTCTCAAGCAAATTGATTGAAAAGGAACTGCAAAGAAAAGAAATCATCTTTTGCACTGTCCCTTTGGTTTACAAGAGAATTTTGTTGAAGAAGAGTCAACTTTCCCATGATGCATCATCCTACTAAAAATATAGGATGGAATTTGCATGGGGCCCAGTCACAGGAAAGTAATAAAGTGGTGTATTAAAAGACTTTCCTTGCTAATCAAATGCAAGAAATTTATTTTACTTTTTCTTTCCTTTTCCTTGCAATGAAACTGAACCTTAATTGCGTGATTTCAAACAATTCACATCCAGCAGAAATATGGTGGGCATAATGATTGATTAACTAATGTATTCGGAGAAAATAAAAGTAGTTCATCAATGAGATTTACTAAATGATTTTAGCATGAAACAAGAAGTAATATGTAAATTGTAAAAAAGGTCACATATAAGAAATCCTCTCTTCCAGACCGTTAAAGTTTCTTCAAGTTTCTTTGTCGCAGCGATCAACTTCTTCTCATCGATGAATGGCAACTTGACAACACCCTGTTTTCCACAAAATACACCCCATATAACTTCCATCACTTTGTCAAAGATGCATAGAAAAAAAATACCAAACCGCTTTTAATAACAAACAAGAAGCTACCTGCCATGCAAAGCGCTTGCCATTCATGTCAACCTCAAAATCTGTCCACAAGGAACCCTGATTAATATTGGAAACGATACAAATCTTTTCAAGTTAAACTGTATAACAATCTATCTTACCAGAAGGATAGAATTTAAGGATAGGTGATGACAGGTCAGTCATCAACTTTTTGTATTTTTCCGGCAGAGCACTTGAACTGTCACATGTAAGTAACAAATTTACCCACCACCATAGACAGCAGAAAGGGAAAAAAAAAAAAAAAAAAAAAAAAAAAAAAAAAAAAAAAAAGGGGAAAAAAAAGAAAAGAAAAAAAGAAGCAGATATATGTTCCATCTTCAATGAACTCAAATACCAACATAACTATTAAATTTATCAAATAAAAAAAATAAAAAAGAAGGAAAAAAAGACCTTGCAGCTGGCAGAGTTCCCATGAGTTGATCAAAGGGTTTAAATGGCTCCCCCAAGAAAAAAGTTATTTCCAATTCAACAAGATCTTTAAGATCAGAAGCAAAAGGAGCATAATGGTATGGATAAAACCTGAAATAGGCAGTAAATAGATACAAGTTTTAACAAAGAACTATAATGAAGAAAGTATTCTATGCCTTATGAAGAAATAAATAAATAAAAGCAGATTTTTTTGTTTTTGATAAGTAATGTAAAATTTTATAGATAAAGCGTAAAGCACCCCGAAGTACATAGAGAGCTCCTACAAGCCCCAAACCCAAGAAACACTAAAAACACCCACAACCCATCCAACCCAAAAAGCCCATAACCCCAAAACCCACAAGACAACAAAGCCCAAAATCCTCAATCGCGCACAAGAGTGAGCCTTGCCTATCCTACGCCTAGACGATGCTCCCTTCGCATCATAGTTAATGGAGCATTCCAAATTCAGAAGCTCTCTTCTACCCTTAACCTTTGAAGGGGTAACCTCTATGGAGTCTTTGATCCCCTCATCCCCTAGCAAAGCCCAATCTAAAAGGGTGGCAGCGGGAAAATCACCCAAGGGGTATGGAACCTCTCCATCCTCCCCCTCACTAACCACCATCTTCGAAGACAGACCAAATCCATACTTCTGGGTATGAGAACATGACAGATTGATAATACTGAGAGCTACTGGAAGAGAACAGCCCTGAACCGCAGAAGAGCCCGGCTTGAGAAAGCCCCGCCAGAGAAAACCCACATCAACGCATGATGCCGGGATTTGGGCAACCTTCAGTGCGATCTAGGTATCGATATTAACAGACGGACATTGGAACACTCCGGCGTCATCAGGGCATGCCAAAAAAGGAGATATTATCCTATATCTTAATGTGTGCTGAGAATGAGAGAGAAAGATGCACTCTTTAACCGCTGCAGTTAAGATAGTTCTACACCATTGAGGATTAACAATTTGGCAAATTATAACTACTTACTTTGGTAAACCTTTATAACAAGGACACAAATTTCCTACAAACCAACTTCTTTTTTGAAAAGTCTGAAATAGGCAGTAAAACACAAACCAACTTCTAAAGTGGCATGTGTTCCTTAGCATGTGAAAATCACATGTTTTTTTAATAGCATGTGCTTCTCACATGCTTTTTTAATAGCTTAAAGGACATGTCTCGTCGCTTTTAGAGGCTGATTTGTAGGAGCTTATAACAATAGGATCCTATAGAGTGCACACAAGTTCTCAAAATTTTCAATTTCTAAAAAGAACCAATCGCAACGTCTTTCTAGACAACTTTCTCTTCTTCAACCATGACTTAACATTGCTTTCACTCCAAAGCCTCAACACCAATATATAGCTTCAAGAATGTACCTATCTATCCAAGTGCATTCTAATCAACTTTATTTTAATGAGACGAGAAATAAGAGGCAAAGGAAGCATAACAGTTCCATTATCAATACAAATTGAATTGCAATAGCTCAAACAACACCTCCAACACTCATAACAATAGGGTGGAGGGTAAGGTCCCCCGCCCCCCCCCCAAAAAAAGGAAAAAAAAGAAAAACAAAGGAAAACACCAAAACTGACCATTGCCAGGAGCGAACGCCTTGGTAGTAATAGTGGCAGACCCAACATAAACCTTCCACATACTTCCAAACCTGAAAAGAAAGCGGTCAGCCCATATGAACAAAGATGCTAATGGCACCTTTACATGGTATATCAGCTACTAAAAATACCAAACACAATTTCTATCAAGAAATAAGCATACTTTACCCAAATAAATAACACTCCTTCCCCAAAAAAAACAAACAAAAAAAAAAAAACAGTGTGGACTACGCATTTCAAAAAATAAAAATAGGGAAACTACTAGAGGTCTAATAGTTTGTATTCTAACGTATTCAAATTGGAATATGGCCACTATTGTAATCTCTGATCTTTCTTTTTGATGCACGTGATTTACACATGCAAATTTTAATGAGACTGAAAGAACATGAAACAATGTGATCTCAGGAGGGTAAAGTGCAACCTTTAAAGTTATCATTTAGTAGATCAAACAAACCCAAATCACCGATAGATCAAATGTAATTAACTCAAAAGAAAATGTAAAAATGTAAGTTACAAAAAAATATGTCTCTAATTCTCCGACTTCCGCACACATTTTAATCTCTAAAGATCATATAGCTAGGTTATGAGTTCATCGCCCTAGAGAGAATATCAGAACATCAGTATAGAATTTAAACTGATTTACAAATATTTGATTAGGTGCATGTATCTTCCACTCACTGTTTACTTTGGCACAAAATTCTCATAAGAAAATTTTAAAAGATATTTGTTAATAAAAATCTATATCTTTGGGTAGGTAAATTAGCATAAGAGAGTTTGTTATCTCTATGTAACAAATTTTAAAAAGATAAAAGTCTTTACCTAAATTTGTTTAATTTATAAATTTACTAATAATTCTACTTATCTTTATTTCTTTCAGAGGACAAAAAAAAAAAAAAAAAAGAATCATATTAGAGTTTCAAAATGTAGAGATGCTTTCTCATGGTAAGAAGCAACTACACAAAGAACGATGATGCAGCCAAAAAGGGCTCTCAGAAAAACAAGATCAACCATAAAAGTAACTAGAAAATATAGCCTAGTTTTGATGTGGGATCTAATTAGCATCCTTCATAGGCTACTTTAGCTACCATTGGGTCTTAGTATTTAAGTTTAGGGAAACTACACCTACCTCCCTCCAATTACCTCCTAATTAGCATTGTTCCCCCCAAACTACCTTACCCACTACTTTTTTTGTTTTGTTTTGGATTAAGTAATTGATAATTATCATTAAAAGCGTAAAGGCGCACCTAAGTACACTAAAAGTATACAAGAGGAAGCACATAGCTAGAAGGAACAAAAAATGACAAGAAAATCATTATAACTAATTGACAAAGGAGAAACATAAGCAACTGTCCAAAAATACAAAGTTTTGAAGAAAAATGACTTGATCTTCTCCAAAGTCCTCTCACAGTCCTCAAAACTTCTGTCATTCATTTCCCTCCATAAACACCCTTTCACTTAACCCCCTTCCATTAGGATTTCTTGTTAAATCCAACAAAAAATGAGCACGTGACATAAAATGTCCATTATACCCCTTATCACTAACGTGAAAAAGACAATTATGCTCTTAGATTAAAAATAAAAAGTAAAAAAATATTGACCATGGAGACCCACGACTAGCTCCCATGGTATTTTTTTTTTTTTTTTTTTGAATTTTTTTACCTGATGTAGGAGTATTATTGTCATTTTTTGAGTCACGTGTATCATACGTGACTTGTGAATCTAACAGAAAATCCTAACAGAAGGGGCTAAGTGAAAGGGTTAAGAAGTTTAGGGAGGACATTGCAACTTAAGTTTGAAAGATATTGCAAATTGAGTGGTAGCTAAAGGGTTTAAGTGTAGTTTCCCTTTTAGGTTTATTTAGGTTAGATTCTTGTTGTTCAGTTTCTCTTGTATACTCTTTATTGTGTAAATGAGTTGCACCCTTTTGTACTTTAATAAATTTGATTTACTTATTAAGAAAAAAAAGGAAACTACAAAAACAAAATAAAGACTCCAAAACTTAAGGGGAGACTTATGGACAGAGTTCATTTTAACATTTAAGGAGACTACTGGTTTCCCCTTAAGTTTATTAAGGTTAGATTGCCGCTGTTCAGCTAGTAGAGGAGATTATTAGTTTCCCCTTAAGTTTTTAAGGGGAAACTAATAATCTCGTGTATTATCCAAGGCCTTATCACCATTCAACGCTTTCACCACTTCCAGGACCTCACTCTCCTCAAAGGTTCTTTCCAACCACAAAGCCTCATCGTCATCAACAGAGTTAAGACCATCCATCTTCGGCCTGCAGCTGAATTGTTTTAAATAAAGATAGGTGTAACACTGCAGTACATTCTCACTTATCACTGTGTAACGCTGCAGCCAACCCCAATTTAATTGGAAATGATGCTTAGTTAAGTTGAGCAGAGTTTCATTTTCGACTAACTTTAGACGTTCTTTTAATTACTTTTCTTTATTATTTAGGAGTCCTAATCTATATAGGAAAAGGATTAGCAATAGCCTATGTAAAGACCTTATGTAATCGTCAAACAGTCCTACAGAAAAGAAAGGCCAAAAAAAAAAAAAAAAAAAAAAAAGGTATCAGTTGTAAATGCAAGTCTCAGATGAAAAGTAAATTTGTTCCCTAAAAGTTTTGCAAGCATCAAAGGAAGATAGAGAATATTTAATCATATAAAGAGTAGCTAACGTCAATAGAATGAAGTAACTCCATATTATTTTTATTTTATTTTATTTTTTAAAAAAAAGAAGAAGCTTGGAACGTGATCCCTCCTGAAATTCTAGAGAACATCTCATATATAAAATATCTCAACTTCTGTAAAATACAACGATCATTATAATTGAATGATTTTCTTCAGCATCTAAATAACTCAGATTAGAGTTTTGTGTCTCTGCACCCCATTTTTTTTCTTTTTGTTGGCTATTATCATAATTCATGGTCCTCCCTTTCAGCGTTGTCATACAGTACTAATGATATTCTTCCTTTTGGTCTTCCTTAAAGATTTTCTTGTGCCTTTCAATGGCCTAAGAAACATGGATATGTTCAGCAGCTGATTTTACATATCGTTTTTAAATCGACAATATTTCTTATTCCCAGAAGTTTTTTTTAAAAAAACCACTATTCTACCATGCTCAGCATAGCAAATGATGAAAGCACTGCAGTAACGTTTTAGCATTAAATGTAGTAGCAGTTTTGTATTGGCAAAAACAAAAGAAGGGTGTACTAGGGCGGCGCCCCTTTACACTTTTCGATATGCATTACATTACTTATCAAAAAAAGAACAAAAGAAAGGATCATCGTATTGATTTAGACAAATAACTTATATTCACCACCAGAGATCAATTAATTAATTGTAATGGCAAATTGTAAGAACAAATAAAACTTACTACATCTCTTTTAACTTTCTCAATCTCCTCCAGATCTGATACATTAAATTTCTCGGCATAATACCTCTCTTTGTATCCAGGCTCCCCTAGCTTGACCTGAAGAAAGAGCAAAGTACAATGAAAAAAAAAAAACTAAAATCACTGGATTATGGTTCTTTGGCTATTTTCATGCCCATCTTGCAGGCCCACGGTGAAGTGGGATCCCATTAATACAAATGTTTTATGGAAAAATAGTAATCAACCAAATGCGGAGCAAAGCAATGGAACAAAACAAACTCACACCATATACGGACACCTAACAATGTTAACAAGAAATTGCAATGGTCGACAGAATGGAATAAGAGGTTATTGAAGGAAGGGTGACAGCATATTCCCACATTTTAAGGTAACTTGGGACTCATGGTGGACATAGCGTTAAAATACATTAAAATTAACCAGATCATCCAAGACGACGAGCAGCACAAAAATTATCCAAAAGAATTGATAATGGTAGGGAGAAAAAAAAATACACATCAGCCTTGGATGTCTGTGACATGCTAGTAAAAGACAATAGAGGGGATAAATAACACTGGTAGTTTTTAATCATATTCATTCATTTAGCCAAAAGAAAAAATCAAAATTCCTAGTAGCTCATTATTGACAACATCAAAGAAAAACTCCATGTGGGATTTTCTCTAGATTGTTGAAACATTGCTCTCTCTTCATAACCTCATAATGTGATAGAATGATAAGACATTTTTTCTTTTCAATTTTAAATCAATAATTGACCAATTCGTTTCTTTTTTTCTTTTTAGCGAGTAATTGTGGAATAAATATCTGATTTAAATGTATTCCAGATAGAGGTAAAGCTACTAGGCTACTAGCCTGGACAGGGTTCACTATGAATTCTTTACATATTACTAAATGATATGAAAGAATTCAAAATAAAGGGCTCCTTATGATTCAAATACTTTCAAGGTATCAATTTCTGAATTGTCCTTCACTATAAAAACAATTCCACCTCAATTGTATTCCTGCATCAATTTCCTTTCTCAAGGAGCCTTCTATCTGGGAGACAAATCTACGTGGAATTTTCATAGCTGGTATATATGACTATACACCTAATAATCGCTCAACCTTAGTTGGTATATAGGCTCCAGCAATTGAATCTGCCAGAAAGCTCAGAGTCTACCAGTTTTCAAGAATCCAGAGTAAAATTAATGCAAAAATCTTGTTACACATGTTAGATCACAGACCTTGTCTACCACTGGTGCCTCTAGCTCTTCAGAAGACTCTCTTCTTTCAAAAGCCTGCAATAAATCATCAACATCAAGTCCCAACCAATTCTTATTATTCCTATTCTTGACAGTAAGTTGTTGAAGAACAAATAGCGGAAGAAGCACAAAACTAGTCCAATTTCACATTGGCACTACCAGAAATAAATTACATGTCTATATACAAATTAGAAAAAAAATAAAAATAAAAATAAAAATTCAAAATTTCTGCAGCCAAACATCCCTGTGCTATCTTGTACAGAGAAATGCAGTGCTGCCTAAATTTTATATGATAAGGGCTCAACAAGTGGCAATGGCGAAAACAGCAGCAATAACTGACCAGTTGCTTTCCATGAAAAGGGCCAATTGTCCAGATTCCAGAAAGTAGCTTAGAAATCCATGGAATTATTTCTAGCAAAGGCTCTCTCTTTCTCTCTCATGCACAAACAAACTGTAATTAGTTTCTCTCATGATGGTAAACATGACTCGTGGATAATGTTGAATAGGTGGCTCTGCTCCTACCGGTACAATCAACCCACTATAAATGCAGATGCATCCAACTATGGTACTGCAAGATCATGACCATACACTTAATTTTGTATGGCTGAGATTTCATAAACATGAGTAATTTACACAAATGAACATGAGATGTTACAAACACTATATAGCTAACTACTTTGGTCGGGTCCGCAAATCCACATTCCACAGAACTACTTGGAATAAGTTATATGAATCCCTCTTCACCATTAAGCTCTATCTAGAGTGATTTCCTCATGTCAGCCATTTACTGGGACACTCCCAGAGCTAAACTTGGGCCTTATTCACCTAAAGCAAGAATAATACCGCTAGACCAAACGTTACATTTTCAATTATTACTTACAGTAAAATCTTACAACTTCTAACAGTTAATTAAGTTAGTTTTGATTACACACCTAAAAACCAACTATTACATAAGTTCTTAAAAAACTTTCCATTTTTGGGCCAAATAATGCATGCAAGGGAGAAGCACTGGCAGATTAATACAATTCCATACAAGTCAAATAATCACCAAGGATTTAAATGCAATTTGTTGGAATATCAGATTTTCTGACCAATGAGACGGTCCAAGCATACAAGAAAAGATAGTGGGCTGAACAAATAATAATAATATTCAATTTCCAGGGAAAAAATAGTATCACAACGGTCCAATGGGTAGGGAAACAATACTGATGAGTGATGATAATGAGTAGAAACATGGAGAAAGTAGAATACCTGCTGAATTCGAGTCCGCTTCTGAAAGATTTGATCTTCATTAACAGCAACAGACTGGATAAAATGTTCTACTTTATCTAACATAACCTGGAGATATAAAATAATTGACAATAGTATGTTGTTAACTACAAATAGCATGGCTTCTGACACCATATGTCTAAAAAAAATGCACAGAATTCCAATGGCAAAGTCGCAAAGGGATAAAATTACCATGAAAATAGCATCATGAACTCACAAAACATATAACAAATAATAAATAGGGTAAAGTCTACATACACCCCTCAAACTACCACTCAATTGACAATGTCACCGCAAACTTTTAATTGAAACAATGTCCCCCCAATGACAAAAATACCCTTAATATAATTTTTTTTTTTTTAAATCTTTCTTTTCATAAAGAAAAAATTTTAATTTAATTTTTTTTTCAAATTGATTAGTGTTTTTTTCTTATTGAAAAACATCTAGGGTCATTTTTGTCTTTTTCTTGGCCTTGGGAGGACATTGTCAATTGGGTGGTAGTTTGAGGGGAGACTTATCAAAAAAAAAAAGTTTGAAGGGGGCATGTAGACTTTTCTCTAATAAATAATATAAATCATGAAAATTGATAATGATGATGATGACGACAACAAAAAACGACAAAAATGTTGACGATTATGATGATGACAAAAAAGTGATGATATTAGCTTTTGGTAGAATAATCACAATACCAATAATAAATAAATAATCATGGCGAAGATGATGATGATGAACATCACTTAAAAGCTCAAAATAAAGAAGCTTCTCATAGAATAATCACAAAGACCAAATTTTCAAAAATCAAATGAATGGATGAAGTGGAGTATATCAGATTCAGCAAGGTCTGACACAGACAAAGCTGGCAGTTGACAGTCCAAAACATTAATGTTGCAGGCCAACCATGGCCCAAATATAGGGCCCTTTTTTTATAGGTAATCAAAGGAACTAAAGCCTAGCCCCAACCTCTTTTTCAGGGCCCAAACCTAGTCATATAAGACCACGCAAATTTATCTGCTTTTTAACTTATCTATTTAAGTAGATCTTTTACAACCAAAAAAAAAATCTGTGTGAACATACAGACACTGAGAAAGGGAGCAGACGATAGACACACATTAACATGGTCATCTAAAGTGAGCACAAGCCCAATTTTAAACAAGCAAGCAAAGCAGGTCAGGAACATTAGGGGAAAAAAGAATGTAAAAAAGGACATGTGACAGAATAAAAGATCTCCATCAAACACACAGTATCTAGCATTATCTGATGTTGTCCTTTATGAGAAAATAATATTGTCTAGTCATGCTCATGGTATTTAAATTCAGCAGCACAGAAGCACTATCAATATATAGCGGGACAGCGCCACACTAGTGTGAAAGCATACTAAATAAGCCCAATATCTGAAAGCGCTCCAAACCATCTATTTCTGATTTGATATACCATATAATACTATTATGGTGCCCCATTGCTCACAAAAGACAAAAATAAATAAAATTTACAATAAAAACAAAAACCATAAGTAGGATAGTCGTTACACAAGCTTCTTTCAGCATCATAGCAATTAGATTCTAAAATTCATATTCATGATGAGAACACATGTACTCTATCTACATTGAAATATTTAAGGACTTGCCAAAGGAAAAAACGAACATAAATTTATATGAAAAAGGAACAGATAAACAGCAATCCAGATGTTGTCGGTAGGAAGATGGGGTTGCGGCTTAAATTTTAATTTTTTTAACTTAATTTTTTTTCATGAACCGGATGCATTTTTCATTTCAAAGCCACTACTCAAAGCTATTTAGATTTGTCAAAAAAACCCATCCATTTGTTTGTCATACAAAAGAATAAAAAGATTCTCATGAGTAGCAGACAATCAAACAGTGTACAGAAATCATATTGCACACTGAACACAGACAAATAGACCATTTATAGAAATTACCTCACCCGCATCAGTAAGATAACCACCCATTGCAGCAAACTCACTTCTATAAATATGCATCAGTAAATTTATAGCACCCTGAAGTAGCAAAACAAGCATTATGATTTAGATTAAAAAGAAGCAGAACAAAAAAAAGAGGCAGGGTTGTCAGTCAGTATTAAGATGCTCAAGATTTTTTTTTTTTTTGATAAAAGAATGGGCATTTCTTAATCAAATTTATGGCAGAACTATGGACGAAATATTTACAATCAGTATCTAAGAAGAAGACATGTGCAAACTGTAGTAAATTCTTAACTCGCAACAAATAAACACATCACACTGCCTGCCGCAGACATACCTCCCTGATCTCCAATGTTGGCATATGTGGAAGAAAGTCATTGCCAACGAAAAAACACAGAAATACAAAATCATCTAGTATTCGTTCAAAGTCAATCTCAAATGGAGGGTTGGGAATCTCCAAATCATATTGCAGATATTCTCGCAACACCCAGAGATTGATGAACTGCCAAGACAGAGAATGATTTCAGATATAATAAGACAAATAAAATATAAAGAAGTTTAAAATTGCAGAACTTAAAAGGCAGGAAGTCAATTCTCCAACCTGATATTTCCTTTTGTGAATTGGTGTGTCATCTACTGCATTCTGATCCCCACCACCTTGCCTACCACGACATTCAGCTGCCAGATGACCAACTTGGCCACAGAGAAAACACTTCTCCTGATGCCCGGGCAGTGTAACTACCTGTAAACTCAGTAAAATAATAGATCACCGCTAGCAATAAACTAGTTTTTCTGAGCAGTAGCAATAAACTAGTTAATGTTATGAAGACCGTTCTGCAACATGATTAACTGACCTCTCTTAATATAGAAAAGTGAACCTCATGTGTAGCTAAAGATAGCATAATCAGATCTGCATCCTGATTAAAGAACCAAAAATAATGTGCAAATAAGAAAAGAAGAAAACTGCAACAGGTTTGAAATGATGAAAAGCCTAAAATTGGACAAATACTCACCAGACCATATAGACAATGCCGAGTGTTTGGGTTGAAACCAGGAAGGTTACGTTGCAATCGAATGTATGACATGATTTTGTGTTCACCCTCGCCCGGCACGTTTGAATCAGAAAGAATAACCTTCAAATAATCACCCAATGCAGCCCCATAAATAAATATAGAGAGACAAAGTACCCTGAAACCCAGAAGTATTTGTGGAAAAAGATACAGAAGGGATTAACCATCTGATCTTGAAGGGCTAACAGAGACATGGAACCATGTAGGATAAAATCAATCACACCTTTGTATACCGCCAGCCTGGGTTGTGGTTCAACCTAGAATGTATATAGTACTGAAGCGCTACTGAAAGCGCCACCATAAACTGAGTTCCGGGAGTAATGACATTTGAATCAGAAGTTTCAGGCTTTTCTTTAGGGGTCAAATTTCTCCCCACGGCCTCATATTCTTTCCTCAACCTTTCCTCTTCAGCTTCCTAGCACACCAGATTTAACATGATAATAAATTCACCATTATCATGAATTAGAAACCATTTAGACGACACGAGAATTATCTTACTGCCTCAGATGCATCTTTTGCAGCTCTGTAGCGCCGAGAACGTTGTTGATTCATTTTAGCTCTTGGTGCAACTCCATCTACAAAAGTCAAATTTACCAATCTGATTCTAGTGCAATAGAAATGATCATAGAAAACATATATTAACTAGTGCTCACCAATTGCCATATAAAGAAGCTTCCTTGGACGAACTAATGAGAATAGATGGTCAGTGTAATCAAATATTGATTTGAATACATCATCATAGGTGGTAGGCGGAGGCTGCATTGACGTAGTATAAATATGTTACCAGGTCGTCATTTTCAGACATGTCTATATACATGGTAAATCATCAGATATTTACTATGTTTATGTCTCTTTCAGACATAAACATATCTATGTCTAATTATTTGCTTGCACGCAGAAGAACCACAGTTGCTAGAACAATTATGATAGAGTACCATTTCTTTGGTAAATGGAGGTGGATTCTTTATAAGGGTTTTAATTTCGAACTTCAGAATCCAATGAGCTTCCCAAAATAAAATTCTTATACCCCATCGAAAAGTTTCTTTCTAAATAGAAAACAAAAAAGTGCAAGTTGCATAAACTATAACAAACATAAGAAGCAACTTACAGCTGATTGTTTTCTTTGTCACACACTCCTTATGCATTCGAACTTACTATCATAGTGACCATTGAGGCTTAGTTGAGCCTCATTATAAACACTATCACATATTTAACCCTTACTTTTCACACTGAAAGCCAGTTCTAAAAGGTCGAGTTGATATTATACGTTCCATACGTTGTTCTTTTTTTCCAATTTTCTTTTGGCAAATATGGAAATTTCCTGATTAGAAAGTACAATTGACGTTTACCATATATAGACTGATTATCAAAAATACACACACACAGAGACCGACATGATTACAGAATCTGAGCTCATGTCATCGAATTCCTACATACATACATACTTGCATTCAAACACACATACATATAGCTGAAATTTCTGAAATCATGTTAGTTTCGTCTTCAGAAGCCAAAAATAAAACCAGAACTAAGGAATTACCATACGTATGAAATCGAAACTAAAATCTCTCCCTCCCTCTCTCCTCTCAAGCAAATTCATTCAACTAATTGAAAAATTGTTCA
>NC_081542.1:7125727-7134634 GCF_901000735.1 Corylus avellana | reverse complement strand
GTTAGTAAAATTTACTAACTGCCTAGGCAGTTAACAGATTGTTAGCAATTAGTAACTCTAATAACCGTTAACTGCTTCTTAAAAGAAAAAAACAAAACAAAACGATATCGGTAATACGATAATATCATATATATGACATCGTTTCTAAATTTTTATATATATTTAAAATTTTAAACACAAAAACGACATCGTTTCATATATATATATATATATATATATATATATAATAAGTCTTCTAAAGTCATCCTAAATGTGATGTGACTTTTAAAAATCACCATTGAATTTAAGATGTGATTTATTGACTTTTGATTTATTGGTGATTTTAAAAGCCACATCACATTTAGAATGACTTTAAAAAGACTCTAGATAGGAATATAAGAAGTTGGAAATGTATGATATAAAATAAGTCTTCTTAGAATCATCCTAAATGTGATGTGACTTTTAAAATTACCGTTGAATTTGAGATGTGATTTATTGACTTTTGATCTATTGGTATTTTAGAAGTCTCATCATATTTAGAATGACTCTAAAAAGACTCTAGATAGGAATATAAGAAGTTGGAATTGTATGATTATTTCTATTCATTAGTTTAGTGATAATCAGTGCCAGCTCAATGTATTTGGGGGCCTTAGACGAAATTTTGAAGTTGAACCTTATTTTTTTTAATATTTAAATATTAATTAAATAATATTTATTTTAATAATATTATTATATTTTTATAATATTATTATTATTTTCATTCTCATTGTTGTTTCATGACTTTTAAGTTTAACTTTTAACTAGTTGCCCAAAAAAATTGATGTGGCATATTTATTTTTTTGGGTTAATTGATCTTATTATATAATGGGCTTATTATATTAGGGCCTTATTTTAAAGGCCTTAAATTTTTATGGGAAAAAATTTTGGGCCTTATTTTAAAAAAATTAGGTCCCAAGTTAAAATAAAATTAAAATTTTTTTAGGCCTTATTAAAAAAATTTTTGTGTCTTACTAACTGGGGGCCTAGGCGACCGCCTCAGTAGCCCAGCCATTGAGCCGGCCCGGGTGATAATGCAAAAATGACCAAATTTTCTAATTGAAATTGAATCATGTTTCAACCAATTTTTTATAAACACATTAGCTCTAAAAATTATTTTCCCAACAAAAAATAAAAATAAAATTGGTACTAGCCTTATAAGGTGGTCGGCCACCCTAATAGAACCTTCTGGGGTGGTTGCAAGTCGCAACGGTCTCACCACCTCCAAAGGTTCTACTGGGCCATGGGATGAGTTTTTTCTCTCGTTTTTTTGTTCACTATGGTGAAACAGTTTTGGGTCTATTAGCTGGAATTGTAACATCGCCTGGTTTTGCTGCATGAGTAAGTCCATGTTTTGGGGCCATTTGCTGTAATTAGAGCTCTAGGGTATAAATGCATTGCACACAAGGGTTAGAGTGAGCTGTGGACCTCTCATCATTTCTTATGGCCCTCTTGACCAAATATTCGGGATGTTACCTAAATATGTTGAACCGGTAAATCAATTCTCTTTTAGTGATTATGAGAGATTTGATCTAGTGACTTATGCTTTATGAGGCACTACGGACCTATGAGATATAGTAACTTTTTATGTAATCCGAAAATAGTCCCCCGTTGAGCTTCATTGTTATCTCTTTTATGCATATAAGCCTTTATAATATTAAATTAGGCTTTACTCATCTCATTTTCAATCGTTCATCTCATTGACATTTCAACATTAATGAAAATTTCTTAAGAGTACCTCTTATTTTCAACGCCTAAATAAGATTTAACAAACACTCCGACATAGAACCAGGCCAAACACAAGGCCTGAAAAATAATTGGATTGAAATTGGGATAGGGACCGCGCGAACGCAGGTCCCCACTACCACAAATTATGATGCAGGCTCTCCCACTTGGGGAGACCTTAGGCGAGCACCCCTCCTAAGTGCAATGGAGGTCACAAGCCTAGGCCATGGGCCTTATTGATCACCCATTGACCCCATCCAGGTAAGTATCTTTACCGTTGCTGCTTGGCCCATATTAATACTCCGCACTTGCTTCTTCTCTTTTGTGTTTAGTCCGTGTGGGACTTTAGCTCCTTTCGCAGAACCAAAAATATGGCTTGCTACCCAAAGCCATGGCTCATGCGGCTCTTCAAGGCCACGCAGATAACTTCGTTTTCTCTATTTTGAGCTAAAGTAAGTCTCCCATGGCCGCCATTATTTGTCTCACACACACAGCATTACTCATTGCTAAATGGTGAGCAGTGTTGATATGATGGTCTTAATCCAATCAACACAGTCCAGAACTTCAGCAGTGAAACTTGTCATCTTGAAGCTTTATGAAAGAAAATTAAAGAAACTTGCAATTCAGTCTCTAAAAATGTCATTTATTATTTGAAAATGTAAAAAGTAAATTTTTTATTAATATTATTAAAAACGTTTGTGAGAAGCATGTGTTATTAAAAAATATGTATTTTTTATATGTTCAAAAACACATGACATACGATTTGGCTTTTGATGCCTCGTTCAAGACTCACTCTCTAACAGACTTGTAGAGACTGTATTAGAAATGTCTACAACCCAATTAGTAGGAATTTTTGTTTAACAAATAAAAAATACAACAATTTATAGGGTTTGATGAAAATATTAAACACAACAATTTAAAAAATAAAATTACATAAGAGTAATTATAAAATGAAGATATATGTTTTCGTTATGTCTTCTCAAAATTGATGCGTCGCTCAAAATTACTATTAAATTTTGATTAAATTATAAGTTTAAGAGCTACATCAATTTTGAAATGATACAAAGAGAACATGAATATTCTTTTTAGTATTACTCGATGCATAAAACCCCATGTGTCATGTGTGGGTTCTAGCATGCATGATAATTTTTTTTTTTTTTTTTTTTTTTTTTGGGAAAAAAAAAAAGAAGGAGAAGAAAAAATAATGAATGGATGGATGGATGGATGGATGGAAGAAAGAAAGAACACGAAGAATTAAGGTGGTTAAGCCTAAACACAACTAGGAGTGTAAACGAGCCGAACTTGAGCGAGCTTTCCTTGTTTGGGCTCAGTTTGTTTAAGGGTGCGTTTGGGAGTGCGTTTTTTTAAAAATAATCTGCGATTTTAAACCAAATCGCAACTTTAGGGTGTTTGGGATTGCGATATTAAAAACGCAAATTTTAAAATGGCAAAAAAATCTGTGATTTCCATAAGCAGATTAGAGGGTGCTTATTTGAAAAAGTGCGAATTTAAAACAAAATCACGATTTCTATTAAAAAGATATTTGGCGCAATAGTTACCTTTTTTATAATGGGAATGAAAAAAATATCAAGAATACCCACCTAAAATATATTCAAACCCTTATTTTCTTTTTTTCTTCATCCTCTCTGTTTTGTTCATCCTTATTGGTAATTTGTTCATGAAACCGCAATTATATGCTAATGTTATCCAAACATTCAATTGATAAAAAAATACTTTTTAGTATGTTTTACCAAACGCCTGTGCGATTTTAAAAAGTAGCAATTTTAAAAACGCAATTTTTAAAATCTCACTTATTAAAATCGCACTCCTAAACGAGCCCTAAATTTAACTCAAATTCAAGCTCGAGCCGAGCTTAAGGACAAGCTAAAAAATCGAGCTCGAGCTCGAGCCAGTTCACGAGCTGACTCTTATATTTATTTATTTTTTTATTATAAATTTAAACTTCAAGTATTCTTAAACGGCTCAAGAAGTCAACTTGAATATGAGTATTTGTTTATTCTGGCTAGCAAATTATGGAGCCCGAGTCAATATAGCAAGGCACTTGGTTTCGAATAGAGAGGATATGCATCATTTTATAATAAAATGATGCTATTAGAAAAAAAAATAAATAAAAAAATAAAAAAACACATCAATTTTTAATATTAATATGGGGGATTATGTGAATAACTACCAATTCGAGCCTTATACGAACTACTCACAAGCTTAGTCGAGTCGAGCCGAGCTAGCTTCGTTTAATATTCGAGTCGAGCACGAACCGAGCTTATGCGAGTCGATCCTGAGCTCACTCGCAAACGGCTTACTCTCTTAACAGCCCTGAACAAAACTACATCCATGACCTATAAAATTTAAGAAACTTTGGGCCTATTTGTTTTCTGCATAGTCATGTGGTGACTGTCAATCAAATACGACAACCATCACTAAGGCCACAGAACCAACACTTTCTAAAATTTAATTTTTATATAAATATTTTTCAATTTTTAATTTTTACAAAACACTCTTCCAAAATTTTACTAAATAATTTTCAATTTTTCTCAATTGAGACATATGAAGACAACGTACAATAGTTGTTTTGAATTAAATTAATGTATTATTTACACTCATAATTCTCATATGTTACATACTGATTATGTAACTCTCTTAATTCTCATAAGTTACATATTGATTATGTACTTATTGTATTCTTACCCTCATTTAACTATAAATAGGCCATTTTATTATACAATTTCTATCAAATGAAGAAAAGATGTAGCCAAGAGAATAATTTGACGTGTGGACATAGGCCATAGGCTGAACCAGCTTAATCTGTATCTTTCTTTCTTACTTTTTTTCTTTATATTTTTTATGTACTTTAACATGTACCCCCATTCAATTTTTATCTTTTCAAAATTTAAAACATTTTTCAAAATTTTACCAAACATGCCCTATATTTTTATTATTAACTTAATTAAAATTATGTATTGCACTAGGTGTTCATATAGAAAATATATGATACAGTAGAAATTAAGGGGACAACATTAATCAACTTTTTTTCCCTTTTTTTTTTTTTTAGAAAAATTGGTGGACTTTATTGATAATAATCATATGTGGAGAAAAAAACTCCAACAAAGACAATCATCGAGATAGAGCCAATTGCTCCATCAAAATAATATCACTAATACAATTTTGGGTGGTATCCCTCCAAAGTCTATCACTGATATCAATTGTTGCTGCTTTCGCCAACCAATGAGTCGCCTAATTTGCTTCACGAGGAACGAAGACACAATTCCATCTTGAGAGAGTGAGTAGTATCCGTCTTGTGTCTTCTATTAGATGCCCAAATCGACTGCATATGCCCGTTTCATGTTGGATAGCCTCCACAACTTGTTTGGCATCTCCCTCTAGGATTAAATTTTGTACGCCCATGTCTCCGCATAAACAAACTGCTTGAAAGGCAGCGTATGCTTCCTCCATAGCTGGCTCTAATATACCCATCCTCGTTTTACATAGAGCAGCGATCACGTTCCCATTCTTGTCCCTGATGATAGCTCCGATCCCCACTCTTTCATTTACTTTATCAATAGCCACATCCCAGTTTGTTTCATACCAACCCTGGTTAGGTGCTTGCCATGCCTTCAAAGGGGTAGACCCATGCTTTTCCTCTGGTTTCTTCTATTGTAACTGGGCATAGGCTAGTGTATCTTCTGTTGCTTTGTGGAGAATGACGTTGGGATCAACAAAAATTCCATCATGGACCTATTTGTTTCTACGGAACTATACTTGGCGTGATATTTGAATAAATAGAGCAAAATCGGACAGGTCACATTTATTGAAAATGATCTCCGCGGTCTGCATGTAGCTCCCCCCCTTTGTGGTCATCTTTTGGAAGGCTCTTTTACTGCAACCCCATATGTCTTTTGCTGCTGAACAATCCAACAAGGCATGAAGAGTTGTCTCCGGTTCCTGCTCACAAATGGGGCAATAAGGATCTTTAACTACCTTGGATTGGCAATTTCCACAGTGCTTTCCACATAATACTTTCCTCCCTCTTTGTAGATCTTCCAGGCCAGTTCCTCATCTCCATCTCTTTTGCTAAATGATAGGCACTTTTAACTGAGAAGATGCCCGAACTTGTACACCTCCAAATTTGTTTGTCCGGTTGCTGCATCTGAGAGCCTATTTGATGGAAGTCAATGGCAATGGGAGGATTATTATTATTATTATTATTATTTTTTCACTATTGGTTAGTACAATTGATCTTAGAATTAGATGGTGGGACAATTAGGGGGGGATATTGGGGTAGGTTGTGGTCCATACAGGAATTTTTATTTTGACATATGTTATTATGATTGCATGTATCTTTAATTTTATTGGCTAGGTTTGGCTCCTATGGCTTGATTCGCGACAAGAGTCTCAATTAGAGTTGGCAAAATGAGTAACCGGGTAAACACGATTAGGACCCACTAAGACCCGTGGCCCGATTACCCGAAACACGAACACGACCCGTTTAGCTAAATAGGTTCGCGGGTCTGACACGATTATAACACGAAAAATATCCACGTAACCCGACATGACCCACTTAATCCGTTTAGCATAACTAGGTCATATCGGGTAGACACAACCCGACACGACTCGTGTGTTAAACAGGTAACACAACCCAACCCAACACGGCCCGTTAAAAAAAAAAAAACCTTTAATCAAAATTGGAAAAAAATAATTTAATAAAGGGATCTCTTGGGCCAATGGATTAGTCAAATTTATCATAACCGTCCAAAAAGAATAAAAAATTTTAAAAGAGAATGTTTTAATATATAGATAATGTTTTAAAATATAATATTTTAATATATAGACCCACATATAAAAAGTAATAGAAAAACAAGGAATAAGGCAGTAAAGTGAAGCCGTAAAGTGAAGAGTGAAGTGAAGCTGTGAGTGAGTCAATAAGTGTTAGGGTTAACTTAGTTAGAACAATAGAACTTAGACATAAGTTTTTTTTTTTTTTTTTTTTTTTTTTTTTAAATAAAATTAAATGGGTCTGGCGGGTCACCCGAGACCCGGCTGACCCGCTAGACCCATTTATTAAAGACCCGCCAGACACGAATTTAATCGTGTCTTAATACCTGTTAACTTCATGTCGTGTTCGTGTCAGGTTCGCGGGTCGTGTCAAAATTGCCAGCCCTAATCTCAATTTGAAATATTAAGTGAAAGTAATGTTGATTAGAAAAAGAAGAACTCAAGATTAGAAGAAAAAAAAAAAAAAAGAAGTCAAAGTAATGTTATATATCACATTTTTATTTTATAATATTGATGTATCAGTCTCAATTAACTCTTGATTTTTTTTTAACAAAGATGAATTCAATGATTTGTTGCGACTGTCACGCCAGTATTATAGGATAGTTATAAAATGAAAATGTAATCAAGCCAAGTATTAATTGATCGAACTCAACTTGAAAAATACATATGTAATCTCGAATTAAGCTGTAGAAACATGTTCAAGTAGCTTGATAAAAATCAATAAAGCTTGAATTTGATTCATTTAATTAAATAAAATCAAGTTACATTATTTTTTTATTAGGAAATTTGGATTAACTATACACTATAAAATTGCTCGACGAAATATTATAAAACTTGTAAAAATTTATATAAAAGTGTGGTGTATAACATTACTCTTTTATTATTTTTCAATTGTATGTGAATGCCCGAAAGTAGCCTACCCCACTCTTATTCTACAGGGGATCATGGGCCGTTTGATAAAGATTTTTATGTGTGTATTTTTTTCTAATAATAATAAAAAGTAATTGATGTGATATAAAATTGAAAAGCAATTTGAATTTTTTGTAAACGAAAAGTGAACTGAAAAAAAAAAAAATCGACTTTTGTTTTAGTAGAAAAATGGAAGGAGTGTATTGCTAAACCAAAACCCATGTCCTTGTGGGGGGAAAGAGAGGCTGGCAGCACCAATCTTTTGTACAAATAAATATAACATTTTAAAAATTAAATATATTATCATGAGCATTATTCCCGTGGAAGTAAAAGTTAAAATAATTAATTTGGATCTTTAATCATTGTGCACTATACTCCATGAACAGAAGGCAATCAAAGTTATAATATTTAATTTGGAACGTTGATCATTGTGTTTTATATTTATATTTAGAATTTTTTTTTTTTTTTTTTTTTTTCAGGTCATAGCTATCATTCTCTCTCTCTCTTTTTTAATTTTTTTTTTTTTTTTTATGAATAAGCATTTCATTAAAACTAAAGCTCAAAACAGAGCAACACTAAAACACAAATACAACCCCTTACAAAGCAAAAATAGGGGAAATCAAAAACCTACAAACCAGCAACTACTCAACACCAAAATAATCCCTTACAACCCTTACATATTAAAAAAAAAACAAAACTACAAGCCAACATTACAGAGGATGGCAGAAGGCAACTTCCACAATGAATACAACAAAAGGTTTTCCCTAGTTCTAGGAAAACTTCTTTTTACAACAATTCTAACCCTGATTTTTTAGAAAATCTGCTTCAGTAGCTGCTTTTCAGTTTTTGGAACACCATCATGACTAAGTTCATTTCTAGTACGCCAGAGATTATAAACAACAGAACCAATAACCAATTAACATATCAAGCACTTAAGAGAGTTCTTTTCCCACTTATTGCATCCAAGCTGCACAAGTTCATCCCAAATTACAGGAGGCATATCAATTCTACAACGAATCATACAATATTTCCAAACTCTTGAACTAAAGCTGCATTCAAAGAAAATATGATCACGAGTTTCCAGTTGAAAATGACAGAAACAACACTGAACCTCACCCTTATACAATAGTTATTATATATCTTTAATACTTTGTACACATTAATCTGATGATTACAGTAATATTATATAATATAATTATATTTGCCATAACGAATTTCCAAGTTCCTCTCAGATCTTATTAAACACGATTACAAGCAAAATTTGGTCAACACCTGCCGTGACGATTACAATAAACAATGCTATTATCACAAGCTAATTTTGGTCAACGCGTCTAATTTGGGGTTTGCGATTTTAAGAAATAAGATTAAAAATAGTAATTTTAAATTGTGTAATTTAAAAATATAATTTTTAAAAATGATAAAATTAAGGTTTCGCTTTTAAATTCTCAATTTAGCTTTTAAAATTGG